>NW_026623297.1:412143-416011 GCF_030028575.1 Malurus melanocephalus | reverse complement strand
AGACAAACATTCAAAGTTCACCTGCATTGTTGCTTTTCCCCAGCGCCACTTGATGATTCTTTTTTACTCCCTGAGCTGGTGCATGCACTGCAACTGTGCAAAAAACAACCCCTTTTATATACTCAAAAGGATTATCTTTAAACATTCTTGTTCACCATATTTCTAGTATGTTCCCACAATAGGTTTGTAGCATCCCAGATGAGAGAGTGGAAGCCTGTGATATAAGAGTAAAATGTGGTAGATGATGTCTGGATATTGTCACATGAGATTTTGCTTCTGAAGTCTCTAGGCTGTGACACTGCATTCTGGGTCTCTCACATATCACACAAAAAATGCACTTAAATTGTTTTCTAGATTARGCCTCCTTTTGGACCAATAATGATTCAGTTATTTAAAGCATTTTCAAAGTATCATTATATATACAACTGGAGAATTTCAAAGAGACCCTTTGCAGAATTGTAAATATTCTGCTTATCAAGCAATTCACCTGCTACAGACAAAAATAGCAGGGAGTGTATCTGAGTTTTCACATTTCCTGCATGAGTGCGCTCTCTAAGGACTTTTATAGCAATTAGATACAGACTGAAAGGTTTTTGGTTTTTTTCTCTGATTTTATCCAGAAATTGCACACTCAACCCAAGAAATCTTTTCTCAAATATATACTGGATTAGTACCAAGTGTCAAAACCRGATTCTGGTAATTCCTGCATAGTTCTGAGAAGGACCTGATACATCCATATAAACAAGCAATGACTCATCTGAAACACAGGAAACAATCCTGAAAACAGAATTATATTTCTAAAGCACACTAGAGTAAGTTAAGCTTTTAAGAGCCTCTAAGCACAAAAATCACAGCAAGCAGCAAAGTTTGAAGTAATCATGAGTCAAGTAACAGTATTTCTGAGTAATGAGAAGCACCAAATGATGCCAACTTGTAAGCGATTGTTAGAGTAATTCTGCATGGATGGTCAACAGTGAAAGCCCAGAACCATCCAAGTATAACTTTTTGTGGGATCTGTCAATGTGAAGTTTCTGCACATATTGTAAGGTGGCATAAAAAAAACCTCCAAATCATAATGCAACACAGCATGAGAGCAGAAATGTTAAACAGAGTCYGCAAGGGCCTATCTGGGGTTTGAGACATAAAACACTATATAGAATGTCTTATAAATACCATTACAGAAAATAAAAATAAAATCTGCAACAAATATGGGCAAAAATGCAGAAGAACTATTATTCCTTTTGAACTTGCTTCCTAATAATGGAACAATTCATTAAGCTAATAACTGTGGTCTTTATTTCTTCAAGGGGTATTATGTGAAGAACTGAAAAAGTTTGGATTTCACTTTTTTGCCTCTCTCAAAATTCAGCGGCTAGATCTCTTTCAAAAGACCAAAGAAAAAGGTGAATAGATTGTTATTTGAAAGTGAGTTGTTGCCCACCCTAAATTCCCAGAGTTGACGTTTCTGGCACTGGCAGTATGAGCGTTGGCCAAATCATTCCTTCCAAGCAGAGCCCAGTTTCGCCTTGGCAGAAGCACCATATGGCAATGGGTGCCTTTGAGATATAAAGCCTCTTCAAGCACCACTGAAGTGCTGCCATTGCCCCTCTCCTTATAAGGGGGTGTAGCATATGCTCTCCTGACTAGCTGATTAGCACTACTTAGAGCTAAACAGAAGAAGGATCAGGTTTTACCCTTCTCCATGTCTTCAGATGGTCGTACCCCACAGAGGAAGGCAAAAAAAGTGTATGGTCTCTCACGTGAAGGATGCAAAAAGTCTTTCGCCCTGAATAAAATACTTAAAAAAGTATTTCTCCTTTAATATCACTCTATCTCTCRCATGCAATCTTGGATAAGTTAGTATTCATTGTATCTAATCCATACATTTTCTGTGGAAAAGATATATTGACTGGGGACATGGTTTGTTTATTTGATGTTTATTTGATTCATTCTACATGAGAAAGATAGATTTTTTAGCTCTGTACTTTCTTCTCCTTATAAGAAAWACAAAAAGAAGTAGCTGTGCCTTCTTTATGCAACTAGGAGTAAATTGAGTGTAACAACATCATTGTAAAATGTTGTGCTTTATRAAGTCCTGAATATGGTGCATCTTTTGTGTTTTGTTTCTAATTGTTTGCTCAATACAAAAGGATAATTCATTAGGCCAATTCTCCAAATAATCTCAAAGTGACATGAATTCCTTTGCAGAGTGAATGTCTGTAGCAAGTAATCCATGGAAAACAGACAGGCGTCTCTTGTCATTTTGGAGCTCTAATCCACTGCCTGGAGCATGAAAATGCTCAGGATAACAAGTGTGGGAATCACCAAAATCAACATTATTTTTTTTTTATTTTCTTTTCTTAACAATGCTGCTGATCAATGGAATTGCTGAATCTGGCAGATACAATGCCATGGGATTAATGAATTAAGCTCAGGAAGCAGAAGAATTTGTTAAAAAGGAGAGGAAAAAAGCCTCTTMTTTTCCACTGGTGTGTGAATATTAAGCAATGAAAGCAGCAATGACAGAATTTTAGCCCTTGTTTTACCATAGCACCAAGCCTTGTTCTGCACAAGTCTTTACATTTTAATTAGAACCATACTGACACCCACTTTCTCRACTATGAACTTCACTTTTAAATTTAAAACCATTTCCTAAATGCTGGTTTAGCAGCTAGGTCTGAACACAGAGGAGAGATGCTGTGTTTGTGTAATTCAGCGTGTAGTGTGGTCACCATCAGTGGGGCTAGATAACTGTTTTTTAAACCACAGTAAATAGTGGTAAAAGGAAGGGAGAGACTCACTGAAATGCCATAGACTCTGTCCCCTTAAAGCACTTACACACTCTGGAAAACCACAGAATGAAATACAGAGGGGTCATCACACTTCTTTGATGATTCCAATGTTTTACAAAGGTCGATTGCCAGCGTTTCTGTCAATACTGCATTAGGAATGTAACACAGGGTACATATCTGTGTAAGACAGTAAATTCCAAAACACACATTACATTGATATCCAGCACAGCATGGAAATTTTAATGAACTGTCACTCACTACAAGGGGTTTGTTCAGATATGTAGGAGGGCAGAGCTTAAGTTTGCTTAAAAMGTGTTTGTATTTACGCCTCCTGAAAGACCTCTGGGGATTTTGTGTGTCCTTTTGTCTAAACAAACAACAAAAAAAACCCCACTTTATCTAGTTTCATTGTGCAAAAATATATTACAATAATCACACAGTCCTAGAAATTGGAAGSTTTGGAACATTTTCAACTTATAAGAACACTTCAGAGAATACTCCTGTGTAATTTATGAGCCCCTCTAGACCTGTCCATGTCTTGAACTGATTGTTGAAGTGGGCTTTACCAGGAATTTCTTTTCCTGAATTGGAGTAGTGCAGGAGGTGGGGAAGGAGGGAGGGTTAGAGCAACCTTCCCTAACAAGGCTTTAAAAGCTTCAGTGGTAAAGTTATGCTGATSGGAGACTTTCTTACGCGTTTTTAACTGGGGAACAACACGAAGAGGATTAAGCTATGGGCAGGAGCTGTTATTTATGTGGGTAGCAACGTCGTGGGCTGTGTTGTGCTGTTGTTGTTTTTAAAGTGGGACGTGCATCTTTTTTGATTAGAACTGTACAATGATTTCAAAAAAAAAAGAAAAAAAAGAAAAAAAATCCGACAAACCAAAACCGAACAACCAAACAAAACCCAACAAACCCAAACCAAGCAAAAGCCAAACCCAACAACCTGGACAATGACATGAAACAGCTGGTGAAATGTCTAGCTCCGTGCCTTCCCCAAGCGCGGCGGCGGAGGTTTCTTGTTCTCTCATCTCTGCCGCGATGCGTTTCTTTTTTTTTTTTTTTTTTTTTTTTTTT
>NW_026623297.1:334302-411605 GCF_030028575.1 Malurus melanocephalus | reverse complement strand
CCCATCACCTGTTACCTCCGCTCCCCAGGTTGCCTGAAGTTCCCCGGCGGAGCCCGGCAGGACGGGGAGCGCCACGGCTGCGGCTGGCGGGGACCCTACAGTGGCTGCTGCAGCATGGGCTGGCTCAGGGGGATTGCCTTGCTTTCCTTGGGAGTATTACTAGCAGGAAGAGTCAACTGCCAGCATGTGAAGAATAATGTGCCAAGGCTCAAATTGTCGTATAAAGGTAAGTCTGTTGTTCTCTCTTATTCTCGTCTTTCCCCCGAACCTCTGTCCCTCTTGCCCCGTCGCTCCYTCCCTCCTCACCTCCCTCACCGCTTTCCCTGGTCTTCCAAAGGGGGAATTGACATTAGGAGAAATTTTCTGAAAAGATTTACTTAAAAAGCCCCTCCGTGCTGCGGTCGGTACCAGGCAGTTTAAACCCAGACAAAGAAGAGTTAGTTGCGGTTGCAGACGAGGACTCCGGATCGTGCTGATCCCTGTTAAGAGCATTTTTCWGTCTTCTGCTATTTCACCGGACTTCACTCTTCAAAAGGATGAGTCGTGTTTGGCCACCCAGCTCATCTTCCCCGTGCTGGGCATGCAGTGCAGCCACGATCCCAAATCTGCTTTAAACATCGTGGAATAGATGAAGAATTACATCTTTTTTATTTTTTTAAAATATATTTTAGGCATGAAGTGGTTAAATTTCAAGTCATGAATATTCAGTTTGTACAAATCTGACAATCAGATGCCTAACATAAGCAGTAGATGGTGGGTTTGCCAAGAAACTATAAACTGAAAGGAACAGATCAGTCCAGAAAAGGAGGAGAGGACTGCTAGGCACCAGAAAACGCTGCCTATGGATGTTTAATGCAGTGCGATTTATTTGAACCAGGGTTGTTTTCGGTGTAGTCTGATGTGTGTCATTAGAGATCACAGGGAAGGTGTAACTGAAGAAAGAGAGCTGTGAGATTACGTTTACGTTTGAAATTGTGTAATGCCACTCACACTGCAGTTGTCAGTAATTAACTTTTGTATAATAGTGCCAGTATTAAAGGAGAACAGTGAAGTAGACAGGCTCTTCTCTTTATCAGCATAGTTCCACTCTTAAGTRCATTTTCAGAAGAATTCCTCAAATCTGGAGAATGTACAACTGGGAAAGAAGTTTAAAATGCAAGAGCCGTGGAGTATTTTTTTTCTAAAACGGAGAGCTATACACCTAGGTATATACACATCTCTCTGAAGAGCTGCCTCCTCATAATTCTCAGATTATTGAAGGCTGAGGGAAGGAGCAGCAGCTACAGTTCTGAAAGGAGAGAGGAAAAATAGCACACTGCTTCTACTGAGGGAAAAARAGAACATGTGTGTGCATGCCTGGTCATAGATGTCAATCTCAGTTTACAGCATAGTCAATACATGTCTTGCCAGTAGAAATACATTTTCCTTTTTTTTTTTTTCATCTTTCTCATGCTGCAAAGGAGAGGGGGGAAGGTCCTCTCTGATACAGGGCAGGCGTCATTTTCACACTCCAGATGAAAAAGAGAATTAAGCACCTGCAAAACTTGGATGCACGGTGTGAAATAAAAGCATGTGCTGGGTTTTTTWAAAGAACACATATCTGCATATTTGTGTGTATTTAAACTTGAAAATATATGAATGAAAAGAACAGTATACGGGGTTCGGAGTCTGTTAATGAGAAAAAAACATTTGTATTTAACATAAAATTGATTATTTTTAGTAATGGAGTCTAAAGCAAGCTTCTACTGTAACTACATGTCATGTCAAAAAATCTCATTAAAAACCTGTTAATTGCCTCCAAACTTCTACAATCTTACTGAAACTCAGATTAGTATATAGAAGCATAAATGCTATAAAAATATCCTGTAAAGGGGTTTAATGACTAATTAATTACTGTTTATTTTTTTTTCACCCTTTTAAAGTTTATCCATGGCTCAAGTCTGCTACCCCTGCTCATGTTGGCTAAATGCACAGAAACTAATTTCAAAGAGGGGCCAAATGTTACTGATGGTGATTTTCTTTTTTTCTTTTCTCTTATTTTTTTTCTTTTACCCTCACCCCACTGGTGCTGCATCCCTAGATCCTTTAAAAAATATTTTGCTATTCTGCCGATTGGTTGTCTTCTAATTCTGCTCTTGCTGGGATAAAGGGTCTCGTTTTCATTTTTAAAAATACCAGATATCAAATTTTGCTATATGGCTCATATATTGTTCTATATGAGCAAAACAGGAAACTGAGGGGAACATCAAAACTGTTTTATACTTGGTGGATCACTGTGCAACAAAAATGAGTTCAAACGTGAGCAACCCTGTTTCCTCTSTAGTGAAGATAGTAAATGTGTAGTTAATCCAAAGCAAGTTAAAGTCTGAATACTTACAGGAGTTCACACTCCAGCCTTTGATTCACATATTTAACTTCAAACATGTGTAACTCTAAGAATCAGAWCAGGCTACTCACATACTGAATGTTAAATACCAGCGTAAATGCTTGGCCAGGTCAGTAGGAACGTGTTGCCAGTGCTGCTGCTCTGATCCSCAGGTATGGGGATATCATTATTTGTCAGGGAAGACTAAGCCTTGTCAGCTGGTGTCTTTCCAGAAAAATTTTGCTTCCAGCACAGTACTCAGTGCACAGATCAATGTTAACACCTTGCGTAGGAACATCCTTAACTGCTGTGGGTATTGAAAATATGTCTTTTAGGCACTGACAGAATACCTCACATGCTAATACTTATCTCTCTGGATATACTTCACCGCCATGTGACTATGTGATACCAAGTGATTCATYTCTATTTAAACTGCTTGCGAGTAGGAAAAGGAGCTACCCAGTTACTTACCCATTCCTCATCTCCATGAAGTGATGTGGTTGAGTAAAATAAACTTACAGTGTTGAAAAAGAAAACCCCAAACATGCAGGGTRAAAAGAATGACCCAAGTGACTTCACTTTTTCTGTGACAGTCGTTGTGCTTTCTTTTAAGATGTGTGCTTGTTGTTTCTCTAAACAAATACCTTGGAGCTAATTGTTGCTGCTTTATTTCAAAAGCAAATCAAGGATGTATTTTAACTTCTTGTTTGTCTCGGCTAATTAGATGTCAAACATGGTTAAAAAGCTCAGGCATTTGCTTTAAAAGTTAGCAAAATGAGTCATGAAGGGTTAAATCCCTGCCAACCTTGATTTCCTATGGTCACTTGCTTTCAAAGGCCCAGTATTAGCTCTGCCATTTCCCCGGTTGCTGGACAGAAGTTTTGGTGRACTCCTATTCTTATTTCCTCTTAACTTCTTGTCGCTCAGTCTTGCAGAAGATTAGAAGCGTCCTATGGGCATATTACTGATAGGAAGTGGAAGAGAAAGTGTAAATGCGTATGTCAAGGCCACTTCTGTGATCTGGAAAGGTTTTTCCTGTTTATTGTGACACAGAGTTCAGGTTATTTGGTTTATATCACTTGGATTCTGCTGGCATATTAAAGAAATGAAATTTGAGAAGAGCAGTAGGGAAGTCCTTGTCCAGCTGAAATCTGGACAAGCTCCTTTACAGTAGCTTCTGGGTTTTGCTCTGTACTTTTTTAAGTTTCGGAGCATTTTCATCTTTGTATATGGATTGGAAAGTTTTTATTCATATGATACTCATCTCCTGATTTCAGTCAAAAGAAATTAATATGATTAAAAGCCTGATCCAAAGTTCATTGAAGTCACTAAGTGCTGGATCGTAGCCTAAATGTGGTAAAACCAGCCATAAAACTGAAAGCTCAGTTGACCTCTTCAACCACTGAGCTCCTCTTTTTGTGTCCTTCAAAGACATTGTGYCATTATTGTAGAGTACCAAGAAATGTCATCATTGCTATATCAAAAGTAAAAGAATCTTCCCTTAAAGAATGTAGGGTGGGGTGGTGTTTTTCTCTTTTTTTTCCCCCCTAATCTCATTGACTTAAACTCCTATGTCAGTTGTGAGTTTCTATATTGTGTCACCAGGTCACAGATTCTGTTCAGGAAACTCCTGTTGAGCACAGGGTTCTCAGAAAGATGGTGATCAAGTTGAGTGTGCAAAGTTTAAAACAATAAATATAGTCTTAACTCCAGATGGATTTCTTGTATTGTTTATTGTTTCGTATTTTCTTTTGCTGTCCTCTGTATGGAGAGGTAACAGCACAAACAGAGATGGAACCAGCTAYAGTCCCCTTTAAATATAAACAAATAAGCCCAAAGAAAGAGTTTCCATTAACAATTCCTTGATTTGCAGATTTTTTTCATAAAGCAACCCTGATTTTTTCCTCCACGAGTAAATCTTGTCAACCCAACTTTCTCAAATCCATCTGTCACGTCTTATTTTTCTATTGAAAATTACTAAACGCTGTAAGTATGTTTTGCAAGAGTACATGTGTGGTTCTCCTTTGTTATTGTTGCTCAATTGGATACATATTACTTGAGAAAAAGTAAGTGGAAAAGCATTGCACACAGATTTAGCTCTATTACTCCCTGGCTTCAGTTCAAGCCATATTAAAAGTAAGTGTCTTGTTTAAAGTTGCAGTGATAGTGACAACTACGCCATCCTTGATGTGCAGTTGATTTACAATTTTGTAGCACGGATTTTTTTATCCAGATGAAATCCTGGCCCTAGTGAAAGCAATGACAGAACTTCTGTCCGTTTCAATCTGTCCCACGTGGAGTGATGAGGGAGGAATGGCACCACACTGAATTACCTGTATGTACGCTAATGTAAATACGATACCTGCCTTGTAGTTTGTTGACCCAATCTGGTTGTGGTTGATGACCTGCCGGTGGGTTTGATTGTGGTTTTTCCTTTCCATCAAACTTTATAACTCACAATTCAATACCTCTGTTAATATTGGGAAAGCAGACAAAGTGGGAGAAGGAAATGGGGAGAGAAATGTTGGCAAGAGAGCCTGTTTCTCTTGAGCTTGGACCCCACAGTTCAGTTAGTGCAGGAGGCTGCAGTACAGTGAAGATACCAACTGCAGTCACAGCCTCTTCAGCTTTATTTTTTTTTTTCTTTTTCCCTCCAAAATAATGAGTATTTCAGGAAAAATCTGTGTGTTGGTCCTTCTATCCCTGGTTGATTGGGGTCTTCCCAGGATCCAGGAACTCTCAGGGAGGAGGTGGAACTGCCCAGCCAGCCCCTGACAGCTCCCAGGCTGACAGGAGGGAGAAGCTGATGAAGGAAGTGCCTAAGCTCAGATCTTGCCTATATAGGGAAATTTGCAGCTAACTAATTAGGGCCTGAGACAGGCAGTGTAATTGGAACAAGGAGGGTGAAAACCTAGCCCAACATTCTCGTTTTGCATTTCCAGCTTTCCCATTTAATTCCAATGGAAAAAGTGGTTGCTGAATTACAGAGCCTCCCTTTTCGGAGAAACTGGAGTTCTCTATAATTATTTTTACTGTACGGTTTGCAAATGACTGAATTATTCATGGGAGGTGCTGTATTGACAGCCATGGAAACTGCTCTTTTGTTGCAGACAAGGTGTGCAGCACTTACTTGTAGTGCTTGTAACATCACCTTTAAAACTCTGACCTAGTGGGGRATTTAAATATCCATAGTTTCACTGAGCTCAATGTATCTTCTGATWTGTGAAGTCTGCCTTAAAATTTACTTCTGTGCTTGAAGTTTTTGATCAGGACTGAAATACCTATCTATTTGCCTAGGGTTTATTCAGGTGTGTACTTACTCCGTAGCATTTAGCAAAACAGTATTTAAAATAGTAAACCCAGTCATGGCAGGTTGTTACCATGTAAATGGGTTATTTTTTTTTTTAAATCTCTCTAAATGCGACTCTGCATTTGCACGGAAGACATTTACATGGAGTTCCCACCTGAAAAGAAACCACTAAATGATTTGTATTTTTAACTCTTTTCTTTTTTTCTTGGAAATGTTTTTCAGTTTTAATTTAATGCATTGCTGTGCTGTGATCCTTTTAATATGGTTTTGGTTTGCTTAATCACAGATTCTGCATATGGCCCTTAATGCCCACAGCTGCTGTTAGAGAGCCATCTTCTTTATTTACTTCCTCTGGCCCACAGACTTTTCCCTTGTGCATACCTGGAACCGTACAATGGAAGCACCTGAAATACAGAGTTTTTCCTGCATTTTCAACATTTTCTGCAGTGGCTGGAGCCTGAGTTGAYCCCAGTTCAATCTGAAGCAAAATCACATCTTCACCTGAGGCAGTGCCTAAGTGACYGAGAAGAAAACAAATCCTTCTAAGTGGTGTCAATGATTGTGACATTTTCCAGTTGTTTGAAAGCTTAAAAGGGTAAAATTGTTTTCAGGCTCCCACACACTTATTTTTAAGCAAATGTRTGGGGTGGACCCTGGGAGCTCTATGTCAAACTTTTAAATGGAGGTTCTGTAGCCTCTTTGGGTGCTCTTGTTAATTAAGGTTACGTGTAAAAATTGTTGCTGGTGTTGTGCTGGTGCTGGTGGGCGATTCAGCGAATTCCTTCCCTTGCAGGATTAAAGCTGCCTTCAGGAATGTCTGCAAGTTCACGGTCCTCCCACATACAGCCTTCATATAGGTTAGCTGCTCTCTTCCAGTAACAGCTGTGKATAGTGAGAATAACTGTGGGGATAGTACTTTTACTTGACTTTTCCTATTTTTTCCAAGTGGGATAGTGCCTGAATATACAAGAGAGAAAAGGATGGTCACAGCTGTTGAGAGTATCAGAAATCTTAAGAGTGTTGTAACCTTTCTCCTGCACCACAGGAGGTTCTCTGTGGTGTTTCTCTTTCTTTGTGACTGACACAGTCAGGCATATTAGGCTCTTTTCACTGTCACGGGAAGGAGAGGTGTCTCTGGAGAGCTAATCTTGGGTTAGGCAGACTGAATGAGACTTTAAGGGTGCTCATCACTTGTCATTGACTGCAAAAGGAATWAAGCTCCTTGTTCATTTATTCAGTTTCTTTCTCTCTGGGAATGTATCAAAAGAAGGTGCTCGTTAACTACTACTGAAGAACTTGGGCAGTATTCTGATCCAAAGCGTCCTAATTTAAGAAAATATATCTGCCTAAATGAGTATTTAAAGTTGTGTAAAAATTGAGCTGATTAAACATATATTTGACCTCAGTATCCATGATCTTGGGGTTGCCTGTGACTCTAAATTAGCACAAAACTTGCAGTTATAGCAAGAAATACACAGCACCTCTACATTCTTCATATTCTTAAAACAATTACCTGGTTTACTTCTCACATTTCCCATGTCTCTCCTCCTTAATAAGCTCATCCCAAATCCAGTGACACATGCTGGAAGTGACTGTCTGGGGCTACAGAGCTTTATCAATTTGATGGCTTAATCATTTAGAGCTTTCAGTAAGCTGTCCCCTGGCCAGCTGCATTACCTACTGAACGTTTCTGCACTTTAAAGAGAAAAACATATTCAAGGCTCAATTTCATAGAGCATGGTTTGCAAATAAAAATCCATGTGTATATGTGCAACTCAAAGAACAGGTGTCTTGACCCCGAGCCTGCACTTTTTCAGCTGAACTATTTAAATAGTAGATCTATTAATTTCTAAAAATTCTAAATTTTACAGTTTGGGGGATTCTTTTCTCAAATTTTCTGTAATTTGGGCATTACAGATCCCCCTTAAACTGGACATATCTACAGCAGTCCATGAAATGTGYGAGCACTAGTCCACTTTGTGTCACATCTAGTTTTCATCCTTTGCTCTTTGMTAGCCAAACACAGTGAAGTCAGAAGTTTTTGCCATTCTTCTAATGTTTTAAAGTTGTTTGACATTTATTGGGCTGCCTGCTTATCTTTCCAGCTGGATGTTGCAGAAACTTTAGAAGTGAGCAGTCAAATAAAATTCTCATCTCTTATAAATATTTTCATGCAAAGTTGGATCTTTCAGGGAACAATTTGAGGAATGAAGTAGTTATTTGCTTTCATGTAACTTGTGAAAGGAGGAAAAAGAAAGCTCTCCTTCACTCCTCACTCTAATGAAGTAAAGCTCATGTTGGTTCTGACGGCCCCTCTTGGCTCCTTTTGAAATTCCAGCCTTGTGTGAGAAAAGGACACAAAAAAGCTCTGTGAGATAATTTAAAGGATTGAGAGCTGCCTTTCAAGGSGGAGGGACTGGTGGCCTTTTCTAGAGGAATCACATGATAAATGCAACTCACAAGCATCCAAAAGAGCTGCAGAGTGCAGGGTACAGCTTTTATCTCCAGGTGACKAATGGCAATAACTCTCCTTTGCTAGACCCAGATCCCATGTGTGGCCAAGGCACAGAATGAGGTCTCTTTAGATGAAATGGTGATTCCAGGGTGATAATATTTAACTTCTTTCAAGTATTTCCGAGTTCAACTTCATTACTTTTGTGTCTGRTGTGGTTCTGACTCTGAATGAAGCTCTTTTCCTTAGAGCACAGCAAAGGTGGTATCAGTAATGATGCGTGTTGCTCTGTAGTACCTGCACACCAGGTCCTTTCCAAGGTTTCCATCCTGCTAGGTCCATGTGATAAATCCAGTTCCTGTCTAGTGCTCAGCAGAAACGATGTCTGGGGATCTGGGAAAAACAACTTTATCTTCAAGATTGCATTTTTCTCCATTTAACTTCTGTTACAGCAGAGGAATRGCTCTACCAAAGCTGTGATGACCTTGTAGACAACAACGTAAATGTATTCCTGAAGGTGCCTGCAAATTGCACAGTTAGCAAATCTCTTCATTCTAAATTGCTGCTCTTCCAAGAAGTGTCATAGTCCACCCACCAAATGTATATTCAGTTGTACAGGAAGGTGTGATAACATTTTCAAAGAGCTCTAGCTGGCTCTTCTCTGCAAGGTCACAAACATCAGCAAAGCAATATTTCCAGGGTAATGGCTGTTGGGTTATCAGCATGGTAAACCTCAGCCTATATTTTTGTTCCAAATGTGTATCCCTGGTTGTTTGTACCATAAAAACTGWCTTGAAACAAATCAGCAAGCAAGATTTCATCTCAAGTGAAACAATTCAGGAATTTGTTAAAACTTAAAAGAAAATTAAATAACTCATTCAAAAGGAGTGTTATGAAGTAAAATATTAGCAATATTATAAGTTGAAAATTTTCCTTTTCAGCCTGTAGTATTAAGATAAAAAATTACATAAATTTCCAATTCTATTTTTTCAGATTTTGTTTCTCATCTGTAATGGGAAACTACTGAATATTCTACTTCCTTTTCTCTCATCCTTTTACAATTTTGTGTGTTTCATTCTTTAAGCCTGCATTGTAACTCTTTATTGAACAACTGTCATAAATTAGGGAAGTTTTGTTAATCTAACTTACATCACCTACAAATGGAGGTTGGMCATTAACAGAAACCCAGCAGCACAGCTGGTGATACACAGGAAGTCTGTACTGTAAAGAGAATCAAAGAAAGTACCATAAATGTGAAATCCTATTAATTTCTTGGTTCTTCTGTGTCAGCTCCTTCACCTGTAAAGTGGTATTAAGTGATTTCATGAGGAATTGCTYGAGGTCAGAGACTTGCCATGCTTATTCAGAGCTGTATCCTACTCTCAGAATAATCCCCTTAATGTGTGTATTCAAAGTTCAGTCAGAACTTACTTCTGATCAGCACACAAAGGCCTTACAGGTGCTTTAAAGTGATTATAATAGTAATATTCACAGCTGTGTATGCCTGTGACATGAAACACATCCCTATTATCCAGAAAGCATATCTAATTTAATTCCATTTGGATATTCCAGACAGTTTCATACAGGAATGTTTTTTGGAATATCCACCTCTATTTCACACTAAATRCACTGTGAAGGTGGTTACAGATGGCTCTGGAGAAGAGCTTTTGTGTTTGTCTTTGCATTATTGTCTACCAGTGGTGTGTGTGTGTTTGTGAAATTCTGGCCTATTTCTTTGAGTTTTTTAGGCTTTTTTAATCATAGCTGATAATAATATTTTAAAATTAAGAGGGAATAAAAAGTGTTGTTTTCTTTTTCTTGTGTTATTAGACAAAATCTCACTTTGGGCAATTTATCTCTTTCTACTGAGTCTGAACATAACTTACCAAGTCACTGGMACTTAACACTCCCTGGCGCCTTCAAGTTTATGTGTTCTCTCCCAAGAGATTCTGGACAAAAACCTTCTCTTCTTTGTACACACATCCCTTTTTTTCTGACTTTCCATACCTCAAATGTTCCCCAGCCTTCTCCAGGATGAGGGCAACCTTTCCTAGACACTTGGGGAAGTATTCAGTAATCAGTTGAGTCAGTTATAATTGCCTGTCATTTGTRACTCACCCACTGGAAAGCTGTTGCTTGACAGCCCTAGTTCAGACCYAATAATGAGGATAAACTGCTATAATAAGTTTGTAAGTAGAATTTCACATCTCAGAAAGATTCACATCCTCATTCCGAAACTTAAGCAAGAAAGCACCTGTTCCCTTTGTCAGCCTGCCCTATGAAAATAAAATTGGTGTTTCRTATATTCCACATACCTTAAATGCAGCATTTAAATATTATCTTCAGTGAATTATCTCAAGGAATGTTTTTCTTTGCTTTTACACTTCCTCGTGCCACTTACATGATGTAATTGTTGTTTTGAATAGCRTTCTTTTTCTATAATAAGCTAACTGTTTTCATGCCATTAATTAAGAAATAGAGGGAAAATACAAGTTTTTGCGTGATTTTGATGTCCTTTTGAACATCAGTTTCATAAAAAACTTCAGACACAAGCTGGTAGTTTGGCATGTTAAACTGTGGTGTCTTGACCACATGCCACATCGTTTTCTTACAGGCATGCAGGTTCTAGAACAGCTAAGTTCGATTCTTGAGGCTGGCAAGCAGACCAGCTGAGAGCGATGGAAAAGGTCCTGTTTCCTGGTGTTGAAAGACTTTTTTATATTTTTTCAGAGAGACAATTATCTCATTTTGTATATTATTCTTCTGTAATAGAAATTTCAAACAGTCATCAACTATTCCGGTGTAAACCAAATGTAACATCATAACTGRGACTGCAATGCTGCATGTTTAGACCCCTGGTTCTGCTAATTGATATTTTACCAAAGGGAATGAAGACATGACTGAACAATGCAACTTGTAGGTTTTTAATACAATTTCCCTAACTGAGACCATAAACAGCCCCTTAAGGTMATTTCTCATAACTGCCACTCTCTTAAATTTTTTTTTTCTACCAGCATGTAGGAATATGATAAATGCTGAATTTTGTTTCACTGTAAGTTCACCCCCATTACTATGCATAGAAACTATTTTACCTWATGCCAGACATATGGAAGTGATCAATATATGTAAATCGCGTGAGGAGAGGTGAAATACAGCTTTTTAGACAAGGAAGTGTGTACTTGTTTCTGGTTATAAGACACTGAGATCACACCAGAAAAGACTTTAAGTCTTAAGACAAGTTTTCCTTTAGAAGTAAGAATTGGCGAGAGGATGGAATAGCAATGAATTTTGATAATCACCATGAAAGCACAGTATTGTCCTGAGCTGAACTGCCCAGTCTGAACTCTAGGACATCAGGATTTAAGAGGCAATTGCTTGCATGTGCAGGTCCTGACCATGGACCTCCTTCTGAAATGCAGAGGTGAACTGTTGAACTGTTCTGGGACCCRCTGTGCTCAGCAGTACAAGTCAATTTCTTCAAACACAGAGTTTAACKGGCAGGGCCAGCTTAAATGTCTGCTTTTCATTTTCCTCCCCTGATGTCATGTGCACATTGCCACATTGGGACTACAACCTATACTAAAAATCAGCTTTTGAGGGGCTGAGTGACTTTTTTGGGTTCTGAGTGACCACAGGAGGAAAAACCAAAAGCTTAAGTCAGCTCTGATTTTTAATTTTTTTTAACTTACTATCCCCCAGATGGTCGCTAAGAAATCAATATTTATTTTATGACTAAGAGGCATTCACTGTGCTCCCCAAATTTTCCATCCCAATAAAGCTGGATTTTTTTTTCATATTTTGTATTGCAGAATAAGAAACTAACCTAGAGTCTGGCAGGCCTTTATTCTAAGGCATTGTCATATCTTTCATTCTGAGTTGAAAAATGGACAGATCATTGGGTTTTATAAATGTGTGGAGGAGCTGTCAAAGTTCCCATTTGCATGTGAATGGTCAGCTGAGGTAGGAAGGGAGATATGTAAATAATTCTCTAGCTAGCTCCTGGCAAAGATCATTGCATTTCAAAGTACTGTGAAAAGCAGCACCATAAAACTTTAACCTATTCACTGGTATGGAAACTCCCACACCTTAAATAGATCTACTCTAATAATGACCACTTGAGGAAAAATGAATCTTAAAAAGCAATATCAGGTCTCCAAGTACTATACATTTTCTGCTTCTTTTAATATTTCATAAAAGATAAKCTTAAAAAGCCACTCTTCCTTTTACCCCAATGAAGAAAAAAAAAAAAAATAGGAAAAAAGCAAGATCTAAGCAATAAGCAGATGTAGACCTTCACTGAAAATCTGGCAGATAAGTGTGACAGGAGTGAAAGAAATGTAAAGGATTTGAGTATTATTCTGTATTATGTCAGTATCTGACCCAGGAAGCACCCAAAATAATCATTACTTTAATCTTCCTTACAAACTGCCCAGCATTTCATTATTCTGTTCTGCTGCTACACTTCAGTATATGCTCAAGTAGGGAAAGGTGGTGAATGTTTTAGTGTAAAACCAAATGTGTCTTTCTAATTATACAGTTCTTCATGTATCCAAAAAGGTGGAAAAGTGAAAGTAAACAGTARAAAAATGAGGAACACAGAGTAAAACAAAATCTTAATAGGCTCTGAGTCAGACAATTTTCTGCATATTTTATTGTGCCTCTTATCTGCTTAGATAGAATTGGCATGTGTATATATGGGGARACAATGATTTACTACACCCTTTATGCCTGAAACAGCTCCAAAACCTGCAATTAGGCAGGCACAAGGACTAGAAAATGTTTACAAAGTAAAGTTCACCTCCAAAACTGATATGGGTTATGAACCTACCCCTTAATCTTGAGATAGCATAGGACTATTCCTGTAGTTTGCCAATATAATTTCCCTGATGTTTTTTTGCAATCTCCATCAATTTACCTTGAAATACCATGATGTATTTCATTCAACCTGCATATTTCAGAAAATAATTCATGTCACCCCTGTAATCGTTTACAGCACACTTTCTTTCTCACAAAGCTTCTCTCCAATAATTCGATCTGGTTACGCTGTTCCAAAACCCCCACAAAGTTAAATGCAATTTAATTCACCGAATTTATAAAGGGCAATTATTCAAAGGCTCTGGGATTTGCTCTATCACACTAATATTCCTGTAATGAAATGTGATTTGTCTTGGTATTTACCAGGAGATTAAAAACAACAGAAAAAAAGGAGTAATCTTACAAACTCCTATTCACATGAGTAGTCCTATTGATTTCAGAGTACCTGGCACTTGTGGTGTGAAGTGCCCTTCTGAGAGGTTATGCAACTTATTCTTCAGTTAGAAAATGATCAGCCAATGAACCTAAACAGTTGTAGGGACCTCTTGAAATTTTTGAGCTCTGCCCGTTTAATGGGAACAAATGATGCAAAACCTGTTCAAAATATAGTTCTGTTCTCAAACTAAAGTTTTCATTCAGTTATAATCCCTCTTGATCCATTTTATCCCATTTTTCCGCTGTGCTCTACCACAAGAGGAGCATTCCCTGCCTTGCTGGGTTCWTTTTGTCCTCATGTCCAGTGGGACAAAATATCAATTAAAGTCACTATGAAAGACCCTTAGTCTGGTAGATATTTGAGTATTAATATGAAATATGACCAGATTTTTTGAATGGCCAGGCAATTTTAAACTGAGTTTTTGAGTTTCTGAATGTCATTGTTATCCAAGCTCTGTCCCATTTTCCCTGTTAAAGGTCTTTCCATGAATCCCTTTGTGCAGGAGCCCATCTGTGTGACTGCACACGGAACACACACTGGGCAGTGCTGCTGATCCRAGCACGGTAACTTTAGATAAGTAATACCACAATATCGGAATGTGGTTTCCACAATGAAGCAGTTCTGTTTCAATAACTATTCCCAGTCCATCAAAAAAGGGCACAGCATTGTGGATACTTTTATCCTTTACTGGAGTATTACTTATTTATTGTAGCTRTGGCTCGGGGCACTTTGAGTGGAAGTTGCTACTGACTGCTTCTCACATGAGCTCGTTGGAGAGAGCCCAGGAGATCTCCCCACAGCAGGAGACTCCAGAGCTGCTTTCCTGCCACTCCAAATATCTGCAAACGCTAGCAACTGAGCAAGGAATCCCTGCTCCTTTTCAAACATCAGTCTGACAAAGTGGGACAGCAAGCACGGGGCCATGTGCTCCCTCACCCCAGACATCTTGTCAATGGGCTCTCAGTGCTCTTTGCAAAACAGCAAGAGGAATCTCAGATTGCAGCCACTCAGATGTAGCCACTTGTGCAGACACTTCTATTACCCGAAAATTTATTGTGGTCTGTGTCACATGTTAAGGAAATGCAGTAGAGGGTGGTGAGGCAATAAAAWTTTTCCCATTTTATGGTAGGTATGCATTTAAAGAAGGAAGCAAAAATAATGTTTTCTATTAAAAATAGGAGCAGAAACCATTTATGGCATAGAATGAAGTAGGAAATACATTTGCACAACTTCTGATTATGGTGCAGTTGGCTGTGAAATCCTTCAGTAGGCTGTAAGGGGCATCAGTTTAATTAATGGGAGCTGTTACTTAAATTATGTTAGCAATCAGAGAGCAGCCCACAGAGTAGCTCATGAGTGAGTAAGTCTAACACTTCTCTAATGCCGGCCATGGATGATGTTATATATTACCATACATTCTATTTTAATGTATTATAATATACTACCATTATATATTACCACACATACAACGGATTCATGTATAAAGAGGACAGTTACTGTAAGGAAGCCCCTGAGCCTGTTCAGGTGATAACCAAAGGACATGTGACTRTCTGAAATCTGTACAAAACTGTCAGCCCAGTGGGGTGATGGARTCCATCACCAGGGCACGTGGAGTGTAAATGCAACATGAGAAACTCCTCCCACTTCTCCTGTCTTGTCCTACTGAGACCAGAAGCTCCYACTTCACTGCTCTTGCAAAGGGATTTTTTGGGTCTGGCTAGGCTCAGCCCACCCCTCTGTGATGCCAAGCAGAGGGAAGAAACTTAMCAAATTCTGAACTCTGGAAATATCCTTAGGTGCACGCATGCATTTACCTACATAATGTATACAATTATGAAGCTATTTACACACCCATGCTTGGCCCAGATCCACAGACAGCACAGAATTACACCACACCCAGCTGCAAGTTATTTTTAGCTCCTCCTCAATGTAAATGTCTAGTTCATAATTAAGTTTCAAAATAATGAATGATGTGTTTTGTRTTTCAGTGGGTATAAACGTTTGCATTGCATAGTGAATGATTTAAGCATGAAAGGTCTTGCATTCCTAAATCTGTTACAGAATGTGGGTGGGAGGTGGATCTTTGCTCATACCAGGAAACAAAGACTGAATGAATATTTGTCACGATGTTTCATCAAGACAGTGTTAACATGAGTTGAAGATACCTTGTGGCAAGACTGACAAGCTTGCTTGCTTTAAAAAAATTCTGAAAACTGGGGCATTTTAGTATTTATAAGGAATGTTAACAGTGTTGATATTGTAGCCACCCAGCCATGAGCCTTGTGCAGTAGGCAGTTAATTAGGCCAGAAATGAAGGAGATCAAAAACCCAAAACCAAAAAAAAAAACCCCAAACCCTAAACCAAAGAACAAACAAACAAAAAAATTCCAACCCCCAAACACAACAGCAAAAAAACTAAACCAAACTCAATCCTCCACACCTGAAAGCCCAGCACGGTTTTCTTCAGCTTTGATGTAAGGGCTGCCAGGGATTGTCTTCTCTTGTCCTCATTTCTTTCCTTAATTACCCGTGGCTGGTCCTCAGTATTAGGGTGGCTTCTGCATTAAGCTGACTTTTGGTCTGGTGGATATCCCAGTTCTGATGTTCCCATCTCGAAGATTAACATGGAGATTTTGCCATAAGTTCAAAATTTGTGCTCAGTCTTGCACCCAGGCACAAAACGATCCCCATGAAGACCTGCAAATGAACAGCTGAAAGACCGAAGAAAGAAAAAAAAGAAGAAGAAAATCAAGTAAGAAGGGAAGAAAGAATAGTAAGAAGAAATAAAGGGTGGTTTTCTTCAGCAGTGTCCCTATGTCTTAAACTAGAATTGGAATGGAATGTTATCCTTACGTGCATTGAAAAAAAACGAAACAGTACAAAACAAAACCCTCAACAACAACAAAAACCCCAAGGAGAGCTATTTCTAATAAAAACATTACTCATACTAGTATCATAACCCTGGCCTTACATTTATTGGCATAAATGCGAACTTACAAAGCTGTGTGGATGTTTGCCATATGCAAATCCATCCATCCATAAATCAGCGTACAGACTGGAGACTGCACAGCTGAAGTGACTGTAATGGTAAATGAAACCTTTCACCACCAGGTCAAATGCAGTTCAGCATATGTGGTAAATGGAAAAGCGCTATAGCGCAGGAATTGATCTGTGGCGTGTGAGAAACAAGTGACTGACCAGTTCATGCTGCTCACCACCACAAGTGGCTCCCCAAGTCAGAGCTGGCAGATCAGTTGGAGCTGCAATGGCAAAGCAGTGAAGCAGCCTGGCAGAGAATTTGCCTGATGGGGCTGTCTGGTAGTGCGTTCTGAGGATTAGGCAGGAGTTTTCCATCAAAATGAATTGTCAATGAAAAAGGAAGTTTCCATTTAATCCAAATTTTCCACCAGTTCTATCCAAGTGAAAACATTGCTTTGGACTGTGATGCTGACCTAAGGCACATAATATTATATTTATCTGGCATTAACCTCTGTGTGYTCAGGGTAGAAGCTGGGTTTCTAAAAGCTTCGTGTGGTTTTCCTACTTCCTTGTCCATGCTTTCCTGAACAGGACAGTTTTAACTCCCATTAAAATCTTTGAGCATGCTCAGAGATCAGATAAAGCTCATATGATAGCAGGATAGCAAAAAAAACATACAGCTCAGTCTCAAATCCTGGCAGGCAGGTCCAAATCAGGGACAGGGAGGTTAATCATTTGTATAAGTCACAGTTCAGTGTCAGAGAGTGCCATGGGAGACAGGACACACCCAGAAGCATTTCCAGGCTTCTTGATTTTGGGATATGACTTGACCATGGCTGAACTGTGGAGTGAATTTTTCCCCCTTACAGCCTGAGGAAGTTGGACACCCTGACCAGAACAAACACAGATAAAATGATAAAAAGCAAAAGTTACACATTCCTGGATTTATTTATTTTTTTCCTAAGTTGTCACTCTGTGAGAAGTTCAGCATTTTGACTGTTTGACTTAATTTGAAAACAGATGTTGGAATATACTAATTTCCCTTGAGACAAAAAA
This sequence comes from Malurus melanocephalus, assembly GCF_030028575.1. Classification (NCBI taxonomy): domain Eukaryota; kingdom Metazoa; phylum Chordata; class Aves; order Passeriformes; family Maluridae; genus Malurus; species Malurus melanocephalus. The sequence continues at coordinate 394,192 of NW_026623297.1, read as the reverse complement.
AAAATTCCTTACTTCTCTCAGCTTTCCTTATTCCTGCTATGAAACTGTGTTGTCACATAGAAACAGTGTTTCGTAAAGCTCCTATGCGAGTTGTGAAGCTCCAAACCATCTTGACACATTCAGCTATGTGTTAATGTCAAAACAGAGTTTTCAACATTGATTGCAGCTAAAACATCATTAAAAAATTACGTCTGGCTCTTTGATATAATTTAATAGATTCTTAAAAATTAGTAATGTTATGGTTTATAGTGTGCTTAATAGAACATTTGCTCTACTTTTAAAGAATTAGCTTTCAAGACATTGATAAGTTGAGATATGTGTTGTCCTTCATGTGTCAAGGATTTTAGTAATGTCAGGAAGACCAGTCTTGTGGCTAAAACTGTGAATGGATAGATGTTCTTCAATTCTAGGATCTTACACAAACATTTTAAGTAATGTCAGATGATATCCCTGTGCCTCAGCCTCCAATCTGAACAGGCTTTTGGTACATTGTTTTATTTTCAATGACATTGCGTGTGTTTTGAAGGCAAGGTCTATGTTTTTGCGCAATGAAATTCTATCTGGACTTTTCAGAACAAGTGGTACAACTGATAAATAACAGAAATATTTAGTTCAAGGCTCAAACAAAACATCTGAGCACTAAGAAAATAAGTCTTACTCTTGCTTTCTGGTATAAAGAAATTTTAAAAAAGAAAATTGAGTTTTAAAAAATCTTTGAAAAATCCTTAACAGTATAACCAGCTTAATTTCACAAACACAAGAAATTTAGTTACTTTAGTTACCTTACTTGCCTGATACCTTGCTGACTGMAATTTTTTTTACCACTAAGAACTGAAAGCCTTTAGGAACTTACTCCTTTTAGGGGAGGAAAAAAGAGTATTTTTAGGTAAAAAGATCACCCTCCAATCTTAAAAATTCTTTAAGTGATAATGCACTACATATAAAATGCAAAAGCTGACAATTTTTCTTCTCAAAATTTTTCCCTTACGTGTCTTTTTCATGTTATGCAGTTCTGTGGATATAAAGGCTGCAAAATTATTCAAGTTTGCTACACACATACATTCATTCCAATATGAAGAGATGTATTTTTCWCATATTGCTGGGGAGGAGAAGCAGTTCCCATTTTCATTCTCATTGGTGCTGAAAAGCTTTGTTTGTACATTCTCTTTCTTTTTCCTTTTTTTTTTAATTTTAAATTTTTAATCTGTGGTTTCATGTGTAGTTTGTCATATCAGTCGACAGGAACACTATAGATTATCAGGRGACTTCAGGTGTCATACAAGAAGAATGACTGTTTTCCAAAACAAGCTGTGCAGTCCTCTAGGCTGTGGCATAGATGAATATGTGAGTGTTACTAGGCATAGAAAACAGTTCTGAAAAGGTAATCCCATGTTGAGTTTGAATGTTAAGGAAACCATCTACTCATTCTGAGGGGTTTAACCTTTATTCAGGAGGTAAGTCTGGAACAATGGTCCTTATTTACAAAAGGTTTCCTTTATTTTCCATAAGGAATACAAAACCAGGATTTCTCCTGTGCTAGAGTTCTCCTGTGCTCCTTCCTTGCTGTAAGGACKCATTGCCATTGTTGGTTCATTCAAATACAGATTATTGCAGTAATAATAAGYGACAAGTTATGTGTTATTTTGAAATAACACACATTATGGTTCACATCATGTCTTCAGAGACCCGAGCAATGTGTTGTTTCACATTGACAAATGCTGCAAAGTGTTTGCACTTATGAATAAAATATTCTCCATGCAACTCAACTTTCAAGTGTGCATTGTGCAAGAAGAGCATTTGGATGTGGGTTCGGCACAGGAATCCTAAGCCTCTGTCACCTCCTGCCTGGATTACTGCTCTCCCTTCTGTGGCACCTGTTCCAAGCTTTTGGAAAAGCATCCGTGGCCTTTGTTCAGTCCTTTAARCCAGTTGTGCCTCTGCCTTGGTCCATGTGAGGCTCTGGGTGGGATTCAGGTTTTTGATACTGTTCTTTGGAGGTGCAATCTGAAGCCTTTTAAATYCTGGAGTTTTCCTATTGATTTTGGTGCCTTACAAAACAGGCCATAGTCTTTAGTTGTAGCTGATGTTCCTCTTTCTGAGCTCAGCCCCGAGAGCTTGCCTTACCTGCGGGGGCAGCCCAAGGTGTGACACTATTTGCTTGCCTGGGCTTTCTGACAAAATCTTTTGGGTGATACATCAACAGCTCTGCAAGCTGGAAAGTGCTTTCACATACAGGAATGATGCAAGTGCCAATTTTTGCACGTTCACTTGCCAGCTAAACACAGCCTTGGTTTGGTCCCCTGAAGCTGAGCTATTACGTGTGTGTGACAGCTGAAAATTAAGAATGGTGACATAAAGCAGTGCAGGAGCTGGTGTTACACAAGCTGCCTCAGGCCAGGAGTGAACTGTGTTGTGTCACTGTGTTTTTTGTTAGGCTCGGGATGCTGCAAGTCTGCTGGGGCAGATCAACGTGCAGTGCAAGCATGGCTGGTGGAGCCTTTTCCGTTGGACTGCTGGAGAATTTGTTCTCACACAAGAAATATCCAGGACTGCATTTTGTAGCAAAAAAAAAAAAAAAAAAAAAAAAAAAAGAAAGTAAATCAAATCATCAGCACATCTTTTCCAGTTCCAGTGCAATTTACCTCCTACATAATGTTTCGAATATAGAAAGTATTTCAAGAGGAAAATCTCACATGGATTAATGTTTATTGGTTGCCAAGGCAATAGTTTGGAGACCTCTCTAGCACAAAACAGATAATATTATAAGCAGAAGTAGATTAGTATGAGGAAAAAATTTATCGAATATAGGGAGCACAATGCTCTGAGTGTCTGTTATACCTTTTAGAAATCATTAAATTTGCTTTGGTCAGTTTTCCATTCATTTACACACTTCTGTGCTGTTATTTGAATGTCGGGAAAAATGAAGTCTCCCCATGAATGCTGGATGCAACTGTCCAAAGCAAAACAGCGTTTCTGTGTGGAAAACCTGACAGTCCATTTAATAAGTGAGCCCTAAGGTAGGCTGGGAACTGAGGCTGTTGGATAAATGGTCATGCCAAGGTCATACTGTGGCTCCTCGGGAGACATGGGGAAAGGACACAACCACGTGAGTCCTGAGTTATTCAAGTCTTGAATGGGTAAAAATTGAAAGAGCCAAATTGAAGTCAACCAAAAAAAAAAAAAATTAGGAACATTAGCAGATGCAACAGAGATTGAAAGTTGAGAAAAAGCAGTTGGGATATAAAGATGGAAAGTAAACACTGAGAATTTCTGTATTTATTCATTTTCAGCAAATGGCATCTTTCAATTGTCTTCTGTAATCATGAAAGAGTATCAGTATATTGAACTTTTCCAAACCAAAGATGTCCAGGACTTTAGTCAAAAGAAGACATTTGAATCATTTTAAGCCTTGCAAGAGATTGCAAGGGCATTTCTGATGGGAATGGGAGCTGTATCCTGCACAGTTCTGTTCCAGATTACATCTGTACCAGCTTTTCCTCCCTTTTTTTTTTTTGAGTCTTCCTACCATCATGATCCAATCCCTGTTATAGAAGAAGGTGTAAAGTAACCATGTTCCTTCACAGCTGAACATCCCTGACTCCTTGCCAATTGCTGCTCGGTTTTGTATCTGCCATCTTACCTCTGCAGCTCTCTTTGCAATTCTTCTAAGCAAAGTCAGGACCAAGTGATAATGAATTTTTAGATTATTTGATTGACTGATTTCAAATTATATTCCGTTTTATCTATAGCCTTTGATATTTCTAAAGCAGCTCTGAACCTCCATTTTTCAAAGGTACCTTGTCAGCAGAAGTGTTGGATGTTTAACACCTTTGAAACTACTGTCTTTTGAAAGACAAACCATCAGAATAATATTGTTCATTCATCCTTTAAAAGTTACGTGTTCTTCTCATCTCTGCCCCACACTATATATTTTTTAAATCATGTCTATAGTTCATAGATCATATTAAATCAGATRTCCCACTTGTCCCTGTACCCTCTAGTGTGTATATGGATGTGTATATCCTGATATGCATATTATAAAGTAAGATTAAAATGTTGCAAGTACTTTAAATTGCAATGTCTCCTGGATACTAGAAAGAGATAGAAACAAAAAGAAAAAAAAATAAATAAAAGAGTAAAAGAATCTTGAGCCTTTTGCCAGAAATCCAATCCAAACTTTTCAGACTTTGACATATATGACCTAAACTTTTTTTCTTGCATAGTAGTTTCTCTTACTTCCTGTAGTGGGCCATATCAGTTTTCTGACATTTTGCACTCCACTGGATCAGAGGGCTGCTAATCTCTCTTGCCATGAGATTGTTTGCGTCTCAAGTAAGAATTTTATGTCTCGTCATCTTAATTATTTACCGGAGAGACTTTCAGGTGATACCATCTCAGTGCCTTCATCAGAGCGATCTGGCAAGGTGTTAATGTTGTCTAGCATTTTCCAAGGATGACGCACAGACAAGATCCTTACAGAGTCTGACACATTTTGATATGTAATTGTCAGAGCACTCAGATACAGGATGCTTTCTAACTCAAGAACTGAAGGTTTTACAAAGTTTATTCAGTACAGAGGTTTCTTAATTTTTCATTATAGTGGTCACCTACTCCTCCGCTGTAATTATGTCATATCGTCAGCTTTAATTATGTCATACCGTCAGGAAACTGTTTGTTTTCTCTTGCCGTTGCTGCCTCAAATGAATTTAGCACATTTTTCCCTAGAATGTTGGGGGCTATTGCTGTTCCCATTGTGGGTTTGGGTCAAGGTTATATTTGGTCAATAAGGAGGCAGTGGCACCAGGCGTGTACTGAAGTTCAAAGTGTTTGCACTGCATAACCCAGGAGTCCTGCCTTTAATCAGGCTACCTTTGCTAGAAGAGCTTCCCAACCTGTCTGTTATGGATTTGTGGCTTCATTTTTTTGCTGATCAAATAAGATGAGGATGAATGTCACAAGGATTCCAGATAGGGCTGCCAGAAGAAACCTGCATACTGCAGTGTTCTGGAAAAGCAGTTTGCTTTAGGACCCACTCAAGCCACTGTTCAGATCCTGTGTATGCAGTGAACATCATAATTTTTTGCATGATGGGTAGAAAATTGCCCTAGATGTTAGTCTGTCATGCTGGGTAGGAAATGTATATAGGCATGTTACAGTATTCTCTGTGATCACAGAACTCCCAGGAAATGTGGCATTATGCCAGCTGCATTTGGTACAGCTGCAAAATCCACTCAAAGGTCAGCCATGAGGTTGCCAAGATGGCTCATGGGGTTTTTGATGTGCAAAATGATCAAGAATGAGGAATTCTCTCTGCTGTAGGACTCTGCTATGAAGGAAATATTCTGTCTGTGAACAGGCATAGTAGGCCTAGAGTATTGGAAATCACTGCAGTTATCCTCTATCTGTTGGTGGTGTTTGATGAAGTGGGTGCTGACTAATGGTCAGGGTTAGCAGTACATATTGACTGACATTGATCACCCCTGCCCTGTGGGGCATGAGAGGAGGAAATGCAGAAAGAAGCAGAATCTGTAGGAACAGTGATCTGTAAGAACAGATACAGTCCTAAAATATTTCTATGGATGGGAATATAGTGTCTCTAAAGAGGCCTTGAAATAAAATACTTTTTAAAAAGTAGAAATAGATAGTGCAAACCTTAGGAATATGGCCCTATACTTTAAAAATCATAATAAAGTGAATCCAGATGCTGATTTCCCCATATCTCTGTCAAAAACAAGTGCAAGAGAAGTGTAAGGGCTTGACAATATGAGTTTTCTATAGAGACTAAACCAGCAGGCTCTCAGAAATGAAATGCAAGGCTTTAGAACAGTTTTCAGGAAGACCCGAGACCCAAACCATGATTTCTACCTTAAAAAACAAATTAAACTTTGTGTTTCAAATGTTAAATGGAATTTGTGCTACCTGATCATCTTTGAACCATGTCTGGAGGCTGAAGGGTGAAAAGTATTCATATTTTTAGTCATAAATGATAATGATAGATGTTACAGAGGATTTGTCTTCATTAACTTAACTAAAATTCTCTTGAGGCATCTGCTCTGATATTAGACTGTTTACCACATAGTGCTGCAGTTTGGGGGAACACTAAGTAAAAGATAATAGGAGAACATTGTGAAGCCAAACAATTTTCAATATCTGAAAATTAAACCTCACTACTGCATTTGATACCATGCCTGTGACCCAAATGCTGATCAGATCACATTAAAAAACAGAAAGATTATTACAGAAGAATTAAACTGCAAATTTCTGTAAAGTTATATATCTCTTGTAGATACCTTACAAGGACAAAGTGTGGCATTGTAATTTTACTTCTGAAAATAGGGGTACCTTGCACATTTCTTGGCTACTCATTCACATGAACACATCTTACACTTTTTTCTTAAATTTACTGATTTTTAACAGTAGCAGTTTATAGTTCCCAAAGTCTAAAGATATAAATAAAGCAAGATCCCAAGACAAAAGAGAAAGTTTTTTAATAAAACTGGAAGAATTGGAAAATGTAATTAAGGCTTTGGCCATACACACACATAGACCTTCAAATCCATATTGAGGAGTAAGGACTCCTTAAAAAGAAGTTTAAAGTTTTTGTTTGATTGATTTTACAATACTATGCATTTAAAACATTACTAGAATGTCTGGCTTGTGGGTGAAGACTGTGAAAAAGGCACCTTTGCATGTCTTTTATATTGCCTTGGATTTCTCTTTTGAATTCATGTCAGGATCTGTATCGAAAATAAAAGCTCTAAAAAAATACAGTATAAACCAAAATAATCAGATATGAACTTTAACAAAATGAACCTCTTACACTGAGTGTAAGAGCCTATTTAACGGGATTTCTGTTCATCATGCTTTATAATTCAGTGTGATATTGTATTCCATCACCAGCAGCTTAATTTATTTCTTTCACCATCTGCTCTTTTTTTTTAAAAATTCTTCCATGCCAAGAATTCAATAGCACTCAATGAGCAAAGCAAAACTATTCTGTATTTCAGCTACACTGGTTTTATGCTGTTATTATTCAGAATATATTGGCCTATTTCTTACACTGGTTTTGTTTAGCTAACCAAGCCTTTTGTTTTCTAAACCTGTGAAATGTGAAACAGTAAATACTGTGTGAGCTATTAGTGCCAGCACTTTTATAGCCATTACTTTATGAGACAAATACCAGGGCAGTTGGTTTTTAATTGCAGGCAATAGCTGAAGCTAAATGAGTGTGACTGTCCTTGCCACAGCTCTGTCCAGCCCATCCCCTGCGCAGAGCAGGCTGAGCCTCTTGCACAAACACAGACCAGCAGCCAAAGCACTCTCCATGCCAAGCCATGTTAATCTATCAGTATCTCAAAATGTCCTTGTGTGTTCCCTGAGCCGCCAAAATAATTATGTAAGTTTTGTGAGTTCCTAGAACTACAACTGTGCTCTCATTAGCACCTTCTGTTCCCGTGCAGATAGAGAGATGTGCGAGTCTTCAGAATACAAAGTTTCAGATCAGAGCACTTTGCTCAGTGCAGGACCAAATGACAACTAAAATCAGTAACACAGAAATTTTCCAGGAGGTTTGCAATAGAGCAAACCTTGCAGGTTTGCTAAGGATCAGGTCAAGGCAGTGTCCCTCCGTCTGTGATGGGCTCACATAGAGGGTTTCATGTCAAATATTGCAAAGAAATGATGGACAATGAGTTTACAAACTTCACTCTGGGGGTTCGAAACGGTGATCACTGCTGTGTGCTAAGCTGGAATATGTTGGACCTAGGTCCTTTAACCATTCAAGTTCCATGTTCCTCAAAGCACTGTAGTTTTTAGGCTGGGTTGGACATTAAATATTAGATATTCAATAATCTTGACCTTGTTGCTTCTTTCATGTAACATGATATCATTAAATTTCAAATCATAGTATCTTTAAGTCAGTACTTTCAGCTAACCAGTTTTGAATGAGATTAAAATGATGGAGTATGTGATCAGCCAAAAAATGCCATGGCAAAACTCACATAGTTCTTCCAAGATAAGGCTCATGCTCTTTTGTATAAGAAATAAAGGATAATAAAATATGTTTTACTAGGGAAAATAGAGCTAGCTGCCCAGAATTCCTTTCCACAGGAACTTATAATTTAATACAATTCTTTCTTCTACCTAAATACTGTTACTATAATGCCAGGAATTATGTTGGATTTCGGGTTCATATCCCAACTGTACAATTCAGGATATGCTTCAGACCTGTTTATTCTAATAATTTTATTCAAGACTGTGGCTTAAATAAACAGAGAAGCAATTTAAAGAAACTTGACGCAGGTTATTCTGAAAGTCTAGTAGACATAATGATTAATATTTCCAGGAAGGCTGATGATTAGACAAAATAATGATATAGAGAAGAGCTTTCAGGAAAAAAAATAAAAAAGGAAAAAAAAGATGGAAAAGTACTCTTACTGAAAACTATTGGTAACCTAAACCACCTGAAAAAATAGCATTTGCAATAGAAGCCCTTAAAGTTATAACAGAAGTGAAAATAATACAATTATTAAATTAAGGATAATTGAGAGATAAAGCAATGTGATTGATAAGTGCCTGTTGTTTTTCCTCTCTGATTTCAAACAGAGCACGATATTAATTTAGGATTCATCAAACATGTGATGAAAGACAAAGAACTAGTAGGAAAAATATATCATGGCTGTACAGCCATCATTGTAAGATGTAGCTCTTTGTCAGCTACCAATTTATCAGCACTGAGAGTGCTTGCCTGCTGCACCTAACAACATCCTCATGCCAACAGTGCTGTTTTCTCTTGAAGTCTCATTTATCTTCCTACACAGGTCATTAAAGTTTGAACCCGCTCGCTTGAAGTTGTGTCTATGGTTGCCACTTTCTCTGTATCCACCCCCACAGTCTTCTTATGCKCCTGAGATATCTTTATTTCAACAACAGCAGCAGCAACAAAAGTACTGGCATTTTCACTGACAGAAAACTGGGGAAAGATTTTGTTTTAGTTTTATCTCAGTTTCTAATTCCAACTAACTGCAATAGGTTTCCCTGAACTACAAGATCTCAATTTTAGGGAACTTGATCAGTCTTCAGATTTTCTACTCTCCACTGCATGACACATAGCACACATACATGGCCGTTATCTTGGGTATTTTTGCTTGTTTTACTACCCCACTGTTTCTGCTTGATGGTCTGTTGTGCCCTGACAGAAAATCCTAATTCATCATTGTGCTTGTTCTTTCCTACTCGAGGAAAGACATTTACCGTGTAGACTGCTGTGGGAGTGGTGGGATATATATTTATAAAGAAAAAAATAATGCCTTTGTGAAACCAACAGTAGCTGTTCAAAAGATAATATAAGTGAGAGTTGGCTTTRCCCTTACAGATGATGGCAGTGGGCAGGTGTGTCAGTTGTGAGAGAATCAGAATAATTTAGGTTGGAAGGGGTTTCTGAAAGTCTTTGGGTTTAGCATCCATCCCCTGCCCCAAGCCGGGCTGACTAAATCAGGGCTCTCTCCATGCAACTTTTGAGTATCTTTAACTTGGAGATTCTACAGCCTCTCTAGACTTCTGTGCCGGTGGTTGACCATTTTCACACTGAAGAAGCTTGATCKGTTTTTTAACCAAAATTTGCTGTTGACTCTTGTTCCTGGGCACTGCAGGGAGAGTGTACGTCAGTCTTTCCCACAGCCTCCCTTCAGCAGTTCAAGTCAGGCTGCCATAGTAGACAACCAGTGTGTGTATTTAGGGATCAGTACTGCAATATGCTCTAGCAGAAAATAATTGTGAAGATTACAGGAGATCAGCTAGTTCAGAAAGTGCCAGCCCAATTTCTGACTGGGAAAGGATAATTATACATATTCTCTACTGATACACTGACTCTTGGATGGCATACAAGCTAAATTCCTTGACTTAGAAGCAGACAGCATTTAATTTTAATATAATTCAACATTATTATTATTTTTAATAAAAATGTAACTGGATTCCTGCAAAACTTGAGGTCTTTGAACATTTTCCTAGTCCTCCTTTGTTTTGATACCACAGAGTGTGTGTTTTGATTCCATGCTTTTTTTCCCTAKCATTGTGCTACTAGAGTTGTTTGGCACATGACTGTTCCAAATGACTGGCTACCTGTATTCCATCTCTGGATCACATTTACTGTGTATATGAGATCTGATTATTCTGGCACTGCTGGGACTGCATCTGGCTTCTGGGTAACATCACCTCCTCCTGAACACAACTTGGATCAAACTGGAGTGAAAGCTGCAGTCCCTCAGTTCCTTCATGCTGTCATAGCTCATTTTGACTTCTCTGTGTACAGTGTAACTTTTGATACCAATACCTGCATACCAGGGTGGACAGTAAAGTTATTGTAGCTAGTGTGTCTGGTGTGGAGGAGCTTAATTCTTACAGTTTTCTCTTTTATTGCCCTGCTTAGTTAGGTAAAATGAAAATAAATCTTATTAATAGTAGAGACAGGTTTGTTTCTCGTTCTGGCTCCGAATTCTGGAGATGCTGAAGGAAGACAGCTGGTGTAGATATACACTCCAGTAAGTCAAGAAATTGAGGAAGAACATCTGTAGGAGATAGGAGGATATTTTATTTCAACAAGGCAGACATAGCAGTGTCATCTACTCTTCTCAGCCAAATGACTTAAGAAAAATTTGAGAACGTTACTATATGTTATGCCCTTTGGAACAGTATGTAGGAGTAATTCAGAGGAATCTGAACAGGCAAACTGAGTACTCTGCTCTCCTCCTCATGAGCACTTTTGAATTACAGGTTACTGGAATAAGTAAAAATGCATAGCAAAATCTAGCTTCTGTGGCACATTTCTTTAAACATGGTAAAGAGAAGCTCAGGTGTGCCTTATTAAAGCTCTAAAAATTCTGCATACCCAAAGCTTTCCAATATTTCTTGGCTTTATGAGACGACAGTTGGCACACATTACATGGAGTCGGGCTCTATTTCCTCCTGCCTTCATTTGATATCCTTTGTTCAGGAACCTGGCTAAGAATGCTCACCTCGTCTGGAACCACACTAGAGTATTTTTTTTTTTTTTTTTTTGGTAAAAGAGCTTTTACTCTCTAGCCATTTGCTTTTTTATAGCATGWACTCATTGAAATTTCCTTTTCAGCAGGTAAAATGATCTCTTGAAGAACTATAGAAATTCCAAGTTTCTGGTGTGATCCTAATGATGATGTTATCCCATGCCCTATTCTGTTTCCCAACAAAAAATCAGTGGTTTTGATTTTGATCAGGTCATCTACTTCACTCTTTTTTCACTACCATGAACTTATTTCCCCATGGGAAAATCAAACAGCAATCTTTTACTTAATTTTTAAATTWGTTTAGAAGAACAAGACTTCTTCAGGGCTTCTTCAGATTGTTGATACAAATCAAGTTGAGGCAATGCTGATGAAGTACAACTTGATTATGTCTATTCTAGACAAGGCTGGAGCTGTGAGGGCTCAGATTTTGAGAAGCCACCTGAGAAATTTTCAGGGGAACTATATGGGAATCAGTCCTTTCTGCCTAGTACAGTGCCTTATCAGCTCCTGCAGGCTTTTTGAAATTTTTTTAGGAGCCAGATTTCTATTGTRGGGATTTGCTCATCACCAGAACTATGATCCGTGGAAAATGACAGTAGAAAAATTTATTAACCTTGAATAAATCTGTTCCTTCAGAACATTTCTCTCTAACTGTTGCTATGAGCCCTGCTTCCACTGCTACAGAATCTATCTGGAGTCTGAACTGTCAAAGGAATTTAAGACTGGTTGAGCCTGCTCTTCCCTGTATACCTCTGTGTGTGGGAGTCAGGAGAGGGTGAGATCATTCAGTGCACAGCAGAGCCCCAACAAAGACTCCTGACTTACGGGGTCTCAACTGACATTCGTGGGTCTAACACACACACCAGAGTGAAACTGCCAGAAACAGTCTCTTCTGAGCTGTTCTTTTGCTAAGTGTTTCTTCTTTTGGTATCTCTAAGGTAACTGGAATCTTTGTGCTTCTTATCTTTTAGCACATYAAATATATCAGATAATAGTTAAGTCAGAACAATAAGAGATGAGATGCTGTGTCAGCATGTGGGCTGCAAATGGAACAAAAGAGTTTTCTTAAATTCAGTATGTTCTGAAAATACAAAGTAAGTGGCAATGTTCAGCCATGCAGTAACAGGCCATAAAAGGAAAAGGAGTTACTCTTAACACTGCAGTTCTTTTGTCTTTCTATATCAACATTCCCTTGTTTTTTAAATAGCCACAACAAATTACACTCTGAACTCTGTAACTACCTTCACTGTTTCTTCCAGACTATTCTTCTGCAAAATAGACTGTGAAACCATGTTTGTTAAGTCTCATTGTGCTCTTCATAGCCGTGGTGCACATGCTGTCCAGCAGCTGGAGTGAGATTTGGGGAATGCTGAAGTCAAAAGGACACTATTTTTTTCAATGTGTTRAGATTGTTACTTAATCACAGTTAAGGTGATGTTTACCTGTGCCCCTTTTATTTGCTATTTACCAGATTATCTCATGAAAAWTTTTCACAGGGGCCTTTAATGTGGTAATGTAATAAATGCCAACAGCAGTAATACATAAAGGACTATTTTGTAGAAAATATCAATCCAGAGGAGCTACTGCCTGTTCATGTTTGCATGATTTATAAATGCTGTTACTTAAAAAGAGATTGTGTTGTGAATATATGAGGGCACAACAAATGAAAACACRATTAGTAGATTAACATCTACATAGCTATATTGCTATATATTATTCTATTTGAGAATCTGGCCAAAATGGCATCTGAATTCCTGTATTTGATACATCTAATGTGCATAAACTACAACACATTTTACATTTCAGTCCTCTGTCTTTTAGGGAAAGCCATACATCCTTGTTTGCTCAGTAAAGCAGAAGCAGTAGTATTGATGCCCCATTGTAGCCCCCAGCTGCTTTACAAGGACCGAAGTGTGCTGTATCTCCTCGTGTACATTTGTTTGCTTTCTGCTCTTGCTTGCAGTAAGGGAATTCTTACCCTCAGGAATACGTCAAGAAAAATCAGCTTTAAGAGAGATTAATAAGTTTTGGAGGATTTTTTTGTTTGTTTTAATAACGGGAGGAACTTGCCAATAATGTCCTGTTTTTCTGGGGTTTTTTTTTGTTGTTTTTTTTTTTTTTTTTTTTTTTTTTTTTTGTTAGCTCCTAATTTATCCCAGCTAAATCAATATATTTAAAGCATAGGTGGAAAAGAAAATAATTGAAAGGTTCTAATTCAACCTCCTGCTCAAAGCAAGACTATATTCAGAATTAGACAGGGGGTTTTGTGCCTGGTTGTGTCAAGTTTTGACAGTGTCCAAGGGTGAAGACTGTAAATTCTCTGGTCATTGTTCCAGTTAGGATTTTTTTCTTTATATCCTGTTCAATATTTCCSTGACTCAACTTGTGCATGTTATCTCATGTTCTTTCCCTGCACCCAACAGGTAATCAAAGACAACACTTAGATCACCCCTTAGCCATCTCTTTTTTTTTTTTTTTTCCACAGACATTACTCATTCAGGCTCAGTAAGTTCCAATCTTGCRGTGCTGTGTCAGCCTGAAATGGCACTTGGTTTTTGTGGTTCACCATGCTTCAGGTCAGCACAACTTCAGGATTTTTTTGCTTCAAGTCGTGGAGATACCCCGCAATTAGGATAGTATAAAGAAGGATTAAAACATTTATTTCCATTTTGAAACACATCTGCAGTGCTCAAATAAATGACTGACAATGAGATTTAGGTCCTATTGTTTATTAGATTGTGGTTAGATCTTTTCAGGAAGGGTTATGCACAATGTAATTAGTATTATTAGCTGTGAAAATACAAATGTTTACTAAACCGGCATCTTATATACCTGGACTATAAATTATACTTTCTTTCTCTCACACAAAATTCTCATCTTGATATTTACACTTAATGGGTAGTGGAAGGGCAGATAAACATTTCAATGAATCAGACTCTGGAGTGGAACGATTGGACACAATTATAGTATTAACTTTAGATAGTAATTGCTAGCATAGTTAAATGTTGGTTTATTTAAATATAGCCACCAAATTATAATGGGCTGTAATGCATGGGAATGAATCGTAGTCTTGTTATGTTCAGTGAATACTTAGCTATATCCTTTATGTAAACATCCTACTCACAGTAATCCAGTAAGGACATAAGGTAGAGTCTGTTTATTTTAAGAGGTAAACCACTCAGGATTATACAGGAATTAGGATGTGCATGCATATACGGAGGTTTCTGATGTGAGGAARCTACAGGTTGTCATTTTCACTCAGCTTTTACTCTGCGATAAAATGCGAGGTGTGTTCACCTAATTATCAAACAGTCTATATTCCTGACTCACAGAAGCATTTTAGTRTGTATAGTCTAAATCAGGATTTAAATTCTGTTGAATTCAGTGGAAAGACAGTTAAGTAATTTTTAAGACTAGGAGCCATACATTTCCTCATCACAAATGCTTTATGATTTGAACACTAATTAACTGCCTAGCATTTCCTGTGATAATGATGGTTTTAGTTTCTCAAAATGCGTAACTCTCCGGACTAAAAGTTTGCATAGTGAGTGTTTTGCTTCTTTCTATTTAAATTTTTTTTGGCCAACACATTCACTTCTGGATGTGAACCTGTGATGTAGAGCCTGGACTGCTAATGAGTCTGAATTCCAGAGAGGAAGCCTTTCTCTCCTCAGACAACTGGAGAATTAATTCAGCAGCCCATTTCATATGCAGAAGTACCATGCAACCTTTAATTACACTTCTTTTTTTCTGTTATTTCTRAGGCAGTTTATCTCTTGATGAACAAAATAGGGCTGGGTAAAGCAGCAAGGTGAGATCTCTGTGTAACACCCTTTCTTCATTTATTGCAGTCTAGTTTGTGTAATGAGTGAGGCAGGGGATGAGCAGATCCCCGCTTTTCTCAAAGATCAGGGCTTGATGAGTCAGATCAAATGCCTATTAGTGTAGGGTACTTTTGTTTTCTTTCTTCTTGTGCCTACATAAATTAGGAATCGTAACAGCTTCTTTTCCACTGAATCATGTTTCTGACACAGATTTTTGCCTTAGTATGAGTGAAAAGCAATTTAATAATTTCCTCCTCCAGACCAGCATTTGAAGCGTATGTAGACATTCGGACAAATTCTGAAAAGCGAAAAAAGAAGGATAAATTTCATATTTCATCCATTCTGCACATTGGACAAAATAAGGGTAACATACAAAAACCCATGCATTATAATCTGTCATGATAATTAATGAATACCTACAGTTAAAATACTGCATTCCAGCTTAATGCTGAGGTCTCTTTTGCAGGACAAAATGGTATTTGATTAATTTGTGTTCTTAAATATAGGCAGACTTGATCTCTTTGTGGAGATCCTCAGGGGCACCACGCGACTTCCACTGACCTACATTAACACTTAYTTTAGGCAAACTGCTTCGTGACATAACTAAAACTTGGGCCCAGRTCAGGTATCCAGGTTGGGTGTAGTGCACACCATTTGTTATTTTAGTATTGTTCTGAAGCAAAGTTCTCAAATACCATGGGAGACAGTCGGACATCCATGGAACATGCATGAACCAACACCAAATCTCACTTCCTAAAGCCCACTCTCTACTCAAATAAGTTAGACCAAGGCAAAACACAAAACTCCCACTGCTTGTATTTTTCCCTACAGAGATCGTTGAAAAGCATGTCAGCTTGAGCATTTAATCACAAAATAAAAAATGTATTTGGAGCACTGTGCATAAGTGTTACCTAGTGACATCCATTGGGACTCTGTATTTTAGCTTAAAGTACATACTTTAAAAAAAATGTTTCTGGGGTTATAAGGGTAAATGTTTTGGAGGAAGTTCCTGAAAACATAGGTCCTGTAGGAATCATACCCTTAATCCATTGGCTTGATGCAGTTTTCAGCACAATCAGTAAAATCCCACTGCCTTTGCTTGGCTTTGGATTAGACGTCAAGGGTCACAAACTGGTTGAACTAAGCAGTGGAGCAGATGCGTGCTTCCTCAACTCGCAGACCTTTCTACCAGATTCCTGTTCAGACTTGTTAGCATCTGAATCTCAGGAGTGCTTTCTGGAATATGCATCTGCAGAAACCAGCAAACGTGTAAATTATTCTCTTAAATTTCAACGTTTTACTTTTAAAAAGGGCAGCAGTGACTTTCCTTTTAAGGAACTCAGTACTACGTTCACTTACACCTCCAGGCTTGAAGACCTCCTCTTTTGTAGGGTGTTTATGCACTCACTCCCTCTGCAGCTGTCGTACAATAGTTTAATTAAGCAATACTCCACTTAAACTTCAGTCAGCCACTATGGCCAGGGTATGTTTCCTCTGCCCACCATGGAGAGTTGGCCGTTCTAATTTCATTTGTTCAAATTAATGTGTTAACTCCCTCTGAGGAGGTAAGTAGTGTGTCACAGCTTGAGGCAAGACCTCTGCACATGAATCCTTTTAGTTCATAGCAGGATTCAGGCATGCAAATGTTGACATTTTGAAATTGTTTCCCCAGAAGGTCAAATTAGTATAACTGGCTACAAAAAGAAAACACATCTACCCTGATGCCTTTCATAATTAGACTAGCTAGAAATAAACCCAAGTGTTTGCCATTATACCCAAAGCCATTCCAGTGTCGGCTGCTACTGGAATTACATTTGCTTATGGAAAAAATAAAAGAAGACTTTATTTTGAATATTTATTTGACATTACAGGAAATGGTTGAAATAAGTTTTGAAAACTGTGTAAAAAGTATTGTATGTTGTACACTAATTGTTAATGCACTGTTTTCAGGACTGTGAGATATCCAGTCCTGAAGGTTTTTCAATATGTATTCATCAGTAAGAAACCTCTTTATCATCAAGAGAAGGAGTAATTTTCCCAGCTATCTTAGAAATATGAACGTGGTCTGCAACAGTGTCATGATGCTGCTTTGTAATGCCTTCCTTGGGTATTAGGCTTCAAACATTACAAATATTTAGGGATTTCATTTKACATTAGTTTATTCCAAATTTGATCAAAATCTTGCAAGATGATAAGGAATTTTAGAGACATGCTTAGTACATTTCACTTAAAGTGTTTAAGTTATATCCACATCTGCTGTAAATTAATTTGGGTGTACTAAAAGCAATAGAGCAATAGTTATATCAGTCTCTAGTCAGCTGAAATCTTTCTTTAGAACTTACTTGGAACCACCCAATGCTACTTTAATTTGGAAACACTGAATCAGTGTCCTGTTCAATTTTAGGTGAATTGTAACTTCAATATTTAATATTTTTTCCCCCCCAAATCTCTGGAGTGTACCATTAACCACAATGTGTTAGTGTATGAGCATCAAAGAAAAATGTGAGTTTTCCTTTAACTTTCAGCGGGGATTTTGTGTGAATGTTCCTCATCTGTCAGCAGTGACTCATGGTATCTTGGATCAATGTGGGCATTTGGAAGCCTGTGTGGCAGTTGACATACACATACACTTGAATATTGCACCCAAAGGAGCGTTTTTTTGGAGGGAAATTAGTAGAGTAACCAGTGGAGCTGCCGAGRATGAATAATACCATTGGGTCTGGAAGGGGAACTGGAAAGTGCCCTGCCTTTTCCCCCACAACATTCCAATTTTTAATGCGCCCTTTACATGAACCAAACTTACACAGAGGCTACACAATGTGTGTAAGAAATTAATTAAACTCACATTGTGCAGGCGTGGCAATTTGGTGCCAATGGACAATGTTTCCTATATCCTGGTGAAAAATGGTCCTTATTCAAAGTGCACAAAGTGCAAAGAATGTGGAAAAATAAACTAAGTTAAAATTTGCAGTACATTTTGGAAAAAATGGTTACATGTTGGTAATTCTCATTTTACWTTGGAAAGATAAGAAGGCAAACGGTGCTTTCCGTTTCACTGTGCCTGGACCATTTCACTGATACCTTCGGGCTACAGATCATTCTCTAACGGCTTCTGTTCTGACAGGGGCACAAAGGAAATCATATGAATGTGATCTCTGATTTCTGTCTTGGTAAGAAAAGTGCAGTTTTTGTGGCTTGAGCAAAAATGGTATAATGATTCTCATTTATATTCCACTGGAGCTTCAGAAATAAAAACTTYCATTATTTTTCTTTCCTGATGCTARCACTGAGGATAATGMTGCTATTGTGTTGATGCAAGAAGAGCTACCATTTATTTAGGTTTATGAGACACCTAGGATCAGTGGTGTGGACTAGATCTCCTTTCTGCTAGTTCAAAGAGAGAGGAAAATAATGAAACCTCTGGAAACAGATGGATTTTTAGCATGGCAAGCAGCTACACCAGCTCTTCCCCCTCCTCTTCAAGTTAATTTTACCGAACAAAATATTGCTTGGTTTATGTTACTTTTGGAACAGCAATTTCACTTTTTCAGTTTTAATTTGTGCTCAGGTCACCTCCCTCTTACTGACATTTGCTGCAGGAGGTGGGAGGAGATGTGGCTGGACGTGCTGCAGTTGGGCCATGTCAGCTGAGAGCCACCAGGAACCTGCTACAAGCCACTTGAGCTGGGCCTGGCCGAGTGTGCTTGGAGTCAAACATCCTAAAGTTACTTTTAGTTGTGTTTGCATCCCCTTCTGGGGCTGCTCGGAGTAGAGGCTGATGTACAGGTGATTTGTTGTTCAAACAAACCTGACTGTATTTACACTGCCGTGTCTTTGAGTGGGTGAACCTGTGCTCTGAGGTCAAGCACCCTGCAGTTGTACCCAAACCTCATCGTGCATTAAACCCAGCCAGGCAGGAGGTGCTACCTGAGTGCTGCTGATAATCCACTCACTTTTCCTCTTCYATCTCTTCTGGAAATGGCTGGTGCTCTTTCTGAAGTTCACTTAAAAGAACGATATGGACAAGTTATTTCAAAACAAAAGGTATTTACAAGGAATTAGAGGTTGAAATGCTGTTACAGAAGTTGGATTCAGTATGTGTGGAATGATGCTGTTTGCAAATACTTCCATTCACCCAGGGAGGCCCCAAAGGCTTTGATGAGGGGAGATGGAGTTGGGAGGAGGAGTTTTTTGAGGAGAGGAGATGGAGTGGAGAGGAGGAAGGGTGAGGGAGGTGCGATGGCCAGCTGAGAAGGGGGTCAGAGCAGTCATTTTGCTGAATTTTTAGATTTCRGGTCTTGCATCTTCACTTTCATTGTCAAGACTCAGATCATGGCTGTGCTTTTATCCACACACGATTAGGAGGGAAATATGCTGTCTCCARCCACAGCCAAAGCAAACACATAATATGGTGTTTCCATAACAGGGGTTCTCCATAGTARAAGATAACAGGGTTAGGTCAATCAGAGAGTGAAAGTTCCCCAGAACACTCTCTGAGTTTCCTACAATTTGAATGTCAGTAACTTGTTGAGCTAGAGGCTGTGTGTCCAAATTTCATAGCCTCTTAAAAGATTTATTTTTCTTGATTTTATCACTTTGTCCCTTGAAACTAAAACCAATTTTATCATATACAATACTCCATGTCAGGAATTTCTACAGCTTAATCGTGTGTTGTGTGAAGTGGATTAAGACAAATTTTGGGTGATTTTAAAACTAATTAAAGCTCTTCAAACTGTAATTTCTTGGTTGTCAGAATAACAGTTGCAAGTTTKCTTCTATATAGTGAAATTTTAGGAGAAATACATCCATCCCAGCCCCTTTAAACTATGCCCAGAATCCAAAAAATTATTGTGAAAATTGTATGTAAGGTTTACTTTCAATTCTGAATATACTAGTTAATTATAAATTTCTTGTTTCTTATTTTAGTGTGTAATAAGTATAAAAATAGATCCAGTTTGGTTTGTGTAACCTGAAAGAAATTTAGAACTTTGATTGRTAGAGCATTATTAAATGTGAGAAAATTCACTCTGATTTAAGAAATGGGGGGTTTACTACTGGCTGATTAATAATTATATTTGTGACATTTGGAAGGAAAGGGAAAAACTGGAAGTTCCTTTTTGATGCACAGAAGATTGTAGGCGCAACTGGAAGCATTTGATAAACAATGCTTACTAATTTATTCTAATGGGTAATAAATATATTGCACACATTGCAG
Organism: Malurus melanocephalus; assembly: GCF_030028575.1. Lineage (NCBI taxonomy): Eukaryota > Metazoa > Chordata > Aves > Passeriformes > Maluridae > Malurus > Malurus melanocephalus. Next base: position 374,114 of record NW_026623297.1, on the reverse strand, counting down.
AACCACAGCACAGTGATTGTGCTGAACCACAGCACAGTGATTGATTAGGATAAATTAAGAGCAAAATTGGGCATTATCACTTTATTTTGGCATGGAACTCTGTGCAAGGAGTGTCAGTGGTTAGAAGTCCCTGCTTTATTTTGCTGCAATTAAAGTGYACAGTGGAGCTGTGTGTGTCTGTGTGTGAGCTACACAGACTTTAACTGCAGTTGTTGCTTTCAGCCCCTTGCTGAAACTCATCCAAAACCTCACTTATGGATTAGAAGAAACAAGAGCTATCAGAAGAGAGAAGCATGTAAAGCCAAGCATGAATTTTACTCATTCATTCTGCTAATGTTAAAAGACAATTCTTCAAAGTGCTGGATATGTGATCAAAGTGAGGGGTGGATCCCCTCTGCAAAAACAAATTTTAACAGAAGGAGTGTTGATAGCTATGTCTGAAATTAAAAATATGAGGTCACTGGTATGCACCCATATACCAAAACCTGGACACAGCCCATCTAAGCTAGCTGCTATATAAATTATAATGATTATAATGATTTACCTACTAGCAGGACTAACCCAAAGCCCTGTTTGCATGTTATTAATCAGAGGACTTTGAAAACTTGTTGCATGGATAGAGACRAGTTTCACACATTATTTTCAAGCATAAAAATTCCTTTTTTGAAGTAGATCAGATGCATTTTCCATCACRACTCTGTTGAAAACAACCAGTGTTACTTATTTTATTATGCAATTTTGCATATACAACTAAATTTCCAGGGAAGTTTCCTAACCCTGTTGTGCAAATTAAATACTTCACCTTAGTCAATAATTTGTGCAGGTTTATATTGTCAGTTCAGTAATAAAATCAAAATAAAATACATCAGAGAAGACAGAGAAGGACTTTRTAGAAGCATAGAATGGTTTGGGTTGGAAGAGACYTTGTAGATCATCCAGTTCCAAGAGCTTGGAACACCTTACCATGARCAGGGACACCTTGCACTAGACCAGGTTGCTCAAAKCYCCRTCCWGCCTGGCCTGGAACAGTTTCAGGGATGGTTCATCCWCATCTTCTCTGAGCAACCTCAGCCTGTGTCTGACCATCTTCACAGCAAAGAATTTTTTGCAAATATTRAATCTAAACCTGGCTGTGGTCAGTTTAGAATTTGTTTAATTTCTGATCGAATCTACCTCTGCTGGATTTCCTCCACCCAATTAACATTCTCTGTTTGAAGCTGTGGGGACGCTCTCCCTCTCAGCCTCCTTTCAGCAGTGAAAGTACTCACACCTTCAGTTACTGATGGCTCACCCTCTGCAGGTCACCCTCATTCTCACACTGCCTCAATTTTGACATCAAAATCCTTTACAGACCTATCCCATTAGTCTCTCCAAGAGTCAGTGGTAACTTGGTTCTCAAACAGCAAAGTCACACTTGAAAATAAAACCTCCAATTAAAAAAAATTCCTCTGATATCCCTGTGAAACTTAACAGCTCATACTTGCTAATTCTTCTAAATGAGCTAACTTAATTTTGAAGTACATTGATTTGGTACCTGAAAGCAAGATTTCTTTAGGAGTTAAAAAATTATTTTGATACTTTTGCCCTGAGAAAGGAATACACTTGCATAAGGAAAGATTTTATCATAACTGCAAGTCCAGTACACATATTGACATTGTCGTTACTCTTGACTCAATGGTCCTTCATGTGTAAACCACAAAGACATTGACTGGGTTCTTGACTTTCAGTTTCTATTCTTAGGAGAGTCCCTTTTCAGAAGGGAATTTTCTAAAACACCATTGTATTTAAGTACTTTTTATGTAATAGGCCCCAAACATCATGACAAGTTCTGGCATTATTCAGTTTTACTTTCATCTGAGTGTTTACTCAGAAATAATGATTCTTTGGAAGATGAATTGACTTTAATAACAATAAATAAATAAACCTAAAACTTCTTAAATTGTATTTGTGCAAAAGTCATCAGGTAGAAATTTTGTCCTTGCACCGAGTTGATCTGACTTTCATTGTCATGATTATGACAAAAAAAAATCATGTCTCCTGAGCCAGTTTCAAAGTAGCTTGCCKGAGAAAACACCCTGATAATTCAACATGCAACTTCATCGAGGCACAATTAGATGAAGAGCAAAATCAATTCATCTTTGCTGGCTTCTTAGCCAGTGTTGTTGGACACTGTGGGTACATAAGCGAGTTTCAGGGTAACTAAAGGTGCACTTACACTGCAGCATGGTTAATGTCTGGAGCAAGTAGCTGTGCCTATAGAGAGCAACAGCACCTTTCCTGCCTTTCTTTCTTTCTTTCTGGCATAAAAAGTTCATAAATTGGAAGTCTGTCTTGCTTTCTTTGGGAAGAGTCAGTAAGTAAAAACTGTGCTCCATGCTATACATGGACCCAAGATGGAGCTAGACCTTGAAGAGAACAGGATGTCACAGTCTTCCAATCTCATTTTGGCTTGGCCAAATCAAATTCATCCCTGCCCTGGAAAAACACCTGTCTGTGTGTTAGCCTTGCAAAGGTGTTTGTGTCTCTGTGATATGATATTTAATGAGACAAGGCTGGTGCTGTTCATAGATAAGGTAATCACTACTTGAAGTGACAACTACCCGCAATTTTACTTAATTGATAACCAATACCGGTTTTGCTTGCTGACTAACTTCACAAGAAGTATCTTACGGAGAGTTAAAAATTGATTAACTTTTAACAAGATCTGATAACTGAGTTATTTAATGAATGGGATTTAGCTGGCTGTTTACCTGTGCTAGCTCAGTTGGTGCAATTTAAGGTTATGCAGTGCCACATTGGGCTAACCAAGCTCAGAGGGCTGAGTTAATATGCCTGCAGTGTTTCTACTGTTCGGGCTAGAATGTTTATAAACTTTGCATTAGATCATTGTTTTGCCATGTTATTTTGCCACATTTTAAAGAACCTTGATAGTTACAGATATCCTTAAGATCTGGGTGCTCATTAATATGATGCATCACTTTCATTATTTCTCCTGAGCAGTTCTTATACCACCACAAGTGGGAGGTAGCAAAGATGTTACCTGCTCAAATCTCARGAAAGATAACTTTTATCCTTAGACAGGTAACATCTTAGTAGAACCAGTGTAGTCTCTTTTTGCCATCATATATTTCAATTTCATATATGAGGTTTGATGCCTCATTCATCAAACACACAAAAAAGTGCTACAGGTATTATAGATAATATGTCTATAATTTTGTGACAATGTTGGGCCTAAACACTTGTGAAGTTCTCRGTTAAATATGTGCCATAACCCTTCTCAAAGTCAAATTCATAATATGGGATGTTACAATAATTTTACAAATACATGAGACAAAGCTTTACGAGTCTTTGTTTAGCTCAGGGGTTAATGTTTCTCATGTTTTTAAGAAAACAACTGAGCAATAGAGATAATCTGGATTCACTTTCAGAGACCAAAAGGACAAATAATGCAAATAATAAAGAGAAACAGGTTGGCTTTAAAAATCTAAATGTTTTATGTCTTTGAAATATCCTGTGACCTCTTCAATTACTCAAACCAAAAACACTTTAAGGGCTGTCATGTAGCTAAATAGTGCTGACATTAATGAGCCAAAATCTTCTCTCAGTTTTACAGTATAAAAAACATATGCATCAATATTTTGAAGTCAAAGGATTCCATGCCTATACTGGTGCAACTGAAACAAAACACTGGTRTAACATTCCTCCTTCCAGGTATCTGGTTTTAATCAAACTATACTCKTGGCCCTCAAGTTTTCTTTGCTGCAGTGGAAGGTAGGCAGGAGTGTTTCATTTAAAAAGCTTGGTTTACATCATGAGTGCACAAAAAAAGTTTATCTTGTCCTAGCTACCTCTAACTGATAAACTGTAATAGTTCCCTGAACTGTGTTTCTGAACTATGTGTTCTCTCAGAAGCAAAAGTTTTGCTKAAAAAACAAATATGGTTCTGTTTTTTTCTCCTTCCAGTAGAGTTTGGTGAAACCAGGTGATTGGCAACTGTTATAATAAGGTAGACGAAGAGGATGAAAGCTAGGACTGATTGAACAGCTGTGAGGGGCTCTGTTCCAATTGTATTTTGATTACTGATAAGATAACCCTCCATTTTCTGCCAGTGATTTATCTCATTCAAATTACAATAACACTGAATTGCCATCAACAACAAACGCTGTATAGTTTCAAGTTTCTCTAACTAGTGTAGCAAAAACCCAGAGGTGCTGATTACAAGTTTTCATGTTACATTTCTAAAAATGGGTAAAYCACTTATTGCACTGTGATCTCATACACTTCATAAGCCTGTTTTTTGTTTCATTTGAGATAAAACTGATCACTTTCTGATATATCCAAGCAGCATAATTCTAAAATTATCTGAAAGCRTAAGTTGTTGGGGTTTTCTTTGGAGGGGAGGGTGTTGATAATTTGTATGTGTYTTTATTCTTCTGTTCCTAATATGAAATCAAAGGCTTTCTTTTAATTTTTCTCTTTTGTTTTGTTCTTCCTTTTAGTTTTCTATATAAGTCAGCGTATTTTGGAATAGTCTGGTCTGTTATTCAGTTTGGAAATATTGGGACAGTTTGAAAGTAACTGAAAGACAAATAATCTGACCAATTAAACTAAAAGATGTAACAAAATAAATGTTTCTGCAATTATCCCCTCCTTCAGATGAAATACTAAAATGAAGAAAAAGGATTAATTASTTTTCCTTGTTTTGTTTTGTAGAAGTTTGAATTGTGCCATAGACTATTAGCAAGTTATTTTTAATTAGGGTGGGTGACTGAACAATTTTCCTCACTGATGGCTAGATCCTAAGGTCCCAGTGCTGTCTGAGGTATTAGTGAAATAAAATTATTGTGATTTAAAGTAGTTAAATCCTGGATGGGGGCAAAGGAGTTGTCCTTCAGGCTGTTGGCCATTTTAGTAAGCATTAGACCTGGCATGTGGTCAAGCTCACCTGATTTCTGACTGCTGTTTTCCATGATATATGGAAATACCCCACTGAAATATCCCACTGTATGGCAGCCATTGTCTTGTCCTGTGGGGCCTGGACTCCCAACAAATACAGTACCTTTTCCATGCTCGAATTGCTGGTTTTGCCAAATGGCTCTGCTGGCTCATGCCTTGCAGGAAGCTCTCTTGATTTCCTGCCAGTCCCTGCCTTTTCCTGAACTGCTTGACTGGGGCAGAAGTCACCATCTGCACTCACAGCAATAGAATGGGGAAGCTACGGGAGAGGTTGGAAGTTGAAATACCCGCTTCTTTCCTTGTATGCATCTAAGAATTCAGCAAATAATTATTCAAAAAGCAATGACTAATTTACACCTGGGATTATTTAGAAAGATACACATGCTGATATACAGAACAGGCACAATATGCATCTGTGTAAGCAACAAATGCATGTGCAAACACGCGGCCACCTGATCCTCCGTAGCCAAAGTAGAGGCCTGGGGAGAGAAGAAGGAAATGTTCTTGCATGACGTTGTGGGAGGCACTGCTCACAGTTCAGCAAAATCCCTGTTTGATGGCATAATGGCATTGACTCATCTTTTATCTGCTGCTGGGAGATCTRCAGCGAGATCGTATCGCTTCTGGCAGAGGAACGAAGGTCGAGAGTTTCGTGCAACCAGCAGCCCACTCATTGGCTTCACGAGCRTGTTGTGACGAGCAGCACTCCCTGCATGATCCATTCACTCTGCAGAGTCACCAGGAACASGACAGGGCCAGATCTGAATCCTGCTGAGGAAACTAGGACACCTTTCCTCTGATTTTTAGAGAAATTGATATGCCCTTTTGACCCTTATCAGCAAAACCAGTCTTGGCTGGTGTGTGTCATCGTGAAGTCTGTAACAGGGACGTAGGCCAAAGCTCACAAATTTTCTAAGTTATTCCACAAACTCTCTCTCTCCCTAAAAAGATGGTTTGCCTGCTAGTAGATAAGTGAAAAATAAGATGGTTTTCTTTTGTTATGTTCTCCTCCTGACAAACTCCGCTGAGGGAACGCAGACATAAAACAAGGTTTACAGTGGAATACCAACCATGGAAAAAGCAAACTTCAGGATCTGCCTAACTGCATTCATCTTAGCTATAGCTGTGGTTTTCTGGCTTCTTCTTTAATGAAGAAGTGTGATAAAAATAAACCAAATCTACATTCCTTGTGCATGCATATCTCCATGGATTTCACAGCAGGAATTTGGCCCTCAGTGTGTATATATACTATTAAGTTACAATTCCATTAGCAAATTAAATAACCATGTATTAAAACGAAGGCAAGAGTTAGGGACTGGTTTTCTTCTGTAAATTTGCCAACTCGATCTGGCAAAGTGAATGTTCTGACACAAGTCAGGCTGGATCAACAGACACRTCAGTTAATAGAAGAAAGACTGTGCAGAGTCTACAGAAAGGCACATTGAAAAAAGGTCAAAGACTTCAAGCTTGGGCACTGGCAGAGAAAGAGRCTAAGATGGAGCAAGCAAGTCAGGAATGTGAATTAAAACTAGCTGAAGTGATTATTAGGAGAATCTAGCCCACAAACCCTCAGGTACTCAACCTCTGTCTGGTTTCAGTGATCATCACATTCATTATAATGTGTTTATTTTTTAAGATACGGTACATTCCGATGTCAGTTTTGGTCATCTGCAAAATTCTTAATGTGGGACTCAAGCACCAGTAACAAAAGCAACAATATCTCTTTTACCTTCAAACTCTCACCACCCACTTTAAATCTACCTCATACAGGATTTTATACACAATGMCAGTTGTAGTGTGCCCTGGTTAGCTGTAATAAGGCTCATTCATTCCTGTTCAAAGCTACAGRCATGACTACAGCTGAGGATGTGTCAAAAGGAAATGAGAAAATTATCTCAGGGCAATTACTGAAGAAATTCTCTGGGAAATTGCTGAAAAAAGCTGGAGTAATGTTACATCTTTTCAATAAAAATAACTGCACAGATCATAGAGAAAGAGAAAAAAAATACTTTAAAAACAGGCAATTATTACCTGTCTGCATAGGTCATGGATAGGCCAACATTTATTAATAAGGGAAAAAAAAAGGAAAATAATTAGTCTTTGCCTAGTAGATGGTATTAATTTCRTTGATTTATTGAATGCATTCATCATTTTCCTCTTGTCATTACGATGCAATCTTTGTTGTAAATCYTGGTTTATGTTATCACTGATCATCCACGGACCTTGCCAGCATGAGCGATCGACATTTAACACAATTGATGGATGCCAGTGCCCTTCTGGGACTGAGCTGTCTCTGCTCTTTTTCTCAGYGACACTCACTGATTGGATACTGAAGACACTGCATAGTAAACACTTTGAGACTAATGAATTTGAGGAAGTRAATACTTAATTTGTATTGATTGTGCAAATGCCATTGCTTTGCTCTTCAACGCCCTGTTCAGAATGGCCTGTAAAGCCACACTCATCACTGGACAAATGCCTATCAGGGTAAACAGCAGAGAAACTGCAGAAATTATTGAGGATTTCACCTCCTACTTGTGATKTAGCTCAAACCTGCCTAAATTAGTAGTGATTGAGAATCATCAACACACAAATGACATTTTTCTCCTCAACCTATATTCTCAGCCTGATTTCCTGACAGGGAGAAACCTGATGTCACATGATTTGAAATACTTGCTTGTTTAGGTCTAATCTTTTGGGCAGCAGACCCTGGCAATCTAGTTTTCACCTGCAAAAGTCAGTAATGTGACAGTATGACACATACTGAATTAAAAGCTGGAAGAAATATCCCATTCTTAGAGAAGGCAATGGCAGTTAGGCTTTAGTTTGACTTTAAATTGCATGTTCATAAAAAACCCAACAGTGTTACCTTTAACATTTCTGTATGCTCTGAAAGTCACAGAAAATTAAAAGAAAAAAGGGCTATATATATTTCCCTGCATAGCCACACCTGGTCCTTTTAAGTTAYACTGTGGAGACTTATGAACAGCGAAGATGATGATGTAATTTACTCTTGGCCATAATAAACCTTAGACTCCAATGCTATGATCTCATATTTTTCAAGAATATTAGAAAGAAAAGAAAACATCAATCACCATCTGTAGATGTGAATATTTAGAACTCTACATTAGCAAAATCGTATCAGGCTCCTATTAAGCCRAGTAGCTGTGTGCCTAACTGATCTCATTTCCATTTTTATCAGTTTTATCTTTGTGTAACATTGACTTCAGCAGACACTTGTCTTTACGCYGCAGTCACAAAGGGCAGAATCGTACCTATACGAGTTCAATCCAACAAAGATGAAAAAATTACAAAGGTTTTTGACAGCTATATTATAAGAAAAATGATCAGATACAGATGACAGCAAAGCATTTCTAGCCAAGAGAGTTCTAAGACAAGTTAAGCAATCAATCATCTACATCACTCACTATTCAGCAAGTCGACATTCAACATCTGAATCAGTCATTACAAAGTAAAGAGAATTAGTAAAGTCTCTAACAAAATGCAAATAAGTGAACTCGAGGACAATAGAGTCAAATTCTAGAACTTGGCAGGAAGCCATAAGAATTATTTTGACAAGGCTGCTTGGGGTAATTTGATTGTTACATTTAAAAGAAAAATAATTTTTWAAAAAGCAAGCTTCAGTCTTGAGCAGTACAAGTTTGTGATACAAATGTATAGTTATATTTAGTGAGAGGAAGTGTAGAATAAAGAACAAAATATAGTGTCTGCTATGATGCTTTGCTACACTGCTACATGAATTAACTATTTTTAGTGGAAGTGAGAGCTTTTCCAAATAAATGCAAAAAATACTAAAGCTAAAATCTRTCCCAAATGCTATGCAACTAACAGTGTTATCTTTGTCTTCCTTGAATATGTTGCCTACTACTGTTTTTCCAGAGCATCAGCCTGCTTCAACATTCACCTGGTATAAGTGGACATCAAAAATGTTCACATTTTTTACATCTGCAGGGCTGCAAAGCTGCAGGTGCTGAAATTCTGTAAAATCATAAGTACCACTATTATATAGGTCCAAAAAAWCCCCACCTAACATGGTCCTTATTAATACAAAAGAATGAGTGAAAAAAAAGGAAAATGAGTTGAAAATTAGCCAGAAACTTCTGTTATAACTACAGTTTATCCTTGATTTCTAAAAGCATACGGGATGCTATCTTACATCACTCTTCAGTTGGAGTAATGGTGGAAAACAGGAGTAATTTTATTGAAAACCAAAAAGCCATAGGAGGTAGCTGCAMTGTTAGGTGAATCCTAGACATCCAGGCATTTGGCATCTGTTCTGAGAGGAGTTACATATGTCCTTGGCTTGCACATGTGGCAGAATTAACACAAGTGTTACATCCCTGAGGCTCTGGCCATGCCCTCTGGCCATCAGCCCTTGGATGCTGGTGTATTCACTCCCTTTCTCATCTRTCTTCATGGCTCCATCAATAGAACTGCTCCTGCTCCTGAAAGGGCATGTTTGCCYTCATACTTCACAAGGTCAGGGCTTGAACCACTGAGGATTTGTCATTACTAGGAAACTTTCTTATTGATGATGTGCTAGTGCAGACATGCCTCAAAATGATAGAGATGGATTGGTTTTGGTCCTGATGTGAATATAGATAGACCTGAAGAAAGTGTGTTCTCATGAATATTTATACTGTTGTGGTCTATATTAACTTATGGCAAAAGTATTTTGAGAAAAATGGATAATGTTAATGTTTGAATAGCTAAGATGATTCTGTGGATCCTTGTACTTAAAAAAAAAATCCTGTGCATGGTAAATGCAAAAGCTCTGTGAGGARTATCAGAACTAGAAAATTACTCTTGAGTTTAAAAACAAGCAAAGCTACTTTCTCTAGTTTCATTCTTGTTCCAAGCAAGGCAACAACATGCTGCCTGTGTGAGAAATCTCAGAAGATAACATATTTAGGAATAGATGCTACATGTTATTTTATTTGATCCGCCAGTCATTCTTATCCCTTTTCTCATAACTTAGAAATCTGCATGGAATAGTTCTTTCTGCTGGAAATAGATTCTGTATTTAGATGTGTTTTTTATCAGCTGGTTATCCTCAACTTTATCCTTACMAATCTCATTGATTGAATAAAATTGAACTTCATCCAACAGTTGATGAGCTACATGGATAGAATTTTACTACCTAAAAACTCATACAAGGTTTTAATTGATTTCACTGTTGTTCTGACCTCTGTGTAGAGCTGAATCTCACAAGCAGTTTGGGTGCTCGGAGTAAAAGCATTCAAGGGCCCAGTTACATAATCTTTTCACTCGTTTTTACATCATGAGCATAAATTCCTAAAATTACATCTGTACAAGTCAGTCTCTATTTAATTTGACTGTGTCAACAACAAAAATATTGCCTTTATCTTACAGAAATGTTGGAATCCAACAATATCATCAATTTCAATGGATTAGCTAATAGCTCCAGTTACCATACTTTCCTCTTGGATGAAGAACGTGGCCGCCTGTATGTTGGAGCAAAGGATCACATATTTTCTTTCAACCTGGTTAACATCAAGGAATATCAAAAGGTACATTCATGTTCTGTACAATGTAAATAATCTACTTTTAATGCTAAAGACTTGTTACWACTCAGGCTGTTTTGTGCACTGTTGGAATTAYGTGGTAAGTGTTTGGATCTCGGGAMTACTGTTACAACAAAAATATTTGCTGACTCTATSAAGAGAAATTTATAACGCTCCTGTGACCTTTGACTATATAATCTACAATATTTTTTCAGACTACAAAAAAAAAGAAGTAAATGATAAGTGAATAATCCAGCTTTTTCCCAAACAAGACATGCTTTCATGTATATTGCTAAAAAAGCCAAAYATCTATTATGACAGTTTACACAGAAATGCCTCACTGTTCTGTATTTGTTTGCAGATAAAAGAAGCTGTTTGGGAGTCCAACTGCTGATTTTTCTTCTTTAACTCAGCACTTGTAGGCACTCTGCTTCTACTGCTTTCAAACCAAAATTGTTCCAATATTGTTAAAAGAGGAATGAGTCCTTAAATATTGCCATTCTTGATGGAGATTATAATTTTTCACTAAAAGTTGGTGACTAATTAAAAGCTGACAAGCAGTTTAGTGTCATTTTTCTTTTGGAGTCTAAATAAAATTTTCATTTTTTTASTAATGCAAAATGCCAGAAAGGTAAACAATGGGATGGAGGTTTGATTTGTTATATTAACTATTTTGATGGTACACTTTAAAATCTGGAGAGTACCCTTTTATGAGAGATATATTGCTTCAATACCCAGGGATTATTTTTTTTTCTCAGTGTTCCTGACCTTTTGGCCGTTTGATTATTAGCTTCCTAAGATGATAGSAATAAATGCCTTGTGTTTTCTGTTCAGAGGGAAGACAGGCTATTCATTTGTATCCTCTGAGGATAAGAGGATAAAAGGAAAATGGGGTATTTTCTTTTCTATTCTCTTTAGAGCAGCTATAAAGGAAACTAGCTATTTATTTGAATTCTCTGAGGGATCAATAGCTTAATGTGCAAAACATCTGGAATAATTAAAAGAAAGAAGGTGTTTCCATTGCAGAAAACARCTCTCTAGAATGGGAGGGATTGTGTCTTACATATTTACATATTCAGGTAATTTTAGAACACTTTATATACAAATATTAATAAATATTAAATAAAGAATTGCTGTCAATAACATGGAAATGTACGTTAGAAACAGGCTTAGAGTATTTAGATTATATTTAACAATAGGCAAAAGGCTTAAAGCGTTTGGGGATCTCTTTATTAGAGACAGGAGAAYCATGTAAGAAACTTCAATCAAAATTACAATGCAGCCAGTACTGATCTTGAGCTCAAACTTCTCCAGTTGTTGCTTCTACCATGTGAAAAACTCCTCAGATTTCTGTTTAAATGCTGATGGCAACATCAAAACTCAAAAAGCCAAWTTTTTCAATGCATTAAACCCACTTTGATTTAGCTGTTTTTTAAACTAACTTAGAGGAAATCATTTTRCTGTAAGACTAAAGAAAAAGAACAGCTGGTTTGCAATACACTGGTTAAAAATATTGAGATTTTTGTCCAAAACTTGAACTAAACTTGAACTGGTCCTTTTGGGACATCTAAGAAGTTTGGTTAATGTTTTTCAACCTAGTAAATTTGAATTTTCACGTCTCTGCACATAGTAAGCTGAGAATAGCAACAGGAAGTAGTGGGAATCCTCTGAGAGAGAATGTGCTCATAAAATTTTCAGCCTTATTTTATAGACTTAAGATGTTTGATTGCTGTTTGGATTTCATTAAGTTTGAAGAAAATTTTAAATTTAAAAAATGTTGCAAACTGTATTTTCAAATGCCATATATAACATCTCCTTTGACCTCTTCTGACACCAATATTCCATTTCTTTTTTTTTTTTAATATTTGGCCTTTTGCTTTCTATTAACAAACTATATTGAACACCAAGACTGTAATCCAGACTTATGGCCATTCATATTGCATTATCTGAGGCTCCCAAATGAATAGCCTGGCATTTTATGGGAAGATCATGTTTTATTCTATATGTAATTCCTAAAAGCTTTTCAAAGAAACATGAATAATTGACTGTGAGGGTCTCTGGATTTTCTCTGTATGAGGTGAGATCCATTTTGTGCTAAGCAAACACTACAGAAAACCTAGATTTAGGATTAGTAGTGTTAGGGTAGCTCTATAGGAACAGCATAAACATTTCTATTTTGATGGTGTAATACTTTTCAAATACCATGGCTCCTTTTTTTTTTATTTAATTAACTGAGCTGAGCAAAAGAGTGAAGTATTAGATACACTCAAGAGGMAACCACATCATTTCTAATGCTGTGACTCTAATGTGTGATTGTATTTCCATTACATAAGATTKAGAAGATTAAAAGAACACTCACTTAATGGAGAGTCAACCATCTTATCATTAGAATTTGAGATTCACAGCTGAAATTTACAATACAGACTATATTTCAAGGTTGTTTTMCTGTGACCTCTACTATCCCTGTTTTTATTTCCAATATTTCATTTCTTTGTCGTCAAATATTAAGAAAGAAAAGGAAATAAGGAAAAGAATGGGGGRAAGATAAAGTGGGTAAAGGGACTCTGTAGCATTTGGCCTGCAATTTGTGAAKATTGAAGCATGAAATAACACAATGTGATTTTTGTTTTGTGTCTTTAGATTGTTTGGCCTGTATCTCATTCCCGAAGGGATGAGTGCAAGTGGGCTGGAAAAGATATTGTGGTAAGTACAAATCTTTTTAGYATTTTTTTTTTCCTTTTATGAAACATTGTAAATATTTTATTATGTTTTATTGTGTTAATTCTTAAAGTATTTTTCCTGCTCTGTAAGGTCAAATATCTGATCACAACTACATTCTTGAGTTTTCTCAGTCCTCTCATATGGAAATTTTGTCTTCATGACCAGGGGTTTCAATTTATAAATGGAAATCATGCAGATGAAATAGAATTTATCTAACAAMAAAAGGATGAGTAAGAGAAAAAATATCAGAATGTGAAATATTAACCCTTGAATACTCATCTCCCGATGAAAAGGTATATAATGTTTTGACCCATTTTTGCTCTGCTCCAGGTCCCAGGCCTCAAGTGAGTTCCAAGAAGTGCTTTCTCTTTGTAGCATCTCTCTGGAGCCACTGGGCTCCCCAGAGCTCTTTCCTGCATRGAGTTCATAGGAATATTGAGGTCAAAGTGGTTTTAACATTCTGCATCAGTTTTGGTGCCTCAGGAAAGACGCTGCTATGCTAGGCAACATTTTCTGTACATTTTCCCTCATTCCTGTGTACATCACATTGCCTGTATTCATGAGGTAGGAGAGACACAGCCAATACCTCCCAAACAGCAATTCATTCCACCCTGATAATAACTGTCTTCTTTATAGGAAYAGTGTGGGAAATAAGAAGAAAGGGCTGAAGAAGGGAAAAAAAAAAAACAGATAAAAAATATATGCATGCAATCAGCCAAACAAATACTTGCACAGCAAAGCCAAATGGGAAATCATCGTGGTTGCCAAGGTATAAGTGAGAGTGGAACTTGGCCCCGTGTGTATATGCTATTGGCCTGATTTTCAGAGATGATTCTGTAAAATATTCATAATGCCAACCATATGCCTCTAGAGAGCTCCATTTGAATAATTTCCTAGGTCATAATAAAAATAGTCTCATCAGTCTTTACCTAGGCCATAGAGGACAGTTGTCTTCAAACAAAGCCATCTGGGAACAGTAGAGGTAGATTAGGTAAAAAACTAAGAAATATGGGCTGAGCTAAATATGTGATGGGACAGCTGAAATGCCAGATACCTAGGCTATCTCATTACATAGAAATAATACACTTAAATTAATCCATGCACATGTCCACAAATAATTTTCAGCAGTACTCTGCAAGGTGAAGCCTAGAATATCGAATATTCAAGGTCAAAGAAAGGGCTAATGTTAAATATGTGAGCAAACTAACTAACCTTGCTGCTTCTCTTACATGAAATATTATGATATTACACTAAGTAGACTTTTTTCAAGGCTGGATTAAAAACCTAGAAAACTAATAAGAGATCAGTGCCTAGAATGAAAAGTATATGCTTATATTATTAATAATTATTTTTAGAGATTCACAGCAGTAAGCAAATATGCTTTATGCATTGCACTAAGCTGATTTTAACACAGTTGTTGAAAATTGTGGAGACACATTCTGGAGTAAGCTGGGAGGTGCAGGTCCCTGTCCTCTGACTGTGGTGAGCTTGAGTGGACTATGACTTTTACTCACCTTGATTTGTTTTCTTCCTGTGATACTAGGACAGCTACACCTGCTGATCACAAGTAGAAGAAGCCCACACTACACTGCAGTGCAGTTTGTGATCTTGGCAGTAGATCCTGTGAGGTTGTTTGGGGTGGTTTTGCTTTTTTTATTTTTTTTTCCCCTTAATTTTAGAGTTCTCTACAGGAGTAGGTGAGAAAATAAACACATAGGTGATATGTAATTTGGGTCTGGTTTTCAGTAGGCAACTAGAAAATCCAAACTAGAATACATATCTTGATGTGTTCAGAATATTATATTTAAATCTTCACTACCTGTTCTTGCCGTAAAACACTGCATTACAAACAACATATTTAATGCAACCRCTTTAATTCTAATTACAGATAATTAAAAAAAAAATATTATTCCTCCCTTATTTATTCCTTAAAACCATTGTCAGTACCTTGGGAGTGTGAAATGTAAAGGCCATAAAAATAACTCAACAGACTCTCATTAGAGGGAACAGGAGAAAAAGAAGACAAATAAAGTGGCATATAAACCAGGCTTGATTTAACACTGCTTTCAGCATGTACCACTTCTAAGATATTATATACTCCTCACTTGTGGTGATTGCAAACTTTCTACATGACAGTCTGTACTTCTGCATTGAGGTCTTTAAAAAAACCCTCTCCTTTTAATTATTGATCTCCAGGGTAAGCTGGTGCTGAAAATGCAAGTCCCCACTAATGGGCCAGGTGCACTGCAGCAGCTGCAGCGCGAGCGTAACCCCGGCCCTGCCCCACTGCTAACCTCAGCTGTGACCTCTGAGATTTCCTCTCATCATTAGGAGAGGTAATTCAGCGTTGTTCTCACTCCTTCAGAGGGATTCCTTACCCTGATGCTGTCAGCCATGCTAGTCCCTGCTCAGCAGGTCTGTGGTTCAGGATGTTCCATGTGAGATTTGAGGCCAGCAGTGCCTATTCCTGCTCTCCTGCCCTCCCCTTTGTTGCTTATGCACTCATTTTAATTTCTGTTTCTTAAAGGGCTTAGTATATGTTAATTACTTCAGCTTTACTCACTACTTAGGTAGATAAAAATTTTAAAGTGTGCTTTGGAGCTTTTTCCGTATGAGTTTGCTGAGATGAGGTGCTGAAAGGCTCCCCCCCAGCCATGTGATACCTGCTTACAGCAGAACTTCTCTGGTAGAGGTTAACTGTTACACTTTCCCTCAAAATACAGATTTTTCCCCATAAAATCATAATTACTGTCCCATGTAAGTACTTAGTATTACAATATATTTCCATTTCCTCAGTATAAAGTATCACAAGCACCAAAGTAACATTGTTAATGAAAAATTAAAGGCTATAAATAATAAATAAGGTATTTGCTTACGTAATTCRACTAAATGAGCAATTCTGTGAGGATTTCTTGCTATTCTGGGCTTCAGTGTCTTATTTGATCTATTCTGGTTTCTGTAAGTCCTGTGAATATTTCTCATGATTCCTGGCCAGACCTTGGTAATGATCAAAGAACACAAAGTCTCTATAGAATAATTCTCAGCTTTTATACTAAAATTACAGAACAGTCATGCTGCTAGTCRTATTCCTAACTAGTGAGCCTCAATATTTCATTTAAAAATCCAAGTCACCTGGGCCCCTACAAAAACACATGGCAATCTCTGCATTGCATGTGAGTTAAATAATAAGTAACTCAGGGGTGGGGGAGGAGGGGAACGTGGCTACAATTCCACTCTGACATTCCTGAGATATCAAACCAGCATTGCGAAGCTTGGGTGATCTACAAAAGTTATCAGAAGCATTAGTTAGTTTTGCAGGTAGGCATAGGACAAGTATATGGTCCTGACTGGAAGCCTCATTTGATCCTTAAATTATTAATTTGCCATTGCTTTAAAAATTTTGGCTGCTGTTTAGTCGATACATCTCTGTATTAGATTTGGCTGAGGCACTGTAGCAATAGCTCACAAATTACACAATTAATCAGAGAAATTCCTATTAAAGGGTACAATAGGTCTTTATTACTTGAAAGCTTGAAAGATGTGTTTCTGAAGGGCACCTTAGGATGTTATTTTCAAGTATGATTCRACTATCCAATTTATTTAGCCACTTTTAAAGATTCCAGGTCAAATTAAATTGTTGAAACCATCCCTTCTGGCCCTGACATGTATAAATCTTTAAAATTTCAGCAGGTACTTTAAGGAAATCACATAGGACACACTGCACGATGACAGACAGTTACACACACTTTGCTGTAAGAATCAGCTTCTCCCTGGATGTTTCTGGTGAGAAATATACGTTAAAATACAAACAGGTACAAATAGTACCAAGTTTCTAAATCTGCTCTGTCACACGAACATACACAGTTACATACTCACAGATCCATAAAGAGTTACACTTTCTGTGCACAGCAGAAGCTGTAGGAGCACATTTGCATGTGGGTAAACAGAACTGTATTCTAATTTATAGGAGATAGACATCTACCTGGGATATTTAATTGCTATTGAAGTCTACCTAGTTATTCTCTCTTACCTGATTCCATCTGTGCTTGACTTTCTTATACTTAATAGTTCTCTTGAGAGTAATTTGGAATCACTTTAGATCAGAAACCTATTTCCAGTGATGAAGCAGCAAGGCTCTTTACACCATACATGATACAGTTATATTCTGTGCATGCTTCTTTACATTTAATTGTGGCTGGCACCTAATTATTCAATTTATTGTTCAGGCAAGTAGAATCACATGACAGCAATTTAATTCACCATTTCATTTGTTACAATAGTATTTGAAGCCAAAATGTTATATGCCATCTTRGTTTATGTTTCCTTTAAAGTTTTCCATCCCCTCCCTAAAATACAGGAAGGGAGGGAATGGATCTATAGGCTTATGGACCCATCAGAGTGCAATGATTTAATTTCAAAAGAAAGAATAAAAGAGAGGAAAAAAAAAAACCAAAAAAAACCAGAAAGTAAAAAGTGACTCAACAAGTGTGTCTCAGCCATATCTGGTGATACTTTGGAAAACACATAGTTGGCAATAATTGAACACTAGTCTCTTTAATTCATTTTATTACTGTTGTTGCCTTAGGGAAAATAGAAGAACATGGAGGCAGAAAGTAAAAGTAATTCTTTTCATCTGTTATAGTAAACAAAGATCTGAAGAGGGAATCTGAAAATTAAATATACAGTGCTGGCTGGATCTAGAAAGCATGTTTCTAAATTCATCTGACAGGCACGGTTTTTCCAGTCAAATTACCTCTGGCCCTTTGGGTGTGCCAAAGAGAAGTTCTTTCCTTTCTGTCAGGGTTGTTCCTTTGGAGGACATCTACAGATTTCCAGGTTTTCTGCCACCAACCTTCATTGCCATCCCTGTTCCCTTCTGKCAGTAAAATTCTTTAGAAAAGCCTAAAAACCCAGGATGCCTGTCGAGCCCGGGGAAAACCGAAAGGTGAATGTCTCCTGAGAAGAAGGTGCAAAATGAATAAAAGTCCAAAGTAACAAGTTTCAAATGAGTTTGGGGAYAGAATTTACTCTTAGTATGACCTACTACAAGAAGAAAAGTGGGTTTTGTGATGTGAGTAAGATAGAGAGTGCCACTGCATATTTCTTCCTMCTCCATCATCTCTCTCAGTTAGCATGCTGGGCTTTTTAGCTGGAGGGCTGCTCACTCCTTGTCCGTGTTCTTTAATGTGGACACAATTTCCTACAAAAGCATTTCTTACCATCTGGGAGATGAGAGAGTGATTTGTAAGCAGTGTGCTGCTGTAATAGTGCTGCTTTGGAAAACTGCTTTGCATAGACTACAAACAAAAGAGAAAGATGGGGGGAAAAAAMCCCTCAAAACCTACAACCACTTCACTCAGAGGTGAACTGGGCTTGGTCAAAAAGGAGTTAAGGACACTGGAGTCTTTCAAAATCCTGTGGAGCTCTCAAACAACCTTTCCCCCCTCCCCCAGAAACTCCTGGTAGTGCCAGCTCCAGTTCTTGGATGGACCCCCACAACACACCAGCATAAAGCCTTATTTATRTCTTATTTCAGATGTTGTTCCTACAGCTTGTGTTCATTTATGCATTTGCATATRTTTCTTTCTATGAACTGACCAAGGCAAATCAGTTACTGTAAGGTAATAACTTGTGTCCTTATACAGAGGAAGAATTAAGTTGGCAGTTGTTCAGATTTTCATATTTTACCCATTTATGTATCATGGGAAGTCATTTAAGTCTTTCAGTATGGGGAACAAATTGATATAGATCAAGGAGAAGGCTAATTTTCCAATTTTGGGCTTATTTTTCTGTTATAGGTGTGACTGTAGAAATTTGCTTTTGAAGGAAATTTAATATTCAGCAGATTTAATGCAGTCTTGCAGAAATGTTTGCTGCTTTTGAAATACAAAGAAAAGGGAAATAAAGGAGAAATGAAAGAAAAATAATCCCCAAAATTATGGGGTTTAATTTTCTATCAATATGTGTTCCTCATGAGCCCTCACTTGGCCTTGGCAAAGTCTGAGAATTATTTATGGCTGAGTTTCCAGCTATTGCTATTTCAAAATGTTGTTGGGGAATTCTGCTTTATGATTTACTGCACCCCAAGATGGACAGAGTAAATTTATTCTTCATACAATTCTTTCCAGAAAAACACATTAACTGGATGACTGGTAGAAATGATAGATATATTTAGTCCCTGTTTTCTTTCAGGGCTTCAATCTGAAGCTCATGAAGTTAAAGAAAAGCCTTTTCTCTGGTGCCAGTCACTTTTTTTCCCCCTAAATTTGCTTCACATTGTTTTCTTTGCGATTATCTGTTATTTTAACAAAAGAAAAGTTAATTTTAAAATTGAGGATAGGCTTTCTCTGAAAGATCACATATCACAGTTCCTCTGTACTCAGGWTGTGGTCACTGTATCACTATTAATTTAGGCCACAACTAATTTTTTCTATAGTTCTATTACTTACATAGACCAGAAATATGTCTACTAAATTTCTCCCTGCGGCACACAAGTTAAAATTTTGTCTTTTATTCTTTTGTAATAACTAAGAGAACTAAAGGGAAAGTTCTTAAAATAGCCTAGGAAATAATATGCAATTTTTTCTCTTGTTTCTTTTTGTTTGTTTGTTTTAATTCTGACTGAGTGGTGGAACCTCTGTTGTATTAAATAATCTATTCATCTCTTGTTCCCTTAGGTARTTCCTTTCTGATTAACATTTTCCATAAACTTTAAGTTACTATACATGCATCATGAATATGTACATAGAAAAAAGAAGCAACCAACAAAAATATAACAGCACCCACCCCCACCCCCCAAACCATTCAACAAACTCACTTTTCAGCAATTTCACTTTGGTGCCAAATTTTTACTGAGTGGGAATTTTAAGCTTCTGTCACTTAASGTTTCTCTGGTTCAGCATCTCTCTGTGGTGTCAAAGCAGTTTAATATCCCCACAGAAATTTCCAGCTTCCCACAGTAAGAYGCGTGTAACCTCACAGAGTAGCTCACACCGTGTATTTATTTACAGTCACACTCACTAAGCAACTGCCCCTTGGAGATGCCACAGTCTTTTGCTTCCTTTCAACACTTCATAGTTTTTCCCTCACTTTCAGCACAGCAGTTTGGAGAGTGCTTGTCCAAGGTGGCTGTGAGTGGAAATCAGAGCAGGATCTGCCTGCACTGTGCAGAGTAAAGGCAAGATGACTTTGCCGAGGGGAGCCTCGGTGTCTCAGGTGCCAGTAACAGGCTTGGCAATGTTTGTCTGAAATGCTCCACCCAATTAGCAGGTGTTGATCCTATTCGGAAGGGTGGGGTGTAATCTGATTTCTCCAGGGGACAGGTGATTACTCCTCCCAGATGGAAGAGATAGATGAGAGAGCCTTCTTAGATCTAGGCTGTGGTGGCAATTTAAATTGCTGCCTAAATTGTGAGATTGCGTGAGCTGAAACCCAATGCTGGTGTTCATTTCTTTGTTAATAAAGCTGTGCTTATATTGTGGGGCAAGTTTACTCTATAGAACAAAAGAGATTTTTAAAAGTTATGGTCAGAAAAGAACTGGCTTCTGCTTGACTTCAGGGCTTCCCAATTATGTTATTTCTTAAATACTCTTCTGTTCCTAAATAAATTTATTTTCTGCTTTAGGAAGTGCATACTACTGAAAAAAATAACAATTCACAATAAAGGAAACTTGCTAGAACTAATGGAAAATTTTAATGTACAATGGTCATCTATGGCTGCAAAAACCAAAACCTCACTTGTTTGCTGGACTGCATCCACAGAAAACTTTGGTTTGTCTTTGCCAGATGTACAAAAATATGACATAGTCATTAAACCAGTATTTTGTGCTGCAGCCTTTTCTTGGCATCTCTCTAGCTGTTCACAGGTCTGGAAAATTTATTAAATGCATCTTCTGAATGAAGATTTCAGGGCTTGAAACATGTCTTACACTTTGAACATCCTGAATGCAGAATAAATTGTGGAAATTTTCCTTCCTAAGATCACCAGGTCAGGTGGATCATGCTAAAAAAACAGATTTAGAGATCTGATGCACCAGGGGAGGCATCTTCAAAGGGGACCTTCTACTGACTTCTTTTAATGGCTTCTGGCTTGAGATTGTTTTCAGGACAGACCCTCAGGGATATCCCACCCAGCTCCACGCTCAGCCTTAGTGGTCATCCTGAGCCAAATGACCAAATACCAGCAGTGACCCAGATTTGCAGGTGGGTAGGTAGGCAGGCAGGGAGACATTTTGTGTTTTGCTCTCACTAGCACAAAGGCAGAACCAGAGAAGCTTTCCATCTGCTGTGCAAGTGTGCTGACAGTACAACTGTTTGCTAATATGGCTTGCAGTTTTGTGGCTTGAAGGAATCAGGATATATCTGCTTTTATAATTTTTTTTCCTGGCTTTTTTAAATCATCTGCTTTCTTGGCTTCTTTTTTTCTTGTCTTGATGCTTTAATGGTTTAAATTCGTACAGACATCCTGCAACTTGAGTAAATTATACACTTTAAATATTCTCAAGAACTCTTGTCATATCAAAAAATCAGACAGATAACAGGCAAAACTTAATTGGAGAGATAACTAGAAGCACAGTAAGCTGTGCTATGCAACCAAAAATGTCTTATCAACCGTCATCAGTCTGAAGTTTCTCAGGGCATATCTTGTCAGCAGAAGAAAATTTAGGTATGAAACTAATCATTAGTTCCTGTGCAAGGCTGGTCAGTGGTCACCATGCCTAGGAGTAGAGTCATTTATGACATCTTCAAAGGAGTTAGATCCCCCAAACCACAATACCATATAAAGTCCTGAAGATCACAATCCAGCATAAGGGTCACTGAATTTGAGGAACCATCAGCTCTGAAAAATTAGGCATATTCTTGGTTAGCACTGGATTTGTGTGTGTGTGTGTGTGTGTGTGATGAAATGCACGCTGCTTGCAAGGCTTTGACAAATGGGGGATGTAACCACCAAGAAGTGAGTTAATAGAAACCCCTTTCTGTAGCACAGACCCCAATACTTCAGCTGCTCAACTTGCTTCACTCAGCACTGCAGACTAGGCTTTTYAGAGGGTAAGACTATAAAACATTGATCCTGCTATTTGCAAGGTACAATAATGACAAAAAAGGGGATGTAAATGATGGTATTGATCCCATTTGCAAGTGGTCCACAGCCATAGATGACAGTTTGAAAATGTTTTCATGCCAGCTGTCTTCCCCTGCTCTGAAATCATGCACCTGCCTGTCCAGGTTCAGATGGAAGGTTATCTCCTGGCAGGTGCCAGGCAGGATTTCCCCACCCATTAGAGCCTGCACACAGCTCCCAGTACATGGGGACTTTCCTGTTACTGCCAATATTGACACAACAGCTTTGCAGCACTGTTGCCAACCAGCCTCCTCCAATAAAATAAAATTTTAAAAGACCATTTCATTTTAGCGGGGCCCAAATAATTTGCTTTGTTCACTGCTTATTCAGTGCCTGTTTAAGCAGAGCTGTACACTTGGATCAATGTTTTTCCAAATGTTGCTGTAATAAAAAGAGGGACACAGCAATGATTTTTAAATAATGTTTCTCCATTTTACAAAATCTTGYACCCAAACAGCAGGAGCTGTGAAAGCACACACGGTGCAGAGCTCACYCTGAGGAGGCTTCCTCGCCCATGCTTGCTGAAGTGTTTGCCGGGTCTAGCTGATACTCAATCATCTGTGGGCATGGCAATCACACATATATTTATTGCACTAACACTTCAGAAATATTTTCCTTGAAACAATGCTGCTCCACGCTGAAAAAGAAGATCYCTGCCAGTACTGACTGAACTGATGGCAGCAGGCAGGAGCCCACCAGCAAAAGGGAGAAGTTAAAAAGCTCCCTGATAAGTCYGGAACATCTTTCAGCACTGTGATAAATTTGAATGACAGCAGTAATATCAGGGATTACTTATTCTTCATGGATATCCCTGACCTCATCACTTGAAAATTYGGCTAATGGGACAGAAGAAGGGGAAAAAAAAGTAAACATAATAATTAACCGCATTCATGGGACTTTATATGAAAGCTGTCCATCCATTTTGATTTAAAACACAAAACACATATTTATTTTGCTTGTCCAGCTGTTAGATGATAGCTTTAAACCCCTTGTCCATCCAGTTTAGACAAAATCTTATAATATTTTAGTCACTTGACTGTGTGGGAAGGCTGATACAAAGGAAGAATGTATTACTAGGTCTGATGTTTATCTAGATTAAATCAGCAGAAAACTGTTGAAGCTAATGATACTGTAAAGGATCATGTAGTCTTCTACTTAYTGCTCTGCATAATCTGGCCATTTGCATTTGCTGTAATATCTGAGAAGCACTATGGACATCAATGTTGGTTTAAAAAAATTGAAACCACTTTCTTAAAATAAGGACAAAAATCTGGATATTAGTTAGTCACAGGGACTTACCCTTTAACTTCAACTTAAAAAGATGTCATTAAAAACTCTTTGCTGCATTAGTAATCCAGATTGAAGGATGTAAGTTCCGGGCTTCTGGAGRAGAGATAATTACTGGAAACTCATAA
Organism: Malurus melanocephalus; assembly: GCF_030028575.1. Classification (NCBI taxonomy): domain Eukaryota; kingdom Metazoa; phylum Chordata; class Aves; order Passeriformes; family Maluridae; genus Malurus; species Malurus melanocephalus. The sequence continues at coordinate 350,352 of NW_026623297.1, read as the reverse complement.
AATCCACCTAAATTCTGTTTTAATTTTCATACTCAGAGCAGATGTTTTGACAGATGGATGGACTTTATTTTTGTAACTGTCCGGGAAAAGTCTGCATAACACAGCCTAATCAGTGTTACATATCTTTGCTGTTTGTTTTTCAATCTTTCTGCATTTGGCTCTTATTCTTTTGGTTCAGACATTTTCTTTGTAATTTATTTTTTCAGGCTAATCTCTCTCTGCATAAGCCCTTCTATCAACTTGATATATAAATATTAGAAAACTCTTAAAAAATAAATCTGCATGTTTGGTTTGTAAGTCAGATACATTGATCTTYATATAGTGGGTACCCCTCTGGAAAACTTAATTAACACTTTATCTCCTCTTCAAGACAGGCCCTCTGCCCTTATGGCTGATACATAATATTTGGAATAAAAATTTTGAGTTAAGATACCTGTCCAGACACATTAGACCTCTTTGACTTTAATTCACACTCTGAATGTGACAGTCTAATCATTTCTTAACTTGTTGTRCAAGTAGGACTTTAGCACTGCAGAATTTGCAGCTGAGTTGGTGCTGTGGCTGCGCTACCGCGGTGTGATATAAACTCTTTTAGCCACTTTCATTTCAATAAATCATCAGTGTGGAACTGAGGATCTGGACCCCACAACTTCCTCAGGAAGCTTATTATACCTGAAGTTCAATCTTTTTTCTCACCTAGTCATTTTCTGGGATATGCTCTCTCCTGGTGGCCAAATGGATCTTTAACTCCTGGACTCAACTCCATTCCCAGGCAGAATGGCTTCAGTTGGATGCCCTGGATACACCAAATAAAGCCCAGGAAAGCCTGTGGGAGCTGCTTAGGCTTTGGTGAAGGTTATGGTCCATATTCCTTCAGAGATAAAAACTGTGCCCAAGTGTTGTGGGGACTGCTTCAGCTGCTGCACGTGTCCCCATTTCTTTGGCCATACTTTGGAGGATGTTTGCAATCACTCCATCACAACTTGCAGACACAGATCCAGCAGTTATATTGTGAAAACATATAAAAGTAGCTATCAAAGAAGTTCTCTGTGTCAGAAAAGAGAGGAAGGCCTTGCAAGCTGTGCTAGGCATCAAACGTGATGTAGGGATTTAGTTGATTGGATTTTATATAGAGGAACTTCTGTACAGGGCCAAAGGCAGAACCTACAGCCCTTGTGGAAACCTTATAGCATTTGTTGAAGTATAAATGAAGATTAATCCTCTCCAGGGGTAGGCAAGATAAATGAATGGGTATTTTGAGGACTGCAGTAACTCCCACATGATGTACCTAATTTTCCCTTTGAATATCTACTTCAATCATTYGATACCATATGCAAGCACTTATGCTTTCTGCTCTATGTATGTATATATAAACTCAAGCTTTAGGGCATAAGCCAGTGTTTAGCTTTATATAGACAAGAGAAGTTTCCTAATATTAAGCTACTCCTTATAATGAACACGATTCTTAGGAGCAAAAATTTATAGTGATTCACTGTGATGATCCCAGTGATCCTTTCCTTGAACATTTATTTTCATGACCCATCCTACAGAGAACTTTTCAAACCTTGCATTTATTTTCATTCACATTATTAGGCTAAAAGTATTTTAAATCACACAACACCCTGCTCTCAAGTATGAAAAAAAAAAATCAGCATAATTTTTAAAAATGTAATTTTCTTTCATCTCCCTTACTTGCCAAAGAACAATATCCAAAGGGTATGGATATAACCAGAATATGTTCCCTTTGAGCAACATCCCTGTCTTGGGGTATGTGAAAATGGATACAAAAGCACTGAGTGGCTAAACTCAGGCAGACACAGTATTGAAATTCCCTGAGAATTTGTTCCTTACAGCTTCTGGCTCTGGGTTGCCTCCTCTTCCTCTGGTGGATRCTTTCTCCTGTCTGCCGTATTTTCCATGATCCTACATGCCTTTTGTTGTCTTTGTCTCCCTTCCAGCGCCTTACACTCTGCAATCACACAGTGAAATTCCTCGTCCTGCTGGCACAGACCTTCTCACCAACAATACAGCGCTAGCCCGGGGGTCTGGCAGGGTAGATGTGGCTGCCAAGTGGGACAAGCCCGGCTGGAGACACCCCAGTCATTCCAGGCCKCCAGCCAAGGGGTTGGGGAGCTGCTTTGTAGTGGAGTTGACGTAGCCACCAGTGTCGGGACCAGCAGAGCTGCCTGCCAGCCTTCCCAGCCCATTGTGCCTGAGTGCCACCAAAGGAATCTTCCTGTGAGAGCAGGAATGGGGAAACAGGCTGGAAATGGGAGTCAGTCACCCAGGTCTTATGCAGTGGCAGACCCCAATTGCATTCAGTGCTTACACACTTTCCATGATATCTTCTTTGTCATACACGTGTGCAGAGATTTAGAGTCTCTGCAAATCAGTTAAAGCTGTTAAAGTTGGTTTATTACAGATTTGTGGGAAGCCTTTTTGTCCCAGAGTCACATAAACCAGGAAAATCTACTATTCACCATGCCAGAGCAAACTCTTTCTAAGTTCAAAATATCAAAGGACCAGGTACAACGTTTCCACATATAATGGTGTACCTGTGCAGCTGCACTTGAGCATAATTAGATAAAGGAAGGAGTCTGAGATGGAAATCAGTGTGCCTGTTGCTATTGTTCCAGGGAGAATAGCACCGTCTCCCAGGCAGGGCAGAAACTTCACTTTGAACTTCCTGAGTTGACAAGGGCTTAAATCAGAACTGTAACTTTACTTTGATGTCATTTATTGTGGTTTAATACCCCTCTTTATTTCTTTTTTTTACTACCATGTAAAATATATAAAGAAACCTAATCTGCTAGAGAGGTGTATGAGAATTTACTGAATAGACCTTAATGGTTCCTTTATGCAGCCATAAAACAGAGGGGAGCTGTAAGAGAGTCTGAACTGGACTAGGAGCTTTAAATGTTATATAAATTTATTCGTCATAGTCAAAGGTTTATTACTGTAGGTATTTACCTTCCCCATTGTTTAACTAGGTTGTGTATTTCTCAGACATCTATAGTAAAAAAAAAAACAAAAAACAAAAAACCAACATGCTGTACAAGGAATGAGGAGAGCTTGAAAGCAAGTATGAATAAGCTATAGCTGCTTTTAGAAGTACATTGTGCAGTTGGRGTCACTTTACTGATATTTACTGATTTCAACTAATTTACTGATTTACACTAATATTAGTCCTGAACACTGGATGTGCAAATGACAGAGTTAATCCATTTTCCCCCATAGAATATATCTGGAATAATTCAGTGAAGGTGGTGATAGAATTTTCTCAATTTCTTCCACAGAAATCAAAGAAGACTCTGGCCCTAATCTAAGTGGGTTTTTTTCCATCTCATCTATAAAGTATTAGCTATCTATCTCTTGCTGTRTGTTACAGATAAGCAGCTGAACAGTCTCAGTGGGTTGGAAAATGGTGTTAATAACACCAGGGCTGTGTGTTCAGTCCCCGTGTGGGCCATTCACCGAGGAGTTGAGCTTGATGATTCTTGTGGGTCCCTTCCAACTCAGAGTATTCTGTGATTATGTGATTCTGAGTGCATATACAGTCACAGGTGGTGTGTTGCTCTAAATCAGCATCATTCCTCTGAAATCAGCRCAATTTATTCACACTGGCTGTGAGTCCAGCCCATCTACTCATAGCACTTTGTATGTGGCAACCAGCCTCTAACATTTCATTTTCTTCAGGCAGGTAGTTTTAAAAGCTTTACTAAGGGGTAGCAGTAGACCATAAAGACATTTTTAAATTCATGATAGATTAAACCTGACAAGGCAAAGCACAGTCCTAGTGAAACAGTGTTGTGTTTATATCTGGCCAGATAAAACTCTTAAGTGAGAAATTTCTGACTTGGTTAATAATGCACTCCTGTCATTGCTTGCTTTTAAATTATGTGGAGTCAAAGTCAGGTGCTTCATCTGAAACACAGAATATAAGAAAGGATCTTTTTCGATTTTGGTAATGTTACATGAATTTTGGGTATTTGCCCATTTTACTCTTGTAGGCATTGAATTATTAATATACTTTCATGGGTTTTCCATATTTCTTTTATTTAAAGCAGCAAAGAACAGCAGCATTAATAAAAATATATAAACTTTTTTTTTTATTGTTTATGCCTGGTATTTGCTTAGTACCCTACCATACGACAGTGGAAAGCAGTCTGTGCATGAACATAAATATAATAAGTGTATGTTCTGGCTTTTAACTTGYGTGTGGGATGAATAAATAAGGACCAGAAATTTTGTGTGTTTTTGTTAAGAAAGGTCAGAATGGAAAGAATTAAGAGCAGCATTGATCTCTATTTCTTTCAATTTCCTGTTGGCTTACCTTAACTATCTCTMTGTTTTCTCTTCCATCTCTGTTGAAAAGATAAGTTAACAGCACTAAGTCAAGTGTGTGCTAAGGTTCTGCATGCTTTTCTCTGAGTGCTTTTTTTAATACATTGCCATTATCTGTTATGCAAATATACAATAAAATTGTACGAGCAATGTCATTCCAGTGCAGACCTTTGTGTGAGGCAAGGAATCAGTGTTTCATCTGTGTAAGTTCATTGCTTTTCCCTGTGGTGGCCTAAGGCATGCCTCTAACTGCACAGGTATTTTTCTGGCAGAGCCTTTATTTTGTGTTGGGAAATATCTGGTTTAATTAGTGAGTGAGTTACAGAGAGGGAGGGTGCCAGGCAATGGGATTTCTGTGGGGGCAGTAGCTCAGGTGGTGTTTCCATGGGCATTGCTCCACTTGGAAGGGTAGAGTTCAGCARTGTACCAAAAAAGTCATCAAATATGCACAGAAAACATTTCTTCATCTTAAACRCAGATTRTATTAAAAAYATTTATTTTATYTGATTGTTCWYATTTTCCTTCTGTTTGAAATACATTTTTTTTCAATTGAGTCAGTAGACCAACTCCAGGCATTGACATATTTCTTTTCAATGCTAATCCTGATTGAAATAAAAATATTGCACAAATAGAAAAAGTTGTCATCTTGGCTATCCATTTTAATAACATTAGGCATTAATAATGACAGTTTTGTTAACAGATAACAGATAATGTTTGTAGTAGGGACTGTTAGTGCTGCTATTAAGCTTTTATTTGGTGCGATTTAAAATAAGTCATGACGGATACTTTACTTAGTAAAAAAACATAAAGTCCAAATCTTGCAAAGCTTGCATTCTAGGGGCTGTCAGTGATTGCATGAAGTTTAACATATGTATTCATATGTGTAGGACTGGCCCCTAGACACAGACAGTGGGGGTGAGGCAGCATTTATATGATTGTTAAAAATGCTATATCAATGCTTTGGTTTTCATCAACTCCTTCCATCTGGCCCATTTTTCTTCTAATTGTTACTTAATTGAATACAAGCAAACAGTTGGTCCATTTTTCTTCATTATTTCATTCTGACACATTTCTAGAAATGGGTTTTGTCTTACAAACACAGCAATAGCATAAATTACAAAGATGAGGCATGTCTGTAACAAAAATTAGGATTTTCTTTCCTGTAATCTTTTCTTCAGGGTTGGATGCTTTATTAAATAGCAACCAAAGATATTTAAATGAGAAATTAAATGAGAAATTAAATGAGGCTATTTATTAAATGCTTAGCAGTAAACAATTTTACGAGCAGCATGAAATGATCACACTTTACAAATCTGTTCATTTAGCCATATATCTCAAACACATGAGAGCTCCGATTAGTCAGAATCACTGAATTAACTCTATGAATACTTTTTTATTTTTTCTTATTTTCTTTGCAGAGAGAATGTGCTAATTTCATCAAGGTGCTTAAGGCTTACAACCAAACCCACCTGTAYGCTTGTGGAACGGGGGCTTTTCATCCAGTCTGCACCTATATTGAAGTTGGAAGCCATCCTGAGGTAAACTATCTTAAAACAATATTTTTCTTTTCCTCTTTTTAATCTTGATTGGTGTTTGGCCATGATTTCTTCCTGCCAAAATGCACTCTCACTGGTTACTCTCACTAGTTTCTGTGGCTTGGGAGGCAGATCTGGTAAGACCTGCTCCCRAATCAGGTGCTGATGTGCTGATTGATAAATCACAGCAGAATCTAACTTTTCTCCCCTGCACCTCTTCCCTCAGGGGCTTAAATGAGTATAAATAAGCCCATTCTCCCTGGCATACAAAACACTCTCTTTTTTATAGTTGGGACAGATACCAGATATAAGAGGCGTAGTTCAGTCTCTCTGTTTATTCTGGGCCCAGCTCTGTCTTCAGTTTCCTCCCAGCCAGTACAGTCTGACACCACCTCAGCTTTCTCCCAGTGCAGAATTAAAATAGTGTCACACATTCATAAATCSCCCTTCTCAGATTTGTCCTAACACACTGACTGGTTTTCATATGTGACCTGGGTTTTGTTTCTTTCATTTTGGTGAAAAATAAATCACTTTCTGTTCCCTTATTTCTTTAATCTCTTGCTGATTTTTTGCTCAGTATTGCAGAATTCTTGCAGTAGGTCTTGTACTGTTTTGTCAGTGATCATCAWAACTAAATAAATAAGCATGGTCTTCCCTGGTAAAAATCAGAATCTATCACAGAAAGCCATAGGACTAGGCTGGTTTTCCTGGCTGAGGACTTGGCTAGAATGTCTCTGGGCTGCCCTTCAAAACCRTTTCTCTCCAGAACAGCCTGTTAGGATGAGTATGTAATATAAGTTAGTCCCCTTACTGTATTTTGTGTCTGCCTTACCTGAGTATTGCTCAGTGGACTGTTTCAGTTTAGCAGTCAGGCWCTTGAAGTGATTTCAGCATTTATGGGTATGTTTTACTAGTGAATCCATAATTGTGTTACTTGTAGCTTCTGTGATCTTCAAAAAAACAGCTCTTTCAAGTTACCTTATRCTTTTGCAATTCAGGTTTGCAGATTTCCATGAAAATAAAGACATCATTGTTGAATGACTGAGGACTRTTTCTCGTACAAAAATTAACAGACCCTTTGAGTGTTGACTTCATAGTCTGGGAACTATCTCTRTGAAAATGTCTTTTGATATTTGAAACATAAGTCTTTAAAATCTTCTAAGAATAAGGTTTTGAAGGGATAAGGGGGCTGCAGAGCAGAAAGGGTTTTGTTCATACTCTTTAATGCTTTATTACAATGCATTCTTGGCAATTAGTGATTGTCTCTTGACCACACACAGTATGTCATTGCTTACTGCATTAAACAGATTCTCTGCTTCCTGAGATCCATTTGGGAATTGGTAGACATATTAATTAACTCTAGTTCCGTAAGATGTGTGTCAATCAATCCTTGGCTATCTGCCAAGGGAATCTATCTGCACAGAGATAGCTCGCATGAGGTCATTTACTTCTACATTTGGCTGTTTTATTGCTTTACCATAAAAGTAACACACACTTTATCAAGGATTTATAGAAAGGATGATCAGAGATGAGAGGCCAGATCCAACCTTAGTTTAACATTCTGGGCTTTTAAARTCTTGGATCAGTGATGTGTTTGGSCCTGGAGTGAGAGAGAAGCCTTATTTTAGCTTATTTTTAGCAGTCCCTAACTATAAACAAAATCTAAATTTGGGGGGGGGGGGMRGTKTKGKTKGGKTTTTTTCTGGGGTTGTTTTGGTTTTTGGGGTTTTTTTTGTTTGGTTTGTTGGTTGGGTTTTWTTTTTTTTTTTTTTTCATTTACGAAGTAAGTCTGTAAGTCCCCCTTAGCCTGAATCATTCTCATGACCTTTGGTTTCATCTTTGCAAATGAGGGAAATCAGGATTGTGTTTATCCCAGCTGCCTTGGTCACTGTTGTCTTTTGCTGTCCTTTTGACACTTAAGCTATGAGTGAAATCATCTTCACCTGCCCTTCCAGTGAAACAAGTTTCTGTATCCTGTGGATGGTTGTGCACGAGGTTTGCTGCCTTCTCAGGCCAGGTCTGCCCATGTGGAGAGAAAGTGGGGCAGGAGACAGTGTACCCACTTCATCTTGGGCTTGGACAAATCTAACAGTCAGCCTGGGTTCTGTCCATTGAAAAGGTGAAAATCAGATGAATAAATTCATTTATTAGATTTACAATGAAAAATAATCTGTCCTTTCTCTCAGCTAGAGCCTGCTCCTTCCTTTCCCATGCTACCTAGCCAGGAATTTCAAATGTGCTTCTCCTCKGGGAGCTGAGGAAGAGGAGGGTGCTTGATTGACAGTAGCTATTAGAGACACCATGAATGAGTGGGATACAATATTAACCCCTGCACCCCTGCACACTGCATCTGTGAGAGCCAGATGGTTTATGTTCTCATGTCAGGCAGCAGCACTGGACGTGTCAAAGGGCCATTGCTTCCGTATCATGCGGACTTTATACCTCCCTAGCACATGAAAAAAAGGTAAAAGTATAAGCAAAGACAAGCAGTTGATTATGAGTTAAAAATTGCCGTCTAAAACACTTCCTGAAGATTCCTTTTCTGCCACAACACTTGTGGGAAATTAACTGATTTCACCATCTGCTTATTTATTTTTCAAGCACTTAAAAAGGTAAATGTGAACTGATTGGGGGAAATAGTCAGGAATGTACCTACTCTCTAATAGTATTGCTTGTTTATCTGAGCTCTGAATGTCASCCACCTGCCTGGATCCAATGGAGAAGAGGAAATCAGTGTGTGCCAGACTGCAGAGGGTGGAGAAGTGAAATTTAAAGAAAAGAGTGGCAAGTGATAGAGGAGGCTCTGGAAGCAATTGGAGTAGGCTGCAGAAGGCTGGGATATGGTACAATTTTTATGACTGGGGAAAGGAAATAAATTACTTTGTGTGACGGTCATAAAGTAATGGGCATATGAATTGTTCTATCTGCTGAATATCTCTTTGATAYGAAGCAGTGTATCACAGCCCCATTCCATACCTGAAGAAAATAATTTTTGGTGATGGAACTAGGCAGGTTTAATTGAGTCTGATGAAGTACAGTATCAGAAGTAATAATAAAAAGCTAAAAGGATATGAACAGCATGCTGTGCATCTGATTAAAAATGATGTGCACAAATGTATACAACCTAATATGTTGTGAATTACACCGCAGTCTGAGGAGTAAAGCAGACTAATCTTCGCTTAAATCCATTCCAGATGTGTAAGTGAATAACCACAGTATTTAGAGGGAAGAATAAAGTTAATGTTTCAATGGACTTTAAGCATGTAAGCCATGAGGAAGCAGGAAAGAACATATTTAGAGAGAAGTAGTGTGTGGATACGCAGAAAATACCTAAGGGCAGCCAAATTTAAAGCTTGATATCATCCATTTTATGTGCATGAGTTTAGGGGAGATGACCTAACACAGACACCTACACAAAATTCGGGGGTCTGGGATTAGGCAATATGTGGCATTCTGTCCTCATAATGCAATATGATACAAGGAACCAATTACCAGACAAAACAAGAAAGTGATCAGTAAAGCTGTGCGTTTTGCACCCACTGACTTCTGAGGAAACAGGGCTGGATGTGTAGGAATRTTGTACTTAACAGTTGCAAAATTACACAAAGTCAGATCTGTGCTTGAAAGGAGCAAATCCTGTTGCAAGGAGACACAGAGGTGCATTAAAACCCCTAGAAAATCACAACAGGATGCAGAATGCACCTGCCTTTGCATGCCTGAGCAGGGGGAAGGAACCCTGCTCCCTTTCCTCGGGGCTCCCTTCGGGGTAGTTTGAATGAACCAGCAGGGAACAGTCCTGTTTCAGTAAGAACAGGATTTTCCATTTACTTAACCCTTCCATACAGGTGGAGGTGGAGAGAATGCCCTATAGTACTTTTTTTTTTTTTTTTTTTTTTTTTTTTTAAATGCTCAGACAGACATTGCAAGAGCTTTACAGAATTGTTTGCCAGATCCTCATCAGGAATACATTAGGGTTTCTTCAGGTAAATCAATGGGCGCTGTCTCAAGAACTAACCCAGCTTCTTTTATTGTCTCCTAATTCCAAATTTCTTGTCATTGTCCAACAGATTAAAACTCATTTTTAACTGCATGAACTTAAAAGATCTGGGATCACTTTACTTGCAGGTTATTTCTCAATCAATAAAGAAGCTTTACATTCAGTTTAGATTTATGATGTACATAAAACATTAAGTTATTGCATATGAAGTTATATAATGCTACCACCTGTAACATATTTGCTTTTTCCGGACTCTGTGTATTTTAAAAATCTTTGGTTCAACTCATAAAATTTTGCTGAAATAYACTTTCCACTCTTTTTTATCCCTTCTTTACTTCATATTAGAAGAGGTCCAGAGTGTATTTCCTAAGTAATGGACATCCTGTTCTGACATTTATGCATCTATCTTTTTGTGTCTTTCTGTATATATTATATATATATAAAGTGCTGAAAGAGCATTTTTTTCCTAAAAGAATGAGTGAAGAAACACACTAATCAAAGGCTCAATGCTACCGTTGGTACAAAACATGTTATGTTAATCTAATGTAAAAATTCAGGATGAAACACTGATTTCAGTAGTAGCAGAAATGSCATAAATTAGCCTAACTTGTTTGAGAACAGCAGACCTGTGTCAGTTTACATCAGTCAAGATTCTGAGCTGCGGATTTTAAGTGAAACATTAGAGCAAATGATTTTTTAAGGTAAAAATCACCTGAGGCTAATTATATTTCCATCTAATTAATTATACCTTTATATGGTATTAATGTGTGTATATAGAGAAAATATTAAGGAAAATTATACTGTTAAAGAATTATYCTCCTCTCTTATTTGTGGTGGAACTGTTTTGTGTGACATGCTCGTTCTAACCACCACTATAATGACAGAAATGCTGATAAAAGAAGATCTAGAATATAGACTGCAATAGCCTTCTTTTATTCTTTAGCCTTCTTTAGGTGCTTTGCCCTTTCAAACTACCAGATATCYTGTTACTGTAGTACGGGAAAATAAAACTGAAGAGCTAGAACTCTAGTTTAGGTACAGTGTAAGTACCTTTTAGAGCACTTTTTCCATTTAATGAATAGTTTTACCACAGAGAAAACATCTCTTAGATGTTTGAAGAGTGATATACTTCACCTTGTGTCATAAAAAGCTGAATAGTGACTTCTGCTATACAGGCACTAGAATATTTTGCTGTACTGATGTTTTTGTCTGTTGAGGATGGAGGGTAACAGGATAATCAGTGTAAGACACACATCTGTCCAGGCACCTCACAGGATCAGTGGCCAAAAYCACAAAACAAAGGGGCTTGATTCCTCTGGAGGTGATGAGTCTGCTGCTCCRCATGACATGGATTTCCAGTCCCTTAGGCTACCCTGTGTTAAAATACTTCAYACAAAATCAGGCTTTTCACACATGTACGATTTTCCTCCACTTGTTAAAAAAGAACAAATCTTGTCATAGCTATCACCTTCTGAGCATTTTTTTTAAATATATCATTTTATATACAGTTACAAGTAGCTATATATAGCATATAATTCTTTTTCAAAGCCATAATTCATTATGGCATTGTTTGGGGAAGGGATGTGATGTGGGAACTTTTCACTGACCCTAATACAACATTTACAGGAGGGGTAGAGGGAAAGGGCGGAGAACATGAGAGTGTTTTCTCATGTGACAATCTAAGTGAACCACTTRTTCTGGTAAGGTCTGACAGACATTTCAGTCAGGAACCCTGGATGTGTTGCTGGAAGCTCTAACATGTTTTTAAGCATCAACATGCAGAAATACATATACCTTACAGGCTGAATGGCACCTCTTGTTATGTTGCACTAATACGTGATAAAGAAGTACAGAGGTAGAAGGTCACCATAAAGAAGTAACTTGATGCCCATTTAAAAGACTTTTTGAAAGATTCCATGAACTCCTTTGTAAACAAATATTAATCAGGTTCATGGTAAATGGTATTATTTATGAAGGCCTGTCTTTGAATACACTGCAGAACTGCTTTGACTTTAGCTGTATTTTGAACACTTGCTCTGCTAAMAGAGAAGCTAAACCAGGAAAACTCAGATTTTTCAAAACTTCATCCTGTCATCTCCAAGCAAAATATATTTCCAATAAACATTTATTTCCARAGCAGATCCTTTAAAGTAAGACTATTAGGCTTTATGCGATAATTTAGCTGTYGGAATAGTTTAATTTATGAGGTAAACTTCTCTCAACTGAATAGCACACATGGCAGCAATGACATCTTTCCTACCCCTCACTGTCTGAAAAGTCTACACAGCTGCAGTGGATATTTCATCCTCAGCAAAATGGGACACTAAAACCAAAAAAAAATATTTTTTTTTGCAAATATCTTATTTTATCAAGATAAGAATCTATTTCCTAGTGGAAATTATAATTCATGCTAAACTTTGACTGTAAAACACACAACTAAAAGTATGATAATTAAATATGTAGCTACTGTTTATTATCCTGGTGTAGTCAATTAAGAAGGATGTGCCTTTGTGACAGCTGAATGCTTGACAACTGGCTGATCCTTTTGACCTCCCATTTACCAGTGTAAAGGTGTGTTTGTAAGAATAGGGCTATTCCAGATCATAAGTATGCAAAGGATGTGGCTCAGTATCTTAAAATTCAGATGCGGTACAAATACCATTTTTGGAGAGAAAGCATTTAGCAAAGGGGTCATGCTTTAATCACTGACAGGAAATATGAACATTGTAGGTTTTCAGCTGTCATTTAATGCATCCAGTCTTGCCCTTGCATATTTCATAATTACACCTAAGCAATTTGGAATATATTTATGTTAAAGTGACAGTCAGTAATTATGTCTGAAGCTCACTCTGAGATTTACAAGTTGAACATTTACATGCAGGAAATGAAATCAAGTTCTAAACTAACACAAGTGAAAACAGAGTGGTGGCTATTTTATTTCTTCACCTTTATCTCTCAGACTATGTGCTTGAGGGTAAAATGGAAGCATGGTTCTTTAGTAAGTGGTATTGAGGAGAGGTATAAGATATGATGAAAAACAGAACAAAGACATGGAATTTACAACTGCAAGGGCCATTTGTTGCACAGCAGAAACCACTAATGAAACCCTAATCACTATTCAAGTCTGATCATTTCAGCTATTCAGCCACTAACTTTTGTTTAGGACTTGATAAATATATCCAAATTGCTATGGCAGACCTCCCAGTTTATTCTTAAGAAACGGAGCCAAACCAAACCAAACTGAAAAAACGAACTCCAGAACCATATTAATTTGAAATTATTTTATACGTATCTTTTAAAGAAAATGTAAGTGGCAGTCACTCTGCAGGTGATGTTCCAGCTCTCTTCAGTTTGGTTTTAACTGAAATGAATAAAACCCTGAGATGAGGGAGAGCTAGTAAGGTTATGGTCTGGAGACAGTGTTGGTGTTTCCGTGGATCTGGTCTGATCTCTACAGGTATGCAGTGGCACAAAAGGAAACTCGGTAGCAGCAAGATACTGCATCTTCTGCACTGTTRGAAAAACACAACTCTAACAAAGTAATTGTTAACAGAGACATTTTTTTAGGTTTTCMCCACACAAAAAKAGTCCAATGTGAGTAATAGTGTCAAATATGAACCCCCAGCCTCCTAATGAGAGGAGTCTGTGCACTAGCATGCTTCCAGTGAGATAACTGAGGAGACCATTGTTCCCTCTCCATGCGTGGCTTTCGTCCTTGGTGGCTGAGAAATGCTGGGTGATTACAGTGGAGAACTGCAGACACTGTGCCACAGCTGAATGGCTTCCATGAATAAGAAACCAAAGCCAGTCGACATATTCATTAGGTTCAAAGAAATAAGTCTCAGARCTGTGGGAAAACTTTTGTTTATGTTGCTGGAGGGGAGAAATAAAGACTGAGATAGAGAGAGACCTCCATGGAAGTAAATTTGCRGAGTGGAGCGTGCACATGTGCACACGCAGAAACTCTGGGTGGACTTTCACTTACACCACATGKGATGTCTTGTTTTGTGAGTCCATGTCTTAAAACCACGGGTAGCTTTGAATGTGCTCAGATAATGAGTGATTTAAGTWAAAGACTGTCTTGGGATCTGGGTTTAATTTATTTTTTTTTAAGTATGGGGTGTTTTTTTCCTAGAACTAGTTGTCTTCAGTGGAATTTAATGTGGATTGCACAGGGGTAGCTAAAACTGAGGTGCACTCTTCATTTTCAGAGTCACAGAAAAAAACACATTAATTTTTAACCTAGTTAGAGGGATGACTCAGCATTTTCTGACTACTTTAAGGAAATTAATTTTAGTGATGACTACCAGAGGAGCTGAAAATATACCCACTGTTTGCATTTGGATGTTCATTATTTCTCCTATCAGTTAAAGGATGTTTTGATGAATTATTTATTCCCATAATGTAAATATTCCCACTGACACATGGTTACCTTACTTTACCATGAGATGATGGAGTTTTCCTAATTCATTACAGACATAGATTGTAYTTTTAAGAGGTAGGGCAGTCACATTAAGATGTCGATCCAATTTTCTGGGTGGGAATATTGTGTTGGCTCATCAACAGAGCCCATAATGTTTCTAGTAACACAGAAGTTCAGCATTTGCCTCTTGTTAGAGTAACAATTGAAAACACTAACCCAACTTCACAGTCATGCAGCATATGCAAAATTTCATCCACACACCTCCTGAAACAAAAGACAAGTATGGCTAAATCCTTTGATCTCTCGACCAACATGGGGRGAGAAAAAAATAAAATAACAAACCACCATCTGTTGGGAAACCAATGAAATAAAAACAGTGGAAAGCCAGCTTATAGTATAGACTGACTTAATTGAGGAAATGACTTAGAAATAGAATTATTCCTTGATTTAGAGGCACAGGAGGAAACAAAACTGAAAGAAGGAGTTACTGAGCTCAGGTTTGGATGGATCAGCATCAAAGCAGCATTATTCATGGTGGGATTCACGTCACAAGGCTCCAGTTGACGGGGGCTGACCTCATGAAGAAGAGCCATAAATGTGTTTTCTGCCGCTGAAGGAAGTGACTGCATTGTGTTTGTAGCTCAGTACCAACATCTTGTCAAATAATCTTCAAACAGCCAAGGTCACAATGCAGCAGGTTTCAGCTGTGGGTGATGCTCCACATACAGACCACCGTGCTGTGAAATGCTGAACAGCAAACTAGCCAGTTAAACTCAGACACGAGAACCTAACAAAGGCCCTACTGGTGAACTAACTTCACTGGTGTTCGCCTAAAATTTTATGACAGCTTGCATGCTGTGAAGTGCCTCTCAGGCTTGTTTTAAAGGCGGTAGGATATATTTAACTCTCAGAGACATGTAGTCTGAACACATGCTTTTCCCATGCTTTCAGACTAACCTAATATTTATAGTTTCTGCCTGTTCACATTGTGTGCATTTAGTGGTATCCTGGCATGGGGATTGGGCTGCAGTCAGACTCAGGAAGGGCCCAGGGAGGCTTGTATGGYCATGGCACAGGCAACTCAGCAGTGATGGGGTGGAGAGGTTCCTGCCTGAACTTCTCCTCAAAACCTCCTCCTGATGTTGCTTCTGATCACAACAGTCTCACTGATTCAGAATTCCCAGAAAAAGGGGAATTTCTCCAAAGGAAAAATGAGAATACTTATGGATTTAGAAGCTTTTAAACAGATTCAAGAAAGAAGAAAGTCTTTCTGATACAAATCTGATCACTGAAAAAAGTGAGGTTTTCTACAATGGAAGGCCTCCTTGGTGTGCTTTCAAGCTCCTTAGACATCTCTTTCTTTCATCTGCAGCTGCAGTTGGCATGACAAAACTGGCTTCTCCACAATGATTAAATCTTATCTCTCCTTTGATAGAAGCAAAGCAACTACAGGTGAAGCTACTATTTCTGTGGGTAAACAGCAGGATATAAGTATTTCCAGCAGTTGCCTGGTGGAACAGGAAATAATTGTTCTTTTCCTGCTACCTTGACCATCCTCACCTTTATGTACAGACTCATATTGATATTAAAAAAAGCTTTTGTAATACTTTCTAGATGCTTCCTTAGCTTTTGCAGATTTTGAAACTGAGTCTCTTCTCTRTTATATAAGGACTGTCTTGAAATTTGTTACCGTCTAAATTCATTCAAATAATAAAATTCCATTATTCCATAGTTCAGAAAAAAAAAAAAAA
>NW_026623297.1:294061-334235 GCF_030028575.1 Malurus melanocephalus | reverse complement strand
CTTTTCTGACTCATGTAACAGAGTGAATAAGAATTAATCCCATATATGCCAGACACACGGAGAAGGTAGCTGGAAGAGGAAGGATCTCTGCAAAACAAGAGCAGATAGAATTCACCCATTGTACACTTTGTCCCTTACAAAGCATAAACAATATGGGGTTTTTTTTGCCAGTGTACATGCAGCCCTTCATCTTTTTGCATTGCATGTTTTGCTGGCATAAGATGACACAAATAAACTAACAGTCAGTTATTTCAAGATCTCAAAAGTCTTACAAGAGAAAAAAATCCTTCATCCTTCTTTAAACAATACTTATGCGTGAATAGAGACCAGGTACAGGAATGTATGCTTGATTGCTGCAATAGTACCTGTCAGCAGGAAATAAAGCTAATTTAAGGAACAGGTCATGGCTTAGAAAGATATTGTATTTTGTGCACAGAAATAACATGGGACTGTACATAGAGTTAATTAAAAACAACATAAATGAAAGCAGTGCATAGACATAAGCAATTACCTCCCTTATACATTAGTCCATCTATCTTTGGCCGTGAAGAGTTAATCAATTTACTGCTGAAATGCTTGGGAGATTAAGAATAGCACTGAAACAGGCAGTGTTTTAAATATTTGTGTTTGTCCCATATGCCTAGCTGCTTCTGTGATGCTGGAAATCAGACTAARTGATTGCAGCAATTCTTTCTGTTCTCAAAATCTAAGAATACACCCACTGGAAATCACTCAGGAAAAAAYTGTTTACTCTTCCATTCATGCTGAGTTCCAGCTTACATAGCTTGTAACAATTTGTTTTCTGTTTGTGGCACTTGGTAAATCTGGAAATGTGCTGGCTCCTCTTCGAGCTCCTGAGCATAAACCACGTAGAATCTCTGCATCTTCCCCGAAATACCATTCCTGTGAGGGAAGTGTTCTGTGCCCTTCTGTTCCTTCCTTCAGCTCTCCCTCATTCATGTAAGAAAAATAATTTAATGAGTATGACCTGACTCAGATGAAATACATGCCTCTGACTCGTTCATGYCTCTGTGGACTTGGAGTAAATTAGTTATTTCCTAAGTAACTAATTTCACTGGAAAAGGGTGAGTAACTTTCCAACATTGCTTGGGAACTCAAGGAAAGACTAGTTAATACTTGGCTTTTTCTTTCTCTTCAGCTTCTGTGTTATTTGCTGYAGACAATTCACATATGTTTGGTTGGAGTTCTTTTCCCCAGAAGAAAGCTTTGGTTTGAAAATATTTTTTCCTGTAGCTCAGTGAGTCAGAAAAGAATGTGAGAAGCACTTGGATGAAAAAAAATAGTCACCACTGGAAAACTTAGCTAAAAAGAAGAATTGTGCAGAATAAATAAATGTTATCATGATGAATTCACGCCTATTAGAATTGGTGATGACTTGCTATGTCATCTAATCTATTTTAATTTGTGTACATTTGCAGTCATCTACAAGTCTGGACTGTCTTCTCACCTGTAGTGATACAAATCACAACTAGTGTTTCTTGCAGTGCAGCATTAATTTGCATTTTAATTATTTCAGTTTCAAACATCGCACTGCTGATGGTAATTGTATACATTGTCCATCTCTAAGCAATTTTTTTCCTGTTTAGTTTTAGTATCAGATATGCCCAGAAGAACTGATGTACAACTTCTCACCTACAGTTTAGTTAAGAAATGCCTATAGTTTGATCGCCTATAGTTTAGTTAAGAAATGCTTCCTGATTTATGAAAATCTATGGATTCCTCCAAGTTGCAACATGGTCACACTCAGATATATTAATAAGTGTTTGCAAGTACATAATCAGATGAGAACACAATACTCTCCATTAATGAAATGTGATCCATAAYGAATCTTGCATGGGAGTGCTAATAGCTACCTTTAGGTTAAAGTGCTCAGATGTCACAGTRTCACAGTATCTGTCTTGGATGTGTATCATTACAGCAAGTAATTAAAGATTACTTAGCTGTTAAATGGTTACCTTGGAGGAATCCTTCACTAACATGGCTTCAAACATGCCTTCACAATGAAATTAATTAAGTAAATTAAATACCAGCCTTGTAGTAATGTATTTTATGTGCAGAATATCAGACATATAAATGTATAATGTGACTGGTCAGAGAATTTGAAGATGTATCCATTTGCTATTAAACATAAAACAATTTTGGTTTTTCTATCTGTAGAATAATATTCATGCATGTTAAAAAGAACAGTGACAGGACTGATGAAGAGAAATGGAATGTCAGAATTATCACARTGATGTTCCATGTGCTGCCTAAGTGCAAAGCTCATGTAGCAACACTCTGATGGGAAAACTATTAAAATTCACTTGGTCTTTTTCACACCTCTGCAGCTACATGGAGTTAAAACCTGGTACCAAATGACTTGAGTTTTGCTAACAGCTCAGTCTGACTTATCACAAGGATGCTTTCAGGGATTACTAAGTTGCTGCCTTCTTCTGTATTTAATATAAACCACACCAGGAAAGTTGAGCAAGAGGCTTGATGTGGATATAAACATTTTTCGTCACCTCTTAAAGTAGAAATGACATGGGCCAACACCAGTGACAGATTTTGATTTAGAAAATAATTTCCCAGCATTATGCAAGCTGCCAGTGACAAATACACACTACATTCTGCTTTTTTATTCTTTGTTTAAAGAGAAACAATCTACTAGATAAATAGATCCTTCATCTGAGACCTTTTCATAAGTAAGCAAGAAGATGTAAAGTTCAAATCTCTGCTGTCCTCCTGTAACATTGGCTTTGCTCCAGGCAATGACATTACTCACATACCTGAAGTTTACTCTTTAAAAGTTTCACTGAATTATGCCTTTTGATGAAAAAGAAAATAAATTWAAAAAATAAATATGGCTCAGGCTGCACAAAACTTTGCTCACAACATGGCTAGGAAATAGTAGCAGAAGGGAATGAAACATTAAAAATTTGTCATGGAAATCTGGGGGTTTTTCATGTTCTGATATGTTTTTTTTTATGCCAGTGAGATAATTAACAGTGGTGGCACCATCTTATCAGTGGTGTGGAAAACTGCTGCACATTTTGGTTGAGGATGATAACAGTGTCATGGGCTCTTCTCCAGTTCTCAGGTTTCTGCCCTGGGCAAGTTGTTTGGCCTTAATTGGTTTTGCTTTCTGCAATTCAGATTTCTTAAAAGTTAAAGCTTCAGTATTGTCATGTGAAAATGGTCCTGTGTCCCTGGGCCAAAAAGAGTCCCCAGAGAAGGTAACTGGAAGTGGTGRATGATTATCTTCAGATGCCCCTCTGAACACTTATGGGCCAAGCCTACATGAACTTGTGATATGTAGGAGTGAAAAAAAAAAAAAAAATCTTAATGCTCAGATTCTCATAGAATTGGTCAGTTGTCTGTGCTGCAGCTTCTCAGATAATACTGATTTTTACCTCTTTGGCCCAGTAAAAAATACACTGATTAATTCAGCCTGATTCCAAACCTGTGGACATTTTTTGGAAGGGGATTAGAAAATAAACAGTGTAAGAGAGGAGGGGGATTAGAAAACAAACAGTGTAAGAGACGAAGATTATCTTCCAGTGAGTTCTTTTGCCCTGAGGTATGAGTTGAGTTGTTTTTTGGGTTTTTGGTTTTTTTTGTTTTTTTTTTTTTTTTAAATTACAAACCAGTAAACGTGTAATCAGAAAAACAAATGGCATTGATTACTTTTTCAAAGCAGTGACTCTGATCATTTCATCCTATACTTCCAGCTTGTTTGAAGTATGGAACCAGCATAAAACCTGAAAGCATTTGCCATTTGTATAAATTGACATTACTGTGTTCAGCCAGTGTTTATTTACAAGCTTGCAAAGGGTTTCATAAGAGATATTTGTGCACCTACAATACAAACCATGTGTCAAACAGCAGAAAACTGCAGAGCAATAGCACTGTTCCTTTTTTTCCCTTTACTTGATCCGAGTTTCATTTTATGTTTGGCTAAGCATCAGTGGTCATGAAGGTGATACATCAACAATAGTCATAATCGTATATTTAATTTAATTATAGCTGGTTGAGGTGCTTCATTTACTCTCTCTGAATAACAATTTATTTTATTCTGTTTTAACAAACCKTTCTGTTTATGCATTTCATCATCTTTTGTTATAAGAAAAAGGTATCTTGTTTCATTAAATAAGTGTGGGACTATTGAAAGTGTAAGTCTTCACCAACTTCTGTTGCTGTACCAAGGGTCTTTTCCTGGAAGACTTACTGAAGAACAAATCCTTTGAAGACTGTAGAGTATAGTSTAGATCATTAATTTTGATTCCTAACTTAAAATCTGTGAAACTTGGACTGAGTTTAGAATATGGAAAGATTGGGCATCATTTATTATAGAATGGTTTGGGTTGGAAGGGATCTTCATTATCATCTGGTTCCAACCCTTGTGCCATGAGCAGGGATACCTTCCACCTGGACCAAGTTGCTCAGATGCCTATTCAGCCTGGCCTCAAAAAGAAAATACTGTTATTTGACATAGAAAAAGGCCACATTCTTCCAACAGGTATAATAGTAAATGATAGTAAATTATTCAGACTCAAGTACAAGATTTATGTATTCTCTTAAAGACTGGTGGGGATAAATAGAATGGTAACAGGGAAAGTTGACTTTGTTTAACCTCAGTAAAGGAAGGAAACTGAAAAAGGAAGGTTTGGACAACGCAGTGGAAGCTTTGATTGTGAAAGAGCTCTCTGCATGACTTAAGCCTTGTTCATAAGGAAACTTGTGAATGTCTCAYGAATTCAGTGCAAATCCCTGCACAGGCATTCTCATTTCAGTTAAAGTAGCATTTCAGAGCTGGTCTTAGCTGCTTGAAAGTAGCTGAAAATAAGCTGCTCTTAAACTGAGCTGACTGTGTCGACACARAGTGCATGTGTTTACTGGAATCTCATTACATTCAAACACAGGGATACAAGTCTGCAGATTCGTGCTTGCCCTGAAAAGGCTGTTTAGCCTTTCAAAGGATTTTGCAGGAAAGCAAGCTGGAATACAAGCCCTTTCTGCTTGTCATTTGTAGGTTTGTGAATTTGGCTTTTATTTCTCTGTGCAAATGTGTTTTCATACAGACTTTGAAAAGCCATGACCCTCTGTAAAAAGGATTACCTCGAAGGGAGATAGTAARACTACAGTGTAAAGGATGGTTAATGCAGAAATGCTAAATCTTGCTGTACAAAGATTATAGCACAATAAATTTTTTAACTCAAGGTACTTTCCTGACATTATAAAAACAGTCCCATATCAGAACCACAAAATAAAAGTCTTAAAGAGAGGGCTAAAATAAAATAAAGGAAAATATTTGCTGCTTTTTTTTTTTTTTTTTTTTTTTTGAAGGTTGCTAGAGAATCCCTTCAAATGTGTTTTCTTTTAGCTGACATTGTAGCAAGTAGTTTAGATAACACTTAATGACTTAGATGTTATTTTTACTATCAGTATATTTCATGGGGTATTAAAGATAATAAATAAGGAAATACTTTAAAACTGATAATAGAAGAACRTAAAGAAAGCTTAAGATTTCAGCTGCTTACRAAAAGCCTGGCATCTTACTCATAWGAAGCAATGACCCACTGACACATGACCCATTTGAATAAGAGTGATTCAATCCCAGTCCAGAATTATTTCTTTGGTGGAGAAAAATCACAGAAAGAGAAGGGATATTTTATAAACTTACACCTAGAACATTTTTCTCATTAGTTTGTCTGAGTGGTAAGCAGAAAGAAATGGTCAGAAAGAAATCCAGACTTAACTGTTCTAAAACTTCCCAAAGAGATAAAAGTGATAGATTGTGGTTGAACTAGGATTTTAATTACTGCAAGAGTTAAACTGGAGCAGTAGTTAAATAACTGTGGTGAGTAGCCCAAGCTTCCCTACCTGTTTTTTTTGTCTTTTGGGACTGCTGCTTCTAAATCACTTGCAGGGTGACAAGACTAAAGTAAATTTCAGAAAAACAGGGTATGATAAACTGCAATAAAATTCACCCAAAACCTTCACCTAAAAAGCAGAAGCAATGTTGTAGTAGAAGCCGGTTTCCAAACTGGCTTTTACTATAACATGGAAAAAAAAACCAGGTTGGATTTGAAAGTTAGTGCTTGATGTAAGGAGGATTTTAAGTGTACCAACCATCTGGTAAGAGGTGAGATGAGAAGAGCTATAAGAAAAAGCATGAGTAGCTACCACTCTTTGCATAGGTGAAGGAATTCTGAATTTAATTGCAATAGCTAAATTTTCAGATTACTTCACTGAAAAGAGATTGCAGTTTTTCCCAAGATATTTTAATGAGCAGTTGAAAACAACAAACATAAGAACTGCATATTTGCTTTTAAAKTTGCTTTTAAAGCCAAATCTCTGACACACTGTGATCTGATTACTGGCTACTTCTTGATTTCTGTAGTGCTGGATTAGGCTTTATGTGCCAATGTCAAATTAGAGCATGAATTACCTTTGCAGTTAAATGTCCAATCAGATGCTTTTATAAAAAAGGCTCAAAAGCTCATTCAGAAGGAATTTGAGCAAATTATTTCMATGTTTTCAGAGAGATTGCTCATATATGTTAGGTAAAACTGAATCTGCCAACCTTCTGCATTTAGATGCTTCAAAAGAGCAACTTAGTTTTCAGTTTTATAGATTCTCCATAGGCAGCACCACTGGAAGGACACTCTGAACAGCAAAAGGAGAGAAATCTGAGGTTACTTATAGAGCTAGAGAACACCAGGTCATGAAATGGAAGAAAAATGACAGTGAGAAAGATGAATAGAYGGCAACAGGGAAGTGTGTTGGAGGACTGAGGATGTTCCAGATTTTGCTCTTTCCTGATGTTATGCAATTTATTCCCTGCAGATTTAGACTGCAGCCTAATTTCAGAGGGTAGAAGTCATCTTACTTTATTTAATTCACCTGAAATGTACTTAGTTCATATGGTGATCCAGCCTTATTCTTAACCAATGGAGAAAATTCTTCAGAAATAATCCTTATCTCTCTCATYTACYGTAGTATCTGAGATGTTCATGACCWTGAAAGAAAAATAATAAAATAAAATGAGGCAGRCACTCAGAAGTAGTGCATTTCAGAAAAGTTCCTGGATATCGATTACATTTCTCTGAACTAGAAAGAATAAAATTACACAAATTGAATCCAAGAAKGGAACTCAGGAAGGAGTATGAAATTTCAGTTACAATTTAATTGTACAAGACTTCAGGCAAATTATTGTCCACCTTAAAACAATCCACACCAGCCATCCAAAAACAACATAGGCTTAGCTATTTTATGTAACTTAGATGTTGTTGTTCAGACTCTTGACATGTATATCTGCTGGATGTCCTTGGTGTTCTTCCATAGACACTGTCACCTGAGGCAGTGGATCAAATCCCCAGGCTGAAATTTGTATAAATGGCTAAAAACTAATGTGATGGCGAGGTAGGGAGCAGTAGAAAGGTGGGAATGCAGCAGACAGAAGAAAGCAAGTTGTAAGCAAGTCTAGTCTATTTTGTATCCTGTTATTGCTACTTCATGTTCTGTGTGCAGCTTGCACTTATTAATTTCCTACCAGTAATCTTTTACTTTAGCTGCTCTGTGTAAGCAAGTATCCTCATCATAGTGCAATTTATAATAAATGAGTTTTTAACTTCTTATATTAGTTAAGAAGATTAGCAGTGCAGAATTTAAAGCCTGTGACCAAAATTTGATGAGACGACTTAAAATGAATGACATTTAAGATAGAAAGAGGCTTCTGAATACCAACAGACAAAATCCAGAAGCAGGAAAATAAGGTTAAACTATTCTATCTGAAGCCATTTCACAAAAAAATAAAAAAGGAGAGGAAATGTGTGACATATGGTATCGAGTGAGGCACTTGAAGTTGAGTCTAAAAATGTTTTAAAAGACAGCTGTTAGTTTGCGTGATTAAAAAGGGAAAGGAAGGATATTATGATACATCAAGAAGCAAGGAAGTTATGAAACCAGAGGTGGACTTGTTGGATGTTTGTTTGCTTTTCTTATCCAGTGGTTTCTAATGTTTTTATTAAATTTATCTTTAAATTCAACCTCCACCTCTATCTTCCGTTCTGTTTCTCCCAGTGACATCAGTGCTGGCTATTAACACAAAAACTGGGTGGATCCTTGAACCTTGAAACCAAATCAAAGAACAATTTAGGGAAAGAGATAATTATATATCAGCTCTTCTTCCCTACAATATGTTTAAATAGATTAGATTATTKGAATAAGTGTTGGAAGTGATGGTAACATTTAGAATAATATTGTCACATGAAACTCCACTGTACATGAATCATAGAAGTCAGTGAAAAAAACCCAAATTTGTCTCTATGAAATGTTGTTGTATGCTTTATCTGATCTTTATTCTAAGTTAGATGACTTCTTTCTTTTAATTTTTTGTTTATATGGTTGTTTAGCTAATTAAGTTGCTTTAGAGGTCTGTGAGAAAGATTGTTTTTCTGGAAATCTGTGAGAGGGATTTTTTGCTTCCGCTGCTAATTCTTGTAAAACTCCAGTGAACAAAAAACAAGCGGCTATTTGCATATGGCAATTTGTCCACACATGRGGAACCCAACAGAGATATTCCTTGGGAATCACAGGGAGACTAAAGGCTAACTGGGCACAAAAGCTGATGTACACTCCCCATCACAAGAGATCCTTAGCAATTTTGCTTGGCACATTGTGCATCGCTTTGCATGTGCTGAGTAAGCTCAGTTGCCATTAGCTCRACTGGGGTTTGAGGCAGGGCTACTTTTGTTTATGGCGCTGGACAAGGCTCAGGAACTAGAACATTAGCTTTTTGCTTTGGCATAGATTTCCTGGCTAAATTACCTAATTTCTCTCTGCCTCATTTCATAAGAACAGTCCAATCTGTTCAGACCAAAGGCTCATTTAGCCCAGGACCTCGGTTCTCACCGGGTCCCATGATGAATGGCACTGGAGGAGAATGAGCGGCGAGCAGGCAGCAGTGCTTAGTGATATCGTCTCCCAGGCTCCAGCACTCGTTGTTCAGGGATTTCCTGAACCAGGGGTGGAATCTCTGTCTTTAACGCTTTTCARTGACTTGGTTTTGATAAATTAGTACTGGCATTTCTTGAGCTCATATATCTTTTAAGTATCCACAGCATCCCAAACCCTACAAATTGCAACAAGGGAGGAACATCCCTTTATTTTGCTTTAAACCTTCTGCCTGCCAGTTTTTTCATTTTAGAAAAAAAACTGAAAATACTCTTCTATTCTTCATATTTCCTTCACTGAATATGTTTTCTGAGTTACAGGACTGTCACTTCCTGCAGTACTAAAAATGCAGGAGTGCCATGCATTTAAAGAGGCATAAAGACACTGTTGGTTTTGTTCTTTATTTCATTCCTAAAAACTCCTTACATGAAATTCGCTTTATTTGACTGTTATCAGGCATTGATCTCATTCATTAAAAAAAACCCCAAATAAAATTTTAAAAAGTAATTGTGACTTTAGATCTTGAATTTGATCTTTAAAATATGTACTGCACTGGTGTTTCTAGAATTCTGTGAAAATAAGAAGGAAACAGTGAACACAGCTTTCCATAAAGTACACAAGTTGTTCTGGTCTACTCTAGCTGCCTTGAGTCAGTAATACATTTTATCTATAACATTGAGGAATAAAACATTTACAGGCAGAAGTGTAGTTCTAAAATTCACGTYTCTTTAATCTGTACAAAAAGTGGTGATGCTTCTGGTCTTTTGAAGTCTTAATTCAGAAGCCACTGAAACATGAGAGGTGAGCGCCCTGGACCAAATGGCTTTTGGGGAAGATGCTTAGTCATTGATATGAGAATAAAATGCCAGTCTTGCAATTTGAGTTCTGTGCCACCACTAACACCTCCTGAAACAGGAAGACAGCTGGGGTATTGTATTTCAGATTCCATTTGTAAGTGTTAATTTTAATGCCTGCATACAAAAGAAAAGAAAAAGGGAGAGATACACTTTATTCCCACAGGTTTTCTGTGCATCTCTAAATTTAGTGTGGGGCCAATGGACCTTACTGGCCCCTGTGAGACTTAAAAGGGATCTGCAGCACCTTCCAGGACCCTTTTCCTCCATGGTCTTATCTCTTGGGTTCTTCCCCTTCAGAGGGACTTATATTTTGGGAGCCAATTATGGTTGACAATGTTTCAAAAACTGTCTCCTATTTCTCAGGGGCCTGTAATCTGTKTTCAGATCTTAGGAAAACAAAGTTCATCTCTAAAGAAAAGATAAGCTTGGCAGAGTTCAGAAGGTKCCTAAAGCAGCACAAACACCTTCTTCTGCTGAAATGTTTACATRCAAGGTGACAGAAAACTGAGCAGCATTATCTTGCAGATGGTCTGAGAAGATTTTATTWAATAAATACAAAGGCATGTGTTTTTTACATACCAGTTAGGTTCGAAGTTTCCAGATCCAGTGCTAAGACAGAGGAAACACTCCAGTTACAAAACTAAGACAGGAAGCAACCCAATGACTTAAAAGTTATACTTTTGTTGTGGATGTGCAAAAAACATATGGATCCTTCTCATATTTGTTCTTGATAATTTCCAAAGCTGAGTTTTTTCTTTAGTTCTGTTGGCTTTCACTGGGTTTGCACAAGCATTTCTGAGGACAGAACCCAGATCATTGTCTAAAGGTGCTTTTGCTCATGAATAACAAATTAAAAGGGTGATTTGGCACAGCAGGTGAGATGATTAATATTTCAGGTCTTATTATTTTTGTTTGTGGATGTATGTGTTTGTGTGTAATTATACATTTCAAGATGAACAGCTAAATGCGGTTAAGCATTTAACATTTATCTGAATAAATGCAAATGAAACTTRCATTTCAGTCAGATATTGTAAAACAAGTAATTGTATGGATTAAGAGCACACATGATTTTTCTTCTCAGCGTTTATTGCCATTACTTTAATGATGACAAAAAGCAGAAGGGTGATGCTACATATGCAAGTTTAGAAACYGTATATTCGTCAGTTCAAACCTTTTAAATTGATGGTGATGGAGAACAACTGTTTTAATTCACAGTGATTTGGAAGGATTTGCCATGACCTCGAGTTAACATRTAAACATGGCAAGGGATATGAGAAAGATTCCTCTGGCGTTCACTGAACCTGAAGGGAATCTTCYTGAGACTTGAGTGGGCTCCAAGCGCTGAGAGCAGGACCTGAGGAGAGACCCGTGCAGTTCTGGGGATCATCCACATTTGGGATGGCACTGCCCTGACTGGCAGTGATGTTCAGTGCTCTGKTTCTTAACCCTGTGCAGAGCAGGGGTCCTGCATGACCCAGTTCATGATGATGCCTGATGATTTTTGCTTTTCCCTTTACRCTTCTGTACCCCCTATGTATCCGCCTGTACCCCTTAGCCCACATGCTTGTAATTCCTGAAGCTTGATATTCCAGCTTAGTTTAGGCGTTTTGCTGGGCAGAGAGACCAAACATCCTGAGGAAGGAGCCAGCATGCCCTGTGCTATCTTAAACCCGAGGTTCCAGCCTTGGGTGAAGCCTTCTGTCCAGAACATCTTGTGTAAACTAGGCTCTGGCCTCATCTCGGGGGGGGATTCATTAGAATAGGGGGACATTACTGCATTTGTTAAGTTTCTTATTGGGGAATCCTAGATAGGTATGCTAATTCCTGAAACCTATAAAACTTGTACCCATGCTGTACACGGGTGTGCATTCTGCCATCAAGTTGTGCACCTGGGATCCCAAATACCGAGGTAAAACCCTTTTTATCCCCTTAACCGTGTCTGTGTCATTATTAAAAACTGGCCTTTCAAGGCAACAATGACACAACCCCTTCTCTCCGTGTCTGTGATCTGGTGGGGTTTGTCTTTGTTTTAACCAGCAAAGTCAATCCATGTAATGCTGTTCTAAACCATACTGATCTGTACTACACCATACTGTAGAATGAGCCAGGATTTTGAGCCAAAGTTCTGTTAAATGAAAGGCTGCTTTTCTTCTTCAAAAATACAAATACCAGTAATTGAGTTATCTGGTTGGATGCTGATTAGCCCCACTGACACTGTGCATTCCTATTTACGAATATACGTATATAGACATAAAAGTTTATCAAATATTCTTGCCAGTGTCACTGCCTCTCTCCCCTTCTGGGAGWCTCCTGGATGTTAGAAAAACAGGCAAGATAGTGAATAAAGTGAATTTTAATGTACTTTTTCAGTCACCCTGAATCAAAACCACTTAAATCCATCTGTTACTGTGTCAGCGAAGTTTGTGTTGCACTGGGAAAAGAATATCAAACACTCTTGACTTTTTTTAATTAAAAATAAAAAAGGAGAACCAACCACTATGAGAAATACATTGCTCTTAGACACAGTGCCATGAGGAATAATTGCAACTTGTCACAGAGAGAGCTTATAATTATGTCTACTGTTAGTTATGTCTCCGTGTGCACAATAGAAGTTACCTTTTCAAATGCATCGTTCTCTAATACAATACCAGTTATTAAAATTTGACGATATTATTTCTTGCTAATGAAGGAAAATCAAATGAGGCTGCAGAAGGGCAGGGTGGTGTAACACTGAAAGCACGTGGAGGGAACAAAGAGGAAAGAGAATTGCTTATTGCAGAGATTTCCGATCTAAGCTTTGCCTCAGGAAAAGCAAAATTGCCCAAAGGGTCAAAATTTCAGGTTCTGTATTTCAGACTTTGTTTATGTCCTTTTAAAAATCTGAATGTGCACCAAGCACTGGGCCAGATCTGGCACTTCATRGGCACCTCTGCATGAAATGCTGCAAACAGATTGAAATATCTTAGAGAAAAAAGCAAAGCTTAATAGCTGGTACAGTCGTTGCTGTGATGTACTTCTCTGCCCCTTTGTTACTTGCRCAAATTCTCTGAAAGTATGCTCACAGGGTCTTATTTTAGGGAGAAAGAATTCATTGTATTTTACTAGGCTTGCTCCTTACTCTGTCACTCATTCAGAGTCASATTTTTGAAGCCTTTAATTTAGATCATGTGTTCATATTAGAGATTTCTTCTTCTGAGACAGATAGGCAGACATATGCCTTCATTTTCAGAAGTGACTAACAGCTCCAAGTATCAGAATTTTAAATTTCCCAAGGAAGTATTTGGTGAAAATCAGAGCCCTTGAGCAAGTTTTAAATTGGGTGCCCAACTCAGGAGTGTGCAAAATCACTTGGGAAATTCGAAAATCTTGGCCATATGTTTATATGCCACTTAACTAAGTCCTTAACGCCACTTGACTAAGTCCTTTCTGTATGTTTCTTCCCCAATTTGCAGTCATTTTTGTGTTGTAAATAAGATACCCTTGACTCAGACTGTGAAAGAACCCCAGGAAAACTGGAGAACCTTTCTCTTGTTAAACAGCACCCTAATTACAGAAGCAATTTTACAAACAATCCCCCGGGGGAAACATTTTTGTTCTCATCARGAAGGCTCTTGAATAAAATAACACCTTTGCTAAGTTCATTTATTTACAACAGGACACAAGACTGAGACTGGGTTAGATTTATTGCCATTACATCACTGATGCTCAGTAATTCATAAAACATTGGGTCTAGGAGTCAGCACTGCTGTTATTTCCTCTGATGCCTGACCTCACCACAGTCTAATAACATACAGGAAATCCAGAAGACAAAGGGGGAAAAAGTRGTCTTGAATGCTAAAAATAACCATAGAAAACTTGTACAATCATGCAATAGAGTATGGCCCRTAATTTATTTAACATAATAGTAGAATCTGCTAAAGCAATTAGAGTCTATTCCRAATGTTTTTTAATGGAAAATATGTTGGGGATAAGAATAAGAACACTTACAGAATGGAGATTTTAGGTTATGTAGTTCAGTTACATGTGCTGGTTTTAGGTTTGTATATCTTATTTCTTACATATGCAGACCACTTAATAACTTGCCTAGAACAAACAGTCATTGTAYGGTGGTTATATTTCCAGAGGTCATCCTATATGAGCCAGACAGTCATCTTAGGTGATGTATTACACTTGACAACCCAGAAAGTTGCAATACAGAGGCATTCTAATTCTCAGTGTCCTCTGAGAATTGTTCAATATCCTTGATGGTTTCTAGTGTCTGGTGTGYCATTGGGATGACATTTTTGGTGTCTTTACTAATCAGTCAAGGTTAACATGTCATTCATGTTAACTGTGTGTTTGGTTTGTTTTGAATTATTTGTTTTTGTTTTTTTTCTAATCACTCAATTCTTAGAAGAATTTCTAAAGTGATAAACAGTATAATGACACTACGGTGAAACTCATGTCTTTTCGTTTATTTGCTTTAGAATTAGAACACTTTATCCAAAATTGGCAGATCTTCAAAATTGTTGCAGATAGGTAAATTACATCATCAGGGAAAAAGAAAACCAAACCTAAAAAGCTGTTGCATGGAAGTCAGGTATGCCTGGTGTATTTAGTTTGGGAAACATTGCAAAAGCAATTTCACAAACGTGGATATATTTTTTGAACAGCTGCTTGGTTTGACTGCGYCTGCCCTCCTTTTATTTACATATGTTGCACAGTGATTTGAAGGAGGCAATTATTCATATAAATACCAGTATTAGTATGCAGACTAGTATGTTCAGGTGTGAACAAGTCTTCACCATTTGACATCGACACTTGGGTTCTCTCCGAATCAGAAGCAGAAGCACTTACTGATCRTGAGCAAGGAATAATGAATAGATTGAACCAGCTGTTCCCAAACAGCCCAGTTGGCTGTTTTCCCTTTCATTAAATTCATTGGATTATATAATTATGCATATAGATAGATAGATAGACAGACGAATAGAAAACATTTCCCTTTTTGTAAATGTGTATGGTAAATTAATAAATATTGATAGATTTCATTTCAGAATAAAACAAAGTAATGGGGGSTGTTTGATATTTGACTGAAAGTGAATTTCTGAGAGGGTGAGTTGCYCAAATTCAGCCTAGGGAGCCAGGTTTTCAAAACTTGTGTTTTCAAGAGTTGTCTGCATTTTAAGGCATTTTCTGATGATCATCAGATAGGAAAACTTTCCAGTAGAAGGGATGCATAGGGATAAAAGAAACAGAAAGCAAAAGCCCTGTTCTTCTTTCATTAATCTACAGAAATGAAGCATGGACCTGGTCATCATCGCAACAGCTCTTTTATGTTGATATAAAAAATAATATTTTCAGGCGCCAAAAGGTCTCTGAGTGTCTACAAATAAAGTGGAAAAAGTATCTCTTGAGTCTGAAGAATAAGAACACAGATTAATACAGAGACAGTTCTTGGAGTGATCAGGAAASTGAGGGAAGCATGGAGAGCTGGGCAGACCTTTGTAGCTCATGATCAGTTTTGCAGGTAAATGCTCCTCAACAAAATTCCTTCTCTGTTCCTGTTAGCACAGTACAGCACAGCCAGCCAGGAAAGTTTCAGTGCCAGGCCCTACAGAAGATGGAGGCCTTTCTTTGGGAACACCATTTCACTAAAGATCTGTCACTTGAAGTGATTTCCCATAGGATTTTAAAATTGATTTCCGTAACTCAATTCTGCTAAGCCTCAAGTTGGAAAAGTAAAATGTAACAAAGGTGTTGTAGAGCTCAGTGTCCTCCAAATATGAGCAGGTAAAATCCTATAGCACATGGAGCCTGAAGACTAAAACTCAGAAGCTCAATGTGTCCATTTCTTTTCTGTTTTCTTTTTTCTTTTTTTTTCTTCTAATAATTAATGATTTAAAGCAGTTGTGTTATTGCTTCAATMACTTTTCACCTATTTCCCTAATGGTTACCACTTGCCCCAACATTTACATTTGTTTTAATATTTGTATTTTTTGCATAATTTCTCACATTATATTTATTTGCACTTGCACTTTTTTAAAAATAAAGCATTCCATGGGGATAAATTTAATAAAAGTTTCTCATTAAAAATTCTGTAACAGCATGACTCCCAAACCTGAAACCAAAGTCTTCATATTTAACAGTTTTCATGACTCAATAGATTAAGTGTGAAATAGGAAATATAATAACAATAATAATATAGCCATATCCTGCACAGTTGTTTCACTTAAAATTCTTCTTGAAAAGTAACATAATTCATAAATAAATCAAATCTCATAGAGTGAAATTTACTCAAAAGACTCTCTGAAATAGTCCTTTATATAGTCATAAAATGTGTGCACAGAAAGTTGTATGGGCAAGAGGTGAATCAAAAATTCACTGAAATGAATTTAGTGTAAGACAGAATAAAAATAGGGGAAAAAAAAAGAAAAAAAAAACCCTGAAAGAGTAAAATCATCAAATATCTGTTTTTCCAAGTCAGGTGTCTCCAAACAGCTGCCTCTGCAGTGTTCATTTCAGAAAGACCCTTAGCTCAGGCTAAATTCATATGAAGGTTGAATGAAGCCAACCTTCATATGAAGCCAATGATGAGATCTTGTCCTTGGGAGCTGCAGTTCGGAGCTGCTCTGATTCCTCATTCAGAGGAACCTGTAGCCTTCTGCAAATTCAGCCATTCCAAAGAGGGGATAAATATAAACCTTAACAACTGAAAGTTTTTCTCTTGAGTGGGAAGTGGAGCTTTTCCTTTTGTACTTTCCAATTGTACTGAATTGTACTGAATTGTACTTCCAGTTGTACTGAAACAATTCATGTCATACCATGAACCAGCAGTCAGTTGTTGTCTTTATGAGTTTGTGGAATTTCAAGACCTAAACAAACAAGATATTTCAATGCCAGCAACTTTCTATTCAGTTAAGAGTCATCGCCTCTGTCTCTAAAGTCCTCCAGGTGGATGCCTGGTTATGGTCTAGGCACTCTGGAAATCTTTTGGAGCTATTTTTTGGGGGGTTTTGGATGGAGGGTGTTACTTTTGGGGTGT
Organism: Malurus melanocephalus; assembly: GCF_030028575.1. Lineage (NCBI taxonomy): Eukaryota > Metazoa > Chordata > Aves > Passeriformes > Maluridae > Malurus > Malurus melanocephalus. Next base: position 317,399 of record NW_026623297.1, on the reverse strand, counting down.
GTGTTTTTTTATTTTTTTTTTCCCCCTTGATCACTTTGTTTTATAAAATGCTTCATCACTTCACAGCATAGTCTGTGAAAATAGCAAGGGGAATGTCAACATCAAAAATGCTCACAGCTATGGCCAACTTTACCTTTTTTATTAAACAAAGGTTGTGATAGTTCCTAAGGCTCTTGGCATATTGCATGCTTCCAGACCATTCCTTGTTCAGCAGCTTGTTGTGGAATTCAGTTAGTCCCTGAAAAAATACCCTGGAGATGTGCTCCTTTCCATTTATGGTTTGGGGGTTACAAGAATGAGGATATGAGTTCCTTCACTTGCACCAGAATGGCTGGGGAGCATCTCTGTCATYCCATGCCTTATAATTTAAACCAGTAATAACTCCATAGTATCTTTACGGTCTCTTCAGATCATTTGCTTGTGCTGTACTTATTCATTAATGACCAGCAGTGGTGTCATTGCATTAGGCTCTGCAGTTCTGGGATGATTTCTGTCAGAATTATCAGAAAGGTTTCAGGAGGAAAATCTCCCTAAAATTCATCAGTCACTGCTGTCCATACTTACATAGTTAGGTTTGCTCTTCCCCACTGGCCACATGTTCAGTTGCAAGGCAGTAGTGCTAAAGTGGGAAATAAAATCTATATTTACCAATGGCAGCTAATGTAAGTTTTGATCTCCCTTCATTATGTTGAGACAGTACTGGATGGGCTAGATACACATAAAAATTGTTTAACAAGTTATCATACTGGGTATATGGGTATATATATATGTATATATATATATATATAATGGGTATGGAGTTGGTATGTTTATGGATATATAACATCATGTTTTATTGGCACACTGGCTGACTGAATAATAAGATGGGAAATGCCTAGTCAAATAGCACTGTCTTGTCACCACTCAGTGTCATGATGTGACACATTATTTCAGTCGTATTTCAGCTGTTTGGAAACGAGTCTCTGGAGCCTTGAAGTGGCAGATCATCAGGAATCACAACAGTTTTTTCATTCATTTCCACGACTGAACTGTAGTTCCTTCTGGCCAAGTCTTGCCATCCATAAGATTATCTGCTGCAGGAAAACATATGTTTTAAGGAGCCAGAAGCATTATCTCCTACCATGCAAGGCATTTACTAGGTGAAACAATTCATGTCATACCATGAACCAGCAGTCAGTTGTTGTCTTTATGAGTTTGTGGAATTTCAAGACCTAAACAATCTCATTTTCAGTGTTTTTACTATGTATTATAAAGGATCATCAATGAGATATTAACTTAGGGTTTAATAACCCATAAAACATGCTACAGCAAGGGTTTTAGCTGCAAGGATCTGTAAAAAAGGTTTGAAGTGCATTGTAATGTCATTTTAGGCTGCCAGTGCAACTAATGAAAGGGTTTAGGCAATAAATGGGACTAATTGTTGAGTTACAAAGGCCTTTCTTTGTAAGGCCTTATTTTTCCTTCTAATTTTTTTTTTTTTTTTGCATTTCTAGAGACTTTTCTCCCACCTGGCAGTCTTGCTTTGTCATGAATTCCTGTCCTTGATTATATAATAGCCCTCATAAAACTTTGCAGTGTTGAGCATTTGTTTAATACAGAGGGTTTTTTGCTGTGTATGGCTCAGGCATTTGCTGACTCACTGCAGTACCATTCTTTGTATTCAATTAACTGCAAAAATGCAAGAAGCAGCAAAATTATGAACTGATCAGAATTTTTCTGAAAACAAACAATGTGCATTCTTTCTAGCTGATAGCTCTTGTCTGTACTGTGCAAAAGAGGAACACACTCACATGGTCCAAAGACCCCCTAAATCCCTGAGCAGAGCTTTGTTCTTTGCTATCTCCAGGCAGACTGATCAGAATTTGGGTGCAAATGCCACAGATAAGTGGTTAGTATGATCAAGTTTTTATCACAAGTCATATTGCTTCCTAGGCTAGTAAAATGGGGGGTGGTGTGTAGAAATGAGTTTATTCCTCTGTTGGCTATATTTATGTTGGTTTATAGATAGAGGTAATTTGATTTTAGAACCCAAAAAGCTGTTTGGGCCAGTTGCCCTGTTTGTGACAGGTTGGATTTCCTACAGCGTGTTATCAGAACTCCTTGGGGCTTCAGACTAACCATGATACATTTCTTTGGCACTCAGCAGTGATGTATTTATTGTCATTATTACTCTCCCATATATTTGGAAACTTATGGTACATGTCTCTTCATTGCTTTTTAACTGAAATGCGAAAACACAGTGGGATTTCCCTTTCAAGCCTCTTATTTCAAATGTTTTGTTCCACAAACAAAGAGAAAGGTGGATCATCTCTGACTTATGTTGACCTGGGTCTCCACTTGTTCTTGCCTTCTACACACCAGAATCAGTGGAGCTACAGTGACATAAACCAGAAGAATACAGTCAAAAATCGGATACTTCCTACACCAAATCACTTTCTACATCTGTTTCCTATTTGTCTTACAATGATACATGGGATTATTTTGGGAATATATTCTGCTTTAACTGTCATGCCACTGACTCTATGGTCTTATCAGATATCCATTGGTGTACAGGTTGAGAAATTATCATCTACTAGGAAGAAATGCCAAGAAAATGTAGATTGATAATAATATTTTTCAATACTAGCTTGTAGCATTAGTGCCATTTTCCATTATTGCAGTTGAGATTTAGCATTCTCCTTAATTTACTACTTTTATTTATTGTGCAAGATCTAGATATGGACCCCACAGTAGAATTCCAGAAATGTTTCTATATTTGATTATTTATTCATCTCTGCTTAGACGGAGCAAAGTCAGAAAACTGGAGAGAAGCTAAGAATGTGTCTGGGCTATTAAAAATCAGGAGGAAAGACAACGGGAAAGAAAGAAAGGAAGGAGGGAAGGAAGGAAGGAAGGAAGGAAGGAAGGAAGGAAGGAAGGAAGGAAGGAAGGAAGGAAGGAAGGAAGGAAGGAAGGNGAAGGAAGGAAGGAAGGAAGGAAGGAAGGAAGGAAGGAAGGAAGGAAGGAAGGAAGGAAGGAAGGAAGGAAGGAAGGAAGGAAGGAAGGAAGGAAATGTAATACTGTGAAAGATATTACAGATGCAGGATGACTGTATAAACATAATCAGGCAGGCTACATGTACAAGGACATGCCTTAGGAGATTGAGCTTGAATTCTGGGATCAAACTTCATGAAGCTGTGTCCAACCTTTTATCTTACAGCACAGTTAGCCATAGATGACTATCCTGCTAACAGTTCATTTTTCCTTCATCTTTTTCTTCAGTGAATGGAAGGAAATGTGAAATCCATCTCATGTTCCTTTGAAAATATGTCTGTGTGATGTAATTGTACAAGCCTGTAATGAAATCTGTAGCCTGTGACTTACAGAATCATGGACTCTGTAGGTTTAAAATAACACCATTTGGAAGGATGTTTGGTCATTAGCCTGGCCCATGCCTGGGTGCAGTATGGATGAACAATTTAGGGCAGGCAGGGTGAAAAGGAGGATGCTGCTTTCAAGGTGGATGTTGACTTAATTAGATGTCAGTGCAAATTAACCACAGTGTATGTGGGAAATGGAAATTCCGTGTTTTGGTGAGGTTTCCACAAGCCTTCTGTAAATATAGAAGTCTTCTGTGTAAAAAGCATCTATTCTGGCTTTATCCTGAGTGCCAAACTTAAGATAAACATACTATTCAAATTGGTTGACAGACGTGGTACCCAAGTTAAAATTAATGAAATGTACTGAAAAGCCCATTGCTTTGGATTTATTGACCTTCATTCGACTTGGTGATGACTGAGGCCCTTTAAAATCTTGGTTTGTATCCCCATATGCTTTGCTATCAGCTTGTATATTTTAAAAGTTTATTTGCAAGGTACTGAATAATTATTATTAAAAATAATAATATCAATATCGATATTATTATTATTATTATTATCTATCCTGATGCAGTTGAAATTGAATTTGAGTATGTATAAAATAGTAAGTCACTAACACTCAGGCTAGGAAAAGCAGAATTTAGCTTCATGTTATGTACTAATCTACAGTCATTGGGACATTTCACTATAGTCAGTGAAAAATAAGTTGTTTTTTATTTCAGATAAAATTTTCAAATCCCTGCTTCTTCAGTTACTGTTATTCAGATATATTCTCAGTGAGAGCAAAAAGAGTTCAAGAAATGCCTGAAAATTAATGTGAAAATAAATTAAATGTGAAGTATTTGTGCCTTTGACCAGCCTTCAGCAGGTACTGATTAGGAGGTGGGCACTTTCACCAGATCCTCACCCAGTGTAATTTGACTTCCCTGAAGCCACAAACTCCAGCACTCTGTTTAGTTCAACTTACTTTTTAGTGTTCTTTCATCAAGTAATGTTGATTTTTTCTGTCTTTTTTTTTTTTTTTCTCACAGGACAACATTTTTAGAATGGAAGAGTCACATTTTGAAAACGGCCGGGGAAAAAGCCCTTATGATCCCAAACTACTGACTGCTTCACTTTTAGTAGGTAGGTGCCATGTAACAAATTCAATCAGATGTGCATTCACTGTAAATAAATAATTTGCCAGTTTTCTGCTTTTTTTTTTTTTTTTTTTTTTTTTTTTTTTTTTTCTCCTTGAATTTTTTTTTTTTTTTTTTTTTTTTTTTTCAATTTATTTCCAGGTTAAAGTAATTCTGGTTAACTTATAATGCAATTGACCAAGGTGTCTTGAGGTGTCAGCCGAGATTGAGATATCACAAGAGCTGCTTTATACCCCTGCAAGACCTTGATCCTGCAAAGTGTTTTTCCTGCTCACATCTCGGTGGAGGCTTTTTAATCACCCAGTTTACTGGTCATCACACAAGCACAGCTGAGAGCTAAGTGAGAGCAGGAGCAACTAAATTACTAGATCAGTTTTTCTGCCAAGGAATGTCAGTCACCCAGCTTTACATTGCATGTGAGCTGGAGATCCATGAACAGCCACAGGTCTGGGCCCTAAGGTGATGTTTCAGCTGATGAGATTTATCTAACAGTAAATACAATTAAATTTCTGGCCAGAACAAAAAGATTTAAATAAATTAGGTGTTTCTGATTTGGCAATACTTCAYTTCATGGAATTTGTAAATATAGAGCAACTGGGCTGTGTCAGTCTAATTGGACTAATGCAATTGATTGTGTTTATATAATTGATTTAACTTACCTAATTGAATTAAATATGTTCACTGTTATTATTACACCTTCACAAAAAAGGCAAAAAGATGTTTCCTGAGAATTAAGTAGGAGTGAAACAGATTCTTTCCCTAGCAGCTCTGCCTAGGTATAGCCACTTTATCTTTCACATCCTTACATGTAACTTTCTGGCAATTTGTTACAACTTCAACAATAGTTTCAGAAAATTGGAGATTCTCTTATCTCAGAAGTCTTCAGGAAATGATACATAATGAAATAGATTGGTTTCCCCAGGCCTTTGTCCCTGTTGATAGCCYAGGGCCTTGCCTACCGTCTACCCTTATTATATTTACATTGCATTTAAAAATTAAGCTWTTCAAAATGCACAGCAACAAAGATTTAGTCCTAAGTGTGCCTCATTTCCTGATCTTAGAAGACCATAATGATCCCAGGTGATGAGCTTACCTGGGGACACACACTTTTTAACAGGAAAAACAGGAAAGACATCCACATCTTGCTCCAACTTGTACCCTGTACAAACAGAAAGGAAAAAAAAATGTGTGTAAAAGGCCAGTGTATAAATTAGTGCCTGGAGCAACTTGAATTTGTGRCAGAGCTACTCTCAAGCAAATAGCTTTACTATTTACTTTAATACACAATAAAGAAGAGAATGATGACAAGCCAGTATTACATGGTAAACCCGGTATGCAACTGCACAAAGTCAACAGCGTCTAGCTTTTCACATTCCTCTTTTTTTTTTTTTTTTTACTCAGTCCGGCACAAATATGATTATCTTATTTCCCTTGGCTTAGATTTCATGTCTTTAAAACATCTTTGCTTACTTGAGCCCACTTCCTGTCACTATAATTTTCACTCCATGTATATTTCCTTCTAATAAAGACTAGACTGAGCATGATCTTTTGTTTTGAATGTGGCCTCAGTTAGAGCCACTGGGTGTGTTAACACAATAGAAAGTGGTGTAAAGTGAGCATTCAAAGCCAGTGACTAATTTCTACTTCAGTCACTTATACAAAACTCCAGGTGAAGCTAAAATTAGCATTCCTGCATCCTGAACATGARCAACCTGCCTCTTGGAGTTGCTTCACAGCCACACTTCATGATTATGAAGTTGCATTTACTTCTACCCTTCACTGCAGAGTATGTATTTCAGAAGGTTAATGCCAAATTCACCACTGCTTCTTTGCCAAAAAGATAACTCCTCTTTGCCAAAAAAAAACTTTGCATTTTATGGTAAAATCGTGGCCCAAGGCAAAATAATTTCTTCCCCCCAAAATCATGGGGGAACAGGGGATGAACTGGCCAAGGAATGAGTGTATGGAGATGTTTGGTCCAACTTCTCTCCAAAGTAGGGAGCATGGGAATGAAGCAGAGTGTGGCTATGAAGGTATGGGGAGTCTCTTGACCACAGAGGTATCACACCAAGAAGGACATGGATACTCTGCTTCTTTCATTCTCCTGAGCTGGTCTGTAATTCAGCTACTCCTGGCCCCTCATGTGCCAGAATATTTTTCCTCATAAGTGACTCTGGTTTATCTAAGATTTAAGAGGGCAACTATGTAAAAGAGTTACCYAACTCTCATTAAAATGTGATGTTTTAATTAGTGACTATCAGGAAGGTAGAAAAAGGCTGAGAAGAGTAATTTAGATGCTAAATACAGGAGGGAAAAGTTATCTCTGCTCTTCATCAGAAGCACTTAACAGATATATTGCAAGGTGTGGAAGAAGAAATGTTCTTGACACCATAGGTAGAAAGTATAGGTAAGGGAAATGTAGGAGTTTGGGCAAAACATTCAGGTTAATTTGCAAAAAGGGTCTTCAGATCTTTATTAGCCCTTAGTACCCAGAAGGACTATTCTATATTTCGGCTGAAACAAACTCTTAGCAGTGTAAAGAGGATCTTCAGTTTTCCCTCTCTCCTAAAAAAATCAATAGTAGTTGAAAAAAAAAAAAAAAAAGCCCTCACACTAAAGTGAAACTAAAATAAACAGTTCCTCATTATTAAATTGTTCCAGTATTTTTCCAGTATRCATTCTTTGTTCCATCCACCTGCAAATATTTTTCATGATTTTTTTAACAGTTGGTCATTARAGTTAGTTGTTGCTACCCTACTCTAAAGTAAATGCCAGCTGGGAACATGATATAACTGGTTCCTAGTAATGTAAGACACTATGCAGCCATTCCCATCTCTGTGCTGCTGCATTTGAGTGGGCTAATGCATGAAATGTAGAGACCAAGAAATCCCTGGGCACCACTYGTGAGTATTCCAATGCAGGAGGAAAATGAGAAGCAGCATTGGTTTCCAAGGAATATAATCACAGGAGAAAATATCACTGAATGTGTGAGACTATAGCAATAGTATTGGGATAGTTGATAGATGAAAAAAAAAACCTCAGAGAAGGAGACAGCATTGTCTCATTATCAGTTTGTTGTTAGGAAATRACCATTTGGGATTTTCAAAAGCTTTGGTTATCCAGAATCATCAAAGCTGTTCATGTTCCTGTGTCCCATTGTTTTGGTTTTTTTTTTTTTCCTTTTGCAATTCACAATTTATTTTAATCACTTCATTTTTCATCTTTAAAAATCAATTTAGGTGCTTTAATGCTCCCAAATATGTATTAATATGATCTGAAAGACAGTGGCTTTTCACCATTAAGAACTTTAGTATTCGGTTTCTTAGAAATTAGCCACTGTTTACATATGAGGTTCAAGATTTTAAAATTACTTTCCGGGAAGTTTTAGTTACTGACTTCAAAAGAAGTGAGATCAAACCACCCCTGTGTCTGAAAATCTTAACTTCAGTGAATAAATCTTCTAACCAAGGATAGATTTCATTTGTGAACCCTTTTACCAGGGAGAGCAATTGCGGCATTCAAGGCTTGGTTTTGCCTATATTCCTCATTCCTTCAATTTCCCTTTTACTTYCAGAGGAATGTTTACAGTTCTATACTCTCCACAAATTATTTTCTTTAAGAAYGGAATCTTATTGAAAAGCTGCATAGAAACAATTTATCAAATAGATGCATTTTGCTTAGTTTTTAACATCTTTGTATCTCATGACCTTGGAGAGTTGTTCAGAGTTCTATGCTGCTTATGTACAATAGAGGCAAAAATGATTCCTCCCACCCAAAAATCAGCATTACTATGGACTTTAATTATTGCCTCTTTATTTAATGAATTCAATATATGTATTTCTATTTACTTTCACGTGTCAGCATGCTACACCCTTGCAAATAGGTGTTTTTTGTCCAAAACAGTTTTTTCCTATGTAAACAACTAAGGGCCATCCATTAGTTCTGGACAGTCGTTCCTTTGTGCTGATGGGCTCAAAGTACAAAGTGACAAGTCTTTTTCTTTTTTTTTTTTTTTTTGTACAAAGTGACAAGTCTTTTTCTTTTTTTTTTTTTTCTTAATTCCTTCCCTTTGAGAAATGCTTGTCAGTTTTCAAACTGCTAATTTCCACTTTCTTCTTAAGTTAGTAAAACTTTTAAAACTGCTGATGATAGAAATAACACAGTGAAGACTATCCATGACATTAAAGAATCATTTTCCAGACAAGAAATGAGTAAATTTCAGTCCAAAAGAAGGTATGCACAGGGAAACAAAGATGAATGTGCTTCAATCTAGACAGGAGGCAAAATCCTCATGYAACTTTTGCACAGTACTAACTCAAAGGATGTGCACATCTGGGACATGACTTGAGGCTCACCCTGAATTTTGCAAAAATTATCTAAAGCCTTACAAAAATAAATGGTATTCCTTGGTATTTCTGTCTGGAAGAAGTCAAAATCCCCTTTTTGCATGACTTCAGCAGATCAGTTCAAACTGCAGGCACTGGTCTGAATACACTGAAACTTGGAGGGGCTGTGGTGGGGAGGATAGAAAGGTCAGGCAGTTTTCTACAGACCCTTCCCCATCTGAAACGTGCTGAAGTCAGTCATTGGCAAAACTTTTACTCTATCACCACTGATGAAAAAATATCAGCTGCAAGAGTCTTGTAGTATCCTCTTGAGTTGAGCAGAGTCCAGCCTGGAAAATGTGTTAATTTCAGTGGTGTTTATATATCCACTTAGAAACAGAGGTGTCAAAAACCCTTTCAATTCTAAATATTTCAAATATATGATTTTCATTAGTTTTCAAAATGTATTTGGTTTAATTTTAACTACATAGTATTAAATATAGAATTTTTTTTTCTTGACTGATTGACCTTTAGATCTGTTGATAACTAAGAAAAAAAATAGGCCTTGTTGTTTTTTTCTTTCCCCTTTGATTTATATTGATTTATCAAAACTCACTAGGAATTGAAAGACAAGAAAATGAAGATAAGGTTAAAGAAAGGTTAAGCGTAGCATCAAAGCCCTTTTCACAGGCAAAAAGGTTTTATGATCTTTAAAATCTCAGCTGCATACTCTGTACATAATAATCACTATAATTAAGTGATTGTCTCCCCTTCAAAAAAGTTGAAAATGACATAGAAGAATGATAAATCGTTAATTAATGATATGCTGTTCTGTTTCCCTTCTGATTACACCTCCTGCTGGGCATGACTGGTCTATTTGCTYCTAATCTCTGCTGTGAATTCATTCAATTCCACGCCTTTCCGCTATCATGTTTTCACCCTTCCTGACTTTCATGACTACCATATGGTACAGAGCCACTGTAGGTTCAATTGGTGATTTCATGGTGTCACTGTTCAAGGGAAAGGATGCCAGTGATATCCAATAGGCGTGCTTGGATCTGGTTGTCCCACCATGGAAATACCTAAAATTGCCATGAAAATGATAAACTTGTTCCCAAAAGTGTGCTTTAAAATGAGGATATGGTAGAGTTCATCATGACCATGAAAAATTTATTACCTTAGCTAAAGAAGGAGTTATTTTATCCTCAAACTCGTCTTTTTCACAAGGGACCTGTGTAATATGGGTAGCACGAAAGTAGTAGTTGGAAGGAATGATGCTTTTTAATTCCATATTGACAGTATAGGGTAGGTTATCTCATTTCACATACAGATGTAGGACACAGCCCTAAAAATGCATTTTTTGCATTTTTAATTCAGAGGGATTTCATGGGCAGGCTCTGCATTAATGCTAGAAAGACACGTATTGTACTTTGAAACCTTTTTTTTTCTTTTCTGTGGGTCTCATTACAACATCCTTATTATTATTACTCTCTCTACCAGTTGGCCAGTATCTAACTTGACCTGCTCCTTGGAATTTAGAAAGTYTCTCTCTCTGCCTCCTCTGTGGCACTTCTAGCTGTGTGAGGAGGGTGGGTGGAGGGTGGGTGAATTTCGTCTGGGGTGAGTTTCATCTCCAGCTGGGCTGTGTATGTGCCATTTTTTGGCTGAAGTATCACAGGTCAGTTTTTAGTTCATTTGTTCACTGTGAAATGCACGGGGTTCGAGGTAGCAGGGAATAATCTCATTTGTTCTCTCCCTTAGCTGCTGCCCCTTGCCAGTACCACAGTTACAGAGGTGGCTGAAGGAGAAAGGCATGTTCTGTATTTCCTGCAAAATATACTGTTTCTGAGGATTTGCTTGCTCAGGAAAAAAAAAAAAAAAAAAAAAAAAAAAAAAAAAAAAAAAAAAAAACCCCCCCCCCCCCAAAAAAAAACCTCAAACCAACCAAATTAAAAAACACATAAATTCTACAGGAAGAATTGAAGGGACTTAAGGACTTTCTGAACCAGGGGTGAATGAGCTGGACTCTTCAGTTCCCAGAGTCACATAAACCCAGTAGGTTGGAAGGAACCTCTGGAGATCTCCAGTCCAAAGTCCTGTTCTAAACAGGGCAATTTCGCAGTTATGTGGGTTTTTTTTCAGGCTGCATACTGCTACCTGCCAGGGTAGGTATGCTGGCTGCCACTGTTCAGCCTTAAAAATATCAAACRTATTTTTTCAAAGTGCACCAGCAGTCAGCAGACACAGCTCATTTGCAAGAGGTTACAATTAAGCTCTGCAGTGAGAAATTGGGTCTAATCATCTATTTTCAATGACAATGCATTGCATATGGCTTGTTGTTTTGTAATTTACTCATTATCCCTATTAGCGAAATATGAACATATGACAGCTTTCCCTKACTTACCATGACTGGAAAATTGAGGAATGTTGCTTACAATTATGTCCTCCCACAGATGGAGAGCTGTACTCTGGCACAGCAGCAGACTTCATGGGCAGGGACTTTGCCATTTTCCGAACTCTGGGGCATCACCATCCCATCAGAACAGAGCAGCATGACTCCCGGTGGCTAAATGGTATGTAAAATGTACATTTCTCTGGTTACACTCATCTAGCCATTAAAGACTAGCACACAGTCTCATTCCAGCAACATCTGTGACATATACACTCCTATTTGGAGCAGAATTATGTCTTAAACCAGTTAAACTAATCAAAAGTGATTTATAAAGAAGCATTTTTGGTTTAATTACACTGAGATTTGTGGAGTGTGCTAAATTTAAAACACACACAGACACTACGAACAGCGCAGTCAAGAAAGTTGGACAGAAGCTCAAGGCTTGTGGAGGCATCAGCCACACAAGAACACAAAGTAGCTCCAGAGCCTTGGGCAGGACTATGCCTTGTACAAGTTTTAGTTTTTGCAGGGTTGAAGGGGACACTGGCCACATCCAGCAGAAAGTCAGTCAGCAGAACTTCTTGAGCCAAAGCTGTCAAGAGTTTGGAAAAGAGAAGAGGGTCCTGGGCATTCCAAGTGATTTGGTTTCAAACTATCTGGTARTTTAGCAGGGCACAATAGCTCACATTATTGCATGGATATTACTAATCAAGTCTGTGSTTGTTTATTTGCGTGTTTGAGGAGAGAAGGATAATTTCAGAGAAAATCTGATTTTGGCTTCGTGTACCAAAGTACTTTAGAATGTGTCTGAGTACCCTATCCAAGTTCTACCAAAGTCAAATTTCCAATAGCTTGAATAGAGTTACACTTGGCTTAAGCTATACAAGGATATGAGCATTTTGGAAATAAGAATTCATTGTCTGAAAAAGCTGACATTTGAATTAAGTAGTGCTAACTCTAGTTGCTGAGTTAATTTAAATTTTAATTTTTTAAGAGTTAACTAGCTGTTCTTTTGCTGTACATACTGCTTGCATCTGCACTCTTGGTTTTGAATTCACAGAATATTTTATTCTTAGACATTTTTTGCTCCTAGCCATATTATTTATGTCTCTGCTGAGGCTCAGGCTTTCTTATGTGGTTTTGCAATTTAGTGCAAACTGTTCACACAAATTTTAATGTCTAAGAGCACAGTATGTTTTAAAACAGTTTCTTATTAGCTAGTCAAAACTTTCTAGTATCATACTGGATATCACATTGGATGTATATGCAATCCATAACAACATCAGTCCCTGAGTCATRATTAAAAACACAAGATGCTATTGCAGGTTGGATTAACAACTCTATATTTAGCATGCATTGGATACACGTATCATATAAATGTGTGTATGACAAGTATGGATCTGTATTTTACTATGACAAGCCTACGAGTCTGATGTATATCCGGCTAAATTTAGTTTTGCCATAATTCATGTGGACTTCTATCTGTCTGGAGAACAGATCCAGGTCTACAATATTTCAGTTCTACAATCAGTGTTTGCCCAGTAACCCAAAGATTTTCTTCACTGGGTTATTTTATTATGACAATAAACAAGATTTCTGGGCTTCAGGAAATAGTAAAGTACAAGGGTTATAAACATACCCATCTATCTTGATACCTGGTAGAATAATAATACGTTAAAGATAACCAACACTTTTGTTATGATAGTCATGATGACATAAAGCCCAATCATGCAAGCAAAATCAGCTTTTGTGCAGTAGGTTTGCACAATGACAGCTGAGTCAGGAGGATTTATGCAGTGGGAAAGCACAGCCATTGTCCACAGCTCCTACTTCATCGCTGAAAATGTGTCATTCCTTTGTGGATTCGGTTATCAGTCTTTCAGCACTAAAAGTGAGAACTGTTTTTTCCCAAATTAGCACTAAGGTTACATCTGACAGGGTGCAGAAACCACAACTGCTTTGKGCTCAAGGTGGGGAGGAGAAGACAGTCACATGTAAAGAGCTGATGAACCTCAAATTCTCTTGAATTTAAGTATTGTCCAAAAATAGCATAAAAGTAGGAAGACAGCATTTTTTGTGCCACAGGGTGAAGGTAATTTCTAGCTCTTAAGTAAAGTTCTTGTACTATAATCCTGTATGGAAAGTTTCAAACTTAATTTAAAACAAGATAAGAATCAAATTGAGATATTTAGAATTTATTCTCATAACTGTCCATAATTTAATAGAGAATGATCCTTAAGTACATTTTTGAAATCTCTCTCTCCACTGCAACTTAACATTTACCTTCCTAATATGGAAAGATTGGCCTAAAATCTGCACTGCAAAATTCCTATTAAAGGCTCTGAGGCTTTAYTGTTAATTTCTCAGTGATAAGATCCTGGCAGCCTTTCCACACAGCACTCCTAATTTCAGCATCTAACAGGGAAATCCAAAAATGATAATTGTTTGGGTTTGAAACTCTGCAGACATTCCAGTGCTTTGATTAAGCTTTTTAATTTTTCATTTGTCTTTTTAAAATGTAATTATAAAAGAAGGTCTGTGTTTGCACATATTTAAAGTTGATATACTTTTAACGAAACAAGCTCTCTCTGAAGGATATGTACACTGTTTTCCTAAAGTTCTATGTAAACTATTTTTTAACTTTAAGTTTGCAGACCTTTATAAGTTTTTTAGTAAAGACRTGGATTGCTTTGCAGTGGTGGGTTTGCTTTCCTAGTTGCTTTTTACAGTGTGCTTAGTTTCAGCTGAAAACCAGATACTGAAAGCTGCAGAACAGCAGTTCTGATCAAACTTAGAGAAAAATTCAAATCCCTGTGGAGTTTGTTAGGTGGTGAGGCATCCATTTCTAAGACCTTGCTAATRTTTACTTCAGTCAGAGTAGGATCTTTAAACTGCTCTTTCCATACTAAGGCTAAGGTCAGAGCTGATGGTGCAGAAAACACAGCTGTTTGGTACCAAAAATGGAGAGAAGACAGTTGCACGTGAAGGGCTTGCAAACTTTTGCCCGAAATTAGATCTTGCCCTGAACTGGCATAAAAGTAGGACAACATTACACAGAGTGATTGAGTTTTTGGGATTTGAGCAAGAATACAAAGTTCCTACAGAGATCATGTGGTCATGTTCTGGAGATGCTCAATCTTTTTATAGAAGGTGTGTTTTGGGGAAGAGAGCTGTGCTCAGCTCAAGGGAAGGTGCTGACCTGCAGCGCTTAAAGACTTGCTAAGTCTTTTAGAAATATTAAATACTCACAGGCTTCGAAAGCTTTCATTTTGTATAAATAATTAAACAGTCACCAAGCCAAATGAAACAAGGGGGTCTGATTCTGTAGCCATGTAGTCAGGGCATTCATCTAGAAGCTAGGGAACCATACATCAGTCACTGTAGCAGTGTATATTTAATTATTGATACAGACTTGGCCAGATGTGACAAAAAAGCATTTGCAAAAACACAGTAAAATAAGCTGGTGCTCARGGAAGTCATCTTGGGTATGAAAACCCACAGTTCAGCGCCCCAGATTGAATCATGTACTTTGGTACAAACCATGTTCAGGCACACGCTGGACATTACTGGCTCCTCTGGTACRTGCATGGAGTTTCGCTGCACAAAAGAAGCTTTGGCAATCTTGCTTGGTCCCGGTGAGGGTCAAGAATAGTTCTGAACTCRCAGAAAAAAGATTCTGATGTTGAAAAAATGTCTCCTGTCCAGCTTTACTATAAGGAGCAACGACCTTGATATTACACATGTGTTGCCATGTCTTGCTAAGTCTTTCCTATAGGCAAGCACATGATTCCCTTTAAATGTGCCATTGCCTCTCATAGTTCTGAGCTATCAGGGGAAGCATAGATCAGGTCCTGCTCCCATGAACTGCTCCATTAACTGCAGCAGTTAAAAAAAAAAWAAATAAAGAGATGAGTGGAGGCCTGAGCAGGTGGGAGCAGCTTCTCCTGGTGCCAGGGGTTTCCCTGCTGCACAGCAGGCAGTGTTTGCCGTGCACCGTCTCCACTGTGTTCGTGCAGGGGCTGAGGGCATGGCTGGAGGCGAGAAGGCAGAATTGGCAGTGCAGTCTACCAGAGCAAGTGCTGAGCAAGGCAAAAGCAATGCACCCAGGGCGGTTTGCAAGTTGGGATTAGAGGAGTGGAAGGAGAGCTTAAAGCTGCTCTCATCTTCTCTGACTTGAGCACAGGGGATCTGGCCTTAAATTGTTAACATTTTGTAAAATTAATAACCATAAACATGTATTTTAAAAGTAAGGCAGGGCTGGGCTGAGGAAGATTTGAAAGGAAATGAAATCACAAAAGCTGCATTAGGATAGTATTATGAATCTGGTTTGCACCCTAGAAATACTGGCCTCACTCACCCTCTTTACTAGACCTGGGGTTAAGAGAGACTGTCAGTCTGGATTTCCAGACTTGGCTTGGAATTTCCTTGCTTTTTATGGGTTTAAACCACTGTATGATATTATTTTAGCATACTTTCCATGGCTTAATTTTTAAAGTGGGGTAGTAACTGTGCTTAGTCCCCTGMGGTTATTGTCCTTGGTAATCTTTACTTTACGGTTACATAAACAGCTGAGAATTATAGAAGCTGAGCGACTGTTCAATAAAAAAGAAAATGCCCTCTTAAATTTAACAGGGTCCAAGGCAGGAAACATGGGCTTGATACTCTCCTGGCATTCAAACAGAACTGTAGCCATCACTCTGTGTTTTTTCCATCTATGGCATTTTGTAGAATGTCCCAGAACTGGCATTGCACAGACATGATTTTGAATGTGTATGTATTGCACGGCAGAGTAATGTATGGCAACAGAAAGATGAGATTACAGCTAGTATAGKATTTTTGCCTCTCTAATGCATTAARTGTGTCAAAATGTWAGAAATTAATTACTGTTACTGAGACTTGAGTGTGTGTATTCTGATATTTGAACCTATAATTGGTCTTTGGTCAACCACACCAAACCCTTTTCCTACCTATGCAGAGCCACTGATGGCTCCTCTGCTGTGCYAYTCCCTTGTCCCTAAATGCCTTCCTRGTTTCCCATTTTCCAGCWCACCTYCTRCACATTCTCAATCCAGATRTAYARCATGCAGTAAAATACAGGTGAAYRGATKTGRAAAGGGGCTGGCAGAACCCAACCATCCTGGTACCTGGGATTTTTTCATAGAATACATTTGAGATCTTATTGGAGGAAGGTGGTGATGGATGCTACAAATGCAATAAATCTCCATCAAGAAAAGAACTATTTAAACAAAACATGTTTAAAAAAAAAAAAAACAAAACGTGTGAACTGCGTCTGAATTTATTTAGTCTTCAAATTAGAACTCTTTAACTATGATGGGAATGCAATTAGGAAAAGCTGCCCATTAGAAGTAGTCAGCAAGGCAGCCTAGCTGGTTTTAAGAGGAACTCAGGCAATATTTTATGTGTTTTTACATAGCATACTTGCCTGACATTGCAAGAGACTGCAGTGAGTAGACGAAGAAGTCTCTTCCAGATCTGCATTCCCATAAATTTKCAAGGACATTTTTAAACAACCTTAGGAGTGAAAACAGTGAGGGGATTTTCTTGTGTATGCCATTTTTCTTRTTGTTCTTTKGGATTTTGTYTTTTATTTTCTTTTCCTGTGAAAGGATCTCTTGCATTTAAAAKAAGCATTTCTATATTTGAGCCCCATTAGCCAGCTGATAGGTCCTATCATGCAGACTGCAGTGTGGACTGAGTTCCACACTTTCCCACCGCTGCTCACAGAGGAACGAACAACTCCAACCCTTGCGGGAACAAAACATGTCCACATAAGCAAGTCTCATTTCTCACTCAATGCATCCTCCCACCCCCATTCCCATTATCTCCATTGCTAAGAATAGTAATAAATAATTTCACAGTGATAAATTCCATGTGTGACAAAYGCTAATGTCACCTAACACAGTGCTAGGAAGTGCTCAGAAACTATGGTGACGGTGGCATAATACTGTGAACAGAATGGCACACAAACTCAATTGACAAGGGTTTTTTTTTTTCCTTCCTTAAGTCTGTAGATCCATATTTGAGAGATTGAGATGAATTTAAAGTTGTTTTTCTCATTGCAATCTAACAAGCTTTCTCTCTAGACATTTTTTTGTTCCAATCCGTGCTTTTTTTTTTTTTTTTTTCCCTTGGAAGAAACATAAAATTTCTGAAATCACAAAATAAATGCTGCTTTCTTATTTATTTATTTATCTATCTTGTCACTAATTTGAAATGGTTACAGGTCAGGAAGCCAAAGGCCCCATGGAATACTTGACCACAAGATGCTCACGTATTTGAACCAGTTGATTCACTTGAACCTGTCTGAATACTGTTCCTTGTATTTTTATACAAAGTAAGAGAAGCATTTATTTCAGAAATCAAAGACCAAGTAGCAATTAGAGAATGTACTTAGCAGTTTCTCTGGAAGTGAGAAAGGTCATGAAGGTGGTGGGTGGAGACAACCAGAAATAAAACAGTCTTCCCATCAAGTGGCCTTAATGAAATTATTTGAACTCATTCTAAGAAATAGATCCTTTCATTCTCTCTCCGTCCCATATCCCCTAGGATTAAGTACTTTTCTTCATTAAATGTCAGTTCTGTGGATGAGATTTTGTTCTGTTTAGGGTTGAAAAGATGGTAAAAGTAGCCAAAGGACAAGTTTCAAGGTTGGAATGGAAAAAGTGGGTAGGAAAGATGAAGCAGCAGAGAATATTGTCCTGGTCTGCCTGCACATTTTGAAGGCTTTCTGACACTGGGGAGAATATGACCTGGAGCAGGAAGACTTTMATCAGTAAACATTCTGGTCTGAGCTATAGCCACAGTATGCTTCAGGAAGTTARGATACCAGTTAGTCCAGGACTTAGGATATGTGTATGTTACATGGTTAACCATGGGCTCATTTATGGGTTTAACTTGGTCAGCCTTTCTATCCACACCAAAAAAATTTAATAGCTGGGAGTGTAGATTAGAAGCCATACTTTGCTGCAATTCATTCTGTGACTATAGAGCATATAAGATCAACAATAATGGGAGAACTCAGAGTTCTTTGTTCACTGCTTCCACTGCAGACCAGAGAAGTTTGCCTGCTCTGTAGACAATTGTACAATAGCACAATTTTAGGAAAGAAGTTTCTGACTCTCAAAACAAGMAGTGTGGGATATGACCCCAGTCCCAACCAGAGCACTGCAGCATAATCTGTCTAAACAGAGACTTGGYAGTGATGGCCAGTTTGAGATCTGCACTTAGCCTGGTGCACTGAAATGGTCTGTTGGTGATGTGCCTTAAAATTGCTAAATGGTAAGGTTTTTATTTCAATGGTGAATTGAAGCACCAATATAAACATATATCAGGTTAACAACCCAGTAAATCCTGATGAGTCTCGTGTTGGGGTGAGATCAGAGAGTGTAGCCGTTCCTATCACCTATGCTTTGCCTTCTCTGGAAGGCAGCGGATGAAAGAGCCAGAACAAGTTCTGGGTAGATGTTGGATGTGGATAAACCAATGCACCTCTCTGTACAGGGCAGAGCTGGTGACCTTATTTAGGAATTCAGATTCAGATTTGATGACCCAGGTGACTCAGGATGCTTTCTATAGTCATCCTTTAGAAAAACAAATCTGAATCTCATCTGCCTCTTCCAGCAGCAGGAGCTGTGTAAAAACCCATCGGCATGAGTACATTCCAAGGGTACATTCAGTAGGAGGAGTACTGCTCTGTGCCCTTCTCACAGGGGTAAAAAACACCTGCAATTTTCTGATTATCAGTAGTCCCAGTGGTATTCTATCTCCTATAAAAAAATGTTTGTTTGGGTTTTTTTGGTTGTTTTTCTTCTTTTTTTCTTTTCTATTTTTTTTTCCTTTAACCAATAATGGATTATTTTTTCCATGGATTTGTTTCAATGGATAACTCACAGAATTGACAATGGATGGAAAGTGGTGGTCTGTCCACTTCAGGTGACAAACTCAGTATATTATTCAAGCAGTGGTACTTGTGGCAATAATGTCTACAAAAAAGCTTTGTGTATCACTTTCTATTAATGTATGATTAAAAAGCTCATCTCTACCCATCTGTTTATCTATCTGTCTATATATTACCCCCGTGGAATATTTACAAAATTTATTTATTACAATACCGCAGTTCATAGGGAGACTCTCCCTTTTCCCTGGAGATGAATCTCAGTAGGGAAAAGAGYAATTTGCTCAGCACAGCTGTAGTGCTCAGGTTCTAAGTTTGTATTTTGTTTTGCCTTTGGTGTAGAACCCACTCTAAATTACACAAGACCTGTTTCTTTGTAGTTATCATTTTTGCAAAGATCCAAATCATCTTAAGCAAAAGCAAAGTTCGTATTAGGTGCTAGGATTCCAAAGACAAAGCCTCTGTGTTATAGGCCTTGCAAATTCAAGTGGGTTTCCCATGATCTCYGTGAGAGCTCTGATGCTTGAAAAACAGTGACTTTTAACTACCAAATTGTGCCTCCTTTCTTTTTCACAAAAGTCACTAACCAGTTTTTCAGAAAAGTTAAGCAGAAATCTGCTTGTAGGAGCCACACAGCGGAATACTAATTGATTTAAACAAAGGAGGAGTGGGCCTGTTACAGCCCCCTTTATTGGGATATGACATACATCCGAATTTTCTTTTTGCGTTCCTGTGTTGTTTCGGATTTTTTTCCTTTTGCTCTARCCATCAATTTAATGAGTGTTGACCCTGTCAATACCAATTTCCTCTTCTCAGGCCACCACGTTCAGAGTTTGGTGGGCATTCAATAGAGATTTACTGTTGACTGGGTAATTTGAGTTCATGTGTGTGGTGAAAAATTAGTGAGGAGAATTACCCAGAAAAGTGGATGCCATGACAATGCATGTCACCATGGTGTGACCAGCTCTGCTGACATAGGTTTCAAAAGCTCTCCCCCTGTGAAAATGGGGCCTGTTTGCAAATTAATTAGTTTCTGGCAGCAGCTTGATTGTTGACCCAAAGTTTGTAGAGTGGAAAAACAATCAGATTAGTGTGTTCAATATAAAGGCCCAGCGCGGCGCTCGAGTGCAGTTTGCCAAACTGTTGAAGCCGTGAATGGAGTGAAACAAATTCTTTTTTGAGAAGCCAAGGCAAAGGTTAAGTGTGATGTGACTGGAGCACGCTGGCCGCAGGGCGGTGGGGAGAGAATTAAAGGTTTCAGCCACACAAAAATTGAGAGTGCTGAGCGAGTTGCATTGAATTTAATGAAATTCACAGCTTCAGATGTAAAAGTGTTTGGCARTGTTTTAGCCTGTGTTAAAGGGAGAAATAAGATGGCTTTGTTTTAAAAAGTTTTCTTTGTACATCCGTGTGGGACACCAGGGACTGAGTCTCTAAAGGGTATTAGAGACACTTCCTGAGCCTCCACGCTGTTTCTAAGCACCTGCAGACGGAGGTTTGCACCAGTTCCTCCCACTCCCCACCACACACTAACTCCCTTTATCTCTAATGATTCAATCCAGCTTTCCCATTCATCACTTCCAACATTTGGGCAGGGTTCTTCTTTTAAAAAGTGTTGGTGTGGGAGCTCATGGACAAATATATTAGATATCCAAGCTTGTGAATAAATGTCTGGCTAAAGCTTGTTATCCAGGTAGTGAGAGAAAAGATAGATACTTAAAAATACAACAGAATCTGTAGCTGCTAGTGACAATAACCCCCGTGCAGCCAAGATCTGATTTCTACTCGCTGCCGTGCTCATGTCATTTCATTATTACTCTTCATTCCTTTAATGGCTATTTTTTTACATGTGTTTGCCCTTCATCCTCCATTTTTTTGTTATTCACACTTGTAATATTTCCTTTATATCAAACAAGCCCTATGCATTTTTAAAACTATTGTTTTCCCACTATGACATACAGAAAGAAAATCCCAACTGTTGTGAAGGAGACCATGATCAAGGGCGGTTGAGGTATTTTTTCTTGGACCAATGTCTTAGTCCTGCTGGCCTGCATCAGAATGCCTGACAGACTGAGAGGAATGGGAGACAGAGCTGCTGAGCTGAAAATATGAAGGGCTCCACGCAGGCCACCACACAGCCCCCACCCCATCAAGTAACTGAGATGCCCAGCAGAGTTAATGATGTGAGGATACAGACCCTTAGTCTGTTCCCACCTTTTTCCTCCATTCCATAAAATTCCAACTCTTAGCCTGTGACCTATGCAAAGACCTATGCAAACTCTGTAATTTGCTCTCGCTAATGGGGCTGAACCTACCCCTTTCACACTAACATTCCTGAACCGTGAATTGCTTGTCCCAAAAGGCATTTAGTGTTGCTTGCAATTAACACAACTGATTGCTCAAAGCCGGCACCTGAGGTGGCACAGAGCCAGCTGGAAGCATAATTGGCTCCTTCACGGGRGAAACATCCACTTCACAGTGGAGTCTGTGGTGACGGAATTACGAGTTCAAAGCCAGGCAGGTATGTGAATACCTGTTCTATACATTAAAGCCTCCACCAGCACTAGACACAGATGAATTATCGCACACTCAAAGCCTCCCTTTCTCTCTGTCTCCGGAACTTCCCCTTCTCTTTGTTCATGAAATCGCRCACATTTCAGCCTGAATATTTGCGAGGCTGAGTAATTGCTTTTGTTCTTTGGGTTATTTAATTACAAATCTCAGTAGATGACAGGTCCTCTGCTCTAAAGGAAGACATCACATTTGCACAGTTACAGAATCCCAACACAAATGTGTGTGGCAAATCAGTGACTGCAGATTTATTCATGCCCTCTGGGACCTGCACTGCCTTTTCAGCTTAGCATGCAATATGATTTAAATTACAGCTTGTGCAGAGCTGTGCCTTGGGATTACACTCCATGTTTCCAACTGTTTATAGTTCRGTGAGCTTTAACCTCTGTGATTCTGAAAATTAAATAATGTCACGGCTGATATCAAACTGATGGCTGGTGCTAGATTGCTAAATACTGTGTAGTATGAAAAGCCTATTTTTACAACAAAGTGGAAATGTCAATGTATTTAAAACACTGATAGCACATTCAGGTAGTTCAAGATCACAATTCAAAAGTTACACTAGCAAAGAATGGCAAAGCTAATACTAAACTCCATTATCAAGGATATTGTTTCAGCTCCTGTATTTAGCAGAGTTGTGGCTGTGGATTTTACTGGAGCAGGACTGAGCCTAACAGCATTTTGTAATGAGGTAGACACAAAGAGTGTGTAAGATCAAGAAATGTAGATAGAGCATGTSTTGTGGTTAAATTCAGATTTGTTAATTTCTTGCAGAAGTCCCATTATTTCTATAATACTGTGGTATATCAAATATTACATCTTRAAGACCTTTTTGTGCTGTAACTGTGGACATCTTAATATTTCTGTGGCCTTTGAAGAGGAGCAGAGGAGACACCTAATTAGAAAACTCGGTATTTAATATGTCATGTAATTTCCCATCAGATTCCATTTCATTATTTGCAGGGGTTTAGTTGATGCAAAAACTTTTAGTTGCTTTTCTCCATTTAGTTCTGCAAATCCACATTACTAGAATAGAAACTATTCCACTTCACCATGTTCCTTCCTGGACTCCATCAAGCAACACTGCAAAGCAAAAAGATGAAACTGATGTCACCAACAGCATCATTTGGGCCATAGAGCTTCATTCATGACTTTGGTATAAGGAACGGGGGACAGGAAGAGAAAGGACAAATGGRAGAGACAAATGGATACTTTATTTTTCACTTGTAAAGGCAGCATGTTGGACTAAATAACAGAAAATAAAYGAAGAATTCACAGAATTGCAGTTACCAGATATGATGGACAAATCATAGACACACGCAAAATGCTTGACAAATGGTTTCTCGTTTGATGCCTCTAAGTTTGACAGAGCGATACCTCCTGAACTTCCTATTTTGCTACATTGACAAAAGGGTGCTTCCTTTTTCCCCTTTAGAATTTTTATTTGGAATGCCCTATACTACTTATTTCAGGTTTCAGTGTCTAACTTTTATTTATCAAAGTGGTGTTAAAAATATCCCATCCCTTTCTATTCCATTGGATTCCATGGGCTTGTACAAATTCACCCTTTTTAGGGCTGTTAAATTGGAATTTTAAACATGTAGCTAAGTGCTTTTACATACCATACTGTAAAAAAAAAA
>NW_026623297.1:284041-293522 GCF_030028575.1 Malurus melanocephalus | reverse complement strand
TAATTACTTCTTGGTAGGCTTTAAAAATTTCTGTTCAGGTAAGTACAGCAAGATTTATAGGAAGACTTTGTTAGGGAAGCTGGTATAAGCAGAAAYAAGATAGCTTTTCACTGACAGCTTTTTAACAGATGATCATTCAGAAAAAGCAGAAGAAAAGTTATTTTAAAGACTAGATTGCATATTTTTCCCATTCACTGCACAGCCCTTACGAAATAATTGCAACCATTCAGTGATAATACATTATCTGCRAGTATTGCTACATATCTGAGGATTGGTGTTTATTGATTCTTTTACTGCTGTTTGAGCAAAATTCAATATCCTTGTAAGTAAGAAGTGTTCCGCTGATGTCAGTGAGATTATTCATATTTCCTGAGCTTTATAATAACATTTGTCACACTGTAAAATTTTGTAGTCATGGGGCACAGCTCCCTTCAGTTACCCACTCCTCCTGCCTCTGTGTCCTGTTCTCCTGTTTCTCTAAAGCAACTTTCAGAAAGGGCAGAAAAATGAGAAATAAAGGTAAAAACCTTCCAGTGTGGTGTTTTACAAGGCCTAGTGAKTCRTTGGCTTTTTTCACAAGATTGTGTMAATGGGTTGCCATTATCAATAMTCAGTTCTGTTCCATGTTTGACATACTGTCAGCTTTAATATTTTTTACCAGACCTATTGGTAGAAAGCATTCTTTAAAAAAAAAAATCCAGTTTCCCATTTACTACAGGACCTATATTTTTTACTGCATTTCTTGCTTTTATTACTTTTTAAATACTTCTGKTAAACTTTCTGCCAGTTCCTCTCCCTGTGGTTTATGTATCACAAGAAAGTGTGCTGCAAAGTTCTCCCTCACTGCTCTTAAAAAAACACAAAAATTTTGAGTCTGATACAATGAAATTTTCATTCTTAAAAGTCACAGAGATTACATCAAATATTCCTGAAGTGCTGTCAGTGAATAAAAAAAAANAAAAAAAAAAAAAAAAAAGAAGGGTTTGCTTGTATGGAATTAAAGTGTAAAACCCGTGAAACAATGTTTAAGAAGAACAACCTTCTGGCAGTGCAGGTACTATTGCAAAACTTCTCCATGTGAAGCAACTGCACGGTTTTCATGTCCCCTGTGCTGTCAAATTTTTTTTCTTTAATTTATTTTTTTGGTTGAACAGAGTTAAGTTTTACATCAACAACAAACGAGTACATTATTTCAGTTGGGTAAAACCCTGTTAATACCTTCTGGTGACTGAAGCTAGATTAAGTTGCAAACACATATTGTGCTCACGTGACTACTGAAAGAGGTTGTCATAACTGATGCTATCACACTGAATACCTCAGGTGGTGCTGAGGGGTTTTGCTTTCTCTTACAGATGCCTTRCTGCATTTTGTGTTGCTGTGCTGCAGTGACACATGAGCTAAAAYCACTCACCCAGCCCTTTCCTCAGTTTTTGCTGCCATCCCTCATTAATCCTACATTAATSGATTTTTATGTCAAGTTGCTTTACACTAGCTGTAAAAGTTCATTATACCAGTAAAACATTTCTCGTAGTTGGACAAAATTACCTCAGTTCTTTAGCCAAATCTGAAGCATTTAACAAAGAAATTAAATTACAAGGGATTGGAAAGGTTGGGAAATTTCTACAGGAGTGTTCTCTACTGGACAACTCCTTGGGAACTGGCGTGGGCTGATATAATTTCCAAATGAATGAACATCCCTCACTGAGAGTTGTGACAACTATGGTAGAGTCCTGTCCAGTTTCTGATGTGACATCAGGGAGATTTTTTTTTTTTTAATAGCTACCCAATCCCTTCCATACACTTCAAATTGAACCTGGCAGTACAAAATTTGGAGGTTTTCTGCCTGTTTTCAAAAAAGATTATTTTTGACACAAAGGACACATTTGTTCACATTTTGGGCAAGAAAATGTAATATTTCTGCGGGCAAATGGTTCTGGAGACWGGGTTATGCACTGCATGGAGCTGACAGAGAAATGTTAGGAATTTAGCTTTCAGGAGACAGAGGCTGAAGACACAAACGCTTGTCAAGCCTGTGCTGTTCAGTTTGGGGTTTCATCCTTTTGCCAGTCATACTGCTGAGGGCTGTCCCAATTTCCCTACCCTGGAATACATTTGCCATGTTAATCCCCAGCTATTCCTTACACTCAGCCAGATATTTGCCTTCTGCAAAGTGCTGTGTCAGGAGTTTGGCTGATGGTGTTGSTTCAGCATGTTCCTTCTGCCTTCAGGACACCTTCCTGTACCCTTAATTTCCAGGTGGCAAAGAGAAAGACACATCTCTCAGCATTCTGAAAGGCCCGAGAAAATCACATTAGTGGAGAGGAACAGGTTTGGTTYCTGACTTCTAGATCAACTCCCATAAACTCCTTGGGCATCCCCAGGGATTTGTGCTCCACCTGTGAATCTTCAGAGCTTACAAAAGGCAGGCCTGTAGCGTGGCTCTTTATGCCAAAAGTCTGTAACATCCCAAATCAGAAACATATTTTGTCTTCAGTGCCTCCACGCTCCACTTCCTCCCCTAATGCATCACTTCTTAGCATAAAGACTGCAGTATTTAGTTCTTKTCACTCATCCAGAGCTCCAAAGATRTAGGTTACAGTTAAGGCACAGGCTTTCTAGTGTTTTTATTTCCAAACATCAATGTCAAAAACTTCAGATAAATTATTGAGAGAGGAAGAAACAGGCTCTTAGCTGGAACTCTCATTAGCTTTAAGAAATACAGATAACTGAGATTAAAGTATTCTTAAATGGAGACTGTGCTGCAAACCTCACTGTCTGTTCCGTGAGGGACACTAGTTTTCTCAGTTGCCCAATTATTCTCTCTGAGGGACAAGTAAATAAGTTTAAAATTAATTGTGTTGATAGATATGCAATAACCTTAAAACACAGTCAGTAATGGAAGAGAGGTGTTAATTTTGCTTGTTGTTCTGTAAGGAGATAATAATCACCTCTTTTAAATTAAATAGGGTGGATAGATCATGGGCATTGTTTTGTGAGAAATCTMATTTATGTTGAGCATTAAGCTATAATTTTACTGAACTTTATATTCACTTTTCTTCACCATATAATTAGTCTTTAACAGGGAATCAAAACTATTGTTGTCTCTTTAGAACAAAGGCTTCAGAAACTGRTAATTGCATCAGAGATCAACATTTTCTCCCTTCTATTTCCTGTGGGAGCTAAAATGTTATTTCCAAGATATGTTTGTGTTGAATTATGCCTCCAAGGCAGAAGAGGAGAGAGATCTCGGGGTGGTGGCATTGTCTTGGCTGGCACTCAGGGATTTGTTTAGACTGCTCTAGAGGTGCTGAGCACCCCAAAATGACAGTGTGCTCCTCTTGCTGTCATTTGACTCTGCATCACTGCCAGCCCCCTGGAGGGCACCCATGGCTCAGTCCCCTTGGCCTTGCCAAGTTTTCCCTTCTCCTGCTTCCTGCCCAGCCAGCATGGAACCTGTGTGCTTTAGGATGTTACAACATGTTTGCTCTTCTTTGCTTTTGCCGCAAATACAAATCGTTAATTCCTTAAAAAAGCCATCATTTTAATTCATTTTTTAATGTCTCTCACAATAAAAATGATCCATAGATAGCACTTGAGGTCAAACCACTGAAAAACCCACAAGGAGTAGACTCCTGTTGCTCTAAGTTTACCATTCAGATGTAGAAGAATTTACACATTTAAAAGCATGGTGTGTCTTTTTATAATGCACATCCCTTTGCATGTTACATTGCTGCTGCATCCATGTGTTGAAATGACAGAAATGTGATGTGTTGCTGCTACTTTTAATACCTTTCATCCTTGAAAATCTGTAATCTCTTTATGTCACACAAGTCACCACTGAAGCATAGCAGTTGGATTTTGCAGAGTAAGGGGTTTGTTGGTTTGGGGTTTTTTCTTGTTTGTTTGTTTTTTTGTGGTTTTTTGTTGTTTTTTTTTTGTTGTTTTTTTTTTTATTAATTGTGGAAAGAGTTTTGAATAAAATAAGAGGTAATCAAATTAAATTAGAAGTACACTATTGAAATTAAAAGAAGCCTTAGTTAAACCTTACACCTATTAGTCTGTTTTATAATCCGTGTCATGAAAATTGCCTGTACTAATMTTTGAAAAATTAATAAAAAGCAAGCTATCACTTCTAAGAAGGAGAAACTAGCTGACATAACTAACACACTACTTTGAGATYATCTTGACTCAAACCACTTCATAAATATCATCAGTCTTTAAAACTCTTTCTGGTGGGAATTTCCATTGCAAAATCAATGAGGGACCRTAGGGTTTCTTACCTTGTAACAGCTGCTGACAGCTTGACCATGCATGTCCTGCATGCCACACATCCTCCTGACTCTGTAAACAGCATTAAATGACATCTCTACTCCATGGTCTGTCCTTTCTGTGTTAGCATCTGACAAGAAGTTACCACAAACCTCCCATTAGCTTCATCATAGCCACAAAGTTATCCCTTGTGCAGAGAGCATTCCCTCTTTGAGGATGTGGTCTGATGCCATCGTGTTATTGAGGAGCTTCACTGGAAGCACCAAATCCATGAGAGCTCTGCTGCATTTGCCTGAGCCAGCAGCAGCAAGCAGAATGTGAAAGTTGAGGGATTTAAATGAAGGTGCTTTAAAAGARCACCAYRAAAAGCTCTGKTGTTTTGTAAACTACGTTGGAGTGTGTAAAACCACAAACCATCTTAGCTCTCTCATCACCATTTATTAATGGCTTTGTCCTCTGGTGACCTTGCCTAGGCAGAGGCTCTGCTGTGCACRTTTGTCACTGGAGCTGCAAAACTCCTCTCTGTGGGTAGTAGGGCTCACTGTGAGAGCAAGTCCAGATTTTCTGAGGACAGTGTTTGGCTCTCTATTCTGGGTCTCAGTGGACAGTCACTGWACATGGTAATGAAGTCTTGAGTAGCTGTCTATTTTTGTTGTTGTTAAATTTTTTATTTCAGCTTTTTTAGTTTTCCTCTCCTCAGGGTCCCAGTCACCCTCCAGTACTTTTCATTAAATTATAGCAATTGCAGTTTTACTGAGCATAAAATTTCCCTRGTTTCCTAGAATTTTCTTGCTGTGAACTGATAAATTAGTCATTTTGACCATAAATATACAATAATAGGAGCATCCAGTTCAAACTCTTTACAAAACATTTCCTAAGAGAGCTGCCCTTTGGCCCCCATCAAGTGATGAAGAGACGACCCCAGCTTCTGTTCCTCCAGCTTACTCAATCTTGACARCTAAAGGTAATTTCTGTGCCTTCAAGTTTATAGATCTTCATTAAAATGCTAATACAATTCAGTTAGAAAGCCAATTTCTGACTTTTATTGTTTCTTGCTCTTTGTGTGTGTGTGTATTTGTGCAGTTGTTGCTGCTAAAGAGTAACACTTGTTAAAGAACTAATGCAGATCGATTTACCTTCGCTTTTTCTCAACCTGAATTGCTGAGACAAGCAAAACATGTTTCCATTACTTAAATAAGCAAACAATGGCATATAAATCWTAGAGGCAGCTGGACCAAGGTGTCGTTTTCATAAAGAGCCAGATTTCTCAGGAAGGACAGTTTAATGGGCTGCTGCCAGTGAAACGTCTGCAGAGCTGGTAATTGCAGGAGGGCACACCAAGTGGTGTGCAGAGGTGTCATGTGGGATCTGAGAAATAGCACCACAGCCAAGACAACTGGAAAAAGGAGACTGAAAAAGGTGTGGGCTTTAATAATTTGCTTCTTAAAGGCTGATTGTTTTAAATAAAAATCTAGGGTTTTATTTTTAGCTTGTTCATTTTGGCTGCAAGATCAGAGAAGTGTTTTTAGCTGTAATTTTATTTTGATCATGTTTATGCTGTGGCTTTGTTTCTCCTTTGATCATGCTTAAACACGTTTTAGAAATGTTTGTTTGATGTATGCTGTTTTTTAGATCAGTCTTCCACATTGTCTGCTCGTGTTTTTTAAAAGCATGAATCATTGCAAACTATTTACCATCAAATTATTTCTTAAATCCATTTTCCCAAAACAAACTTTCTCGACTTTTAGCCAATGGGAGACTGCCTTCAAACAAGAAAGTGTTGAATTGTTGCAACAGCATTACTGAGGTCTTGGTGGATTGGAAGCAATTTTAGGGTTGCAGAATACTCAATAATTCATACTCAGAAATTTGAAGCTGTTCCATCTACCCCCSATAGATGCAGTGTACTGACTTTTACAATTGTTTCTGGTGGGTTTGGATCAAAGTCCCTACTTCCCATTCAGTAAAACTTGCTTKAAGTTCATTCCAGCATTTCTTTTGTGGCTGTGTTGAATGTATGAAATAGGTCAACCTTGACTGAATTATTTTAAACTTCCCATGGGGACCCTTGATACCAAACCTGTTTAATTTTGCAGGGTAAGGCAGGGCAGTCTCAATACTTGAACATACACATTCATGGATGACATTTTTCTTCTCCTGCATGGGTGAGCAATTAGGAGAGTCAAGGAGAAGTCCCTAATTCCCTCATCTGTGGATATCTCCCTTCCAGTCCTCAAAGAASAGCAATAAAAAAGTGCTAGGCAGTCCGTGGAGAGGGCTGTGTTGCGTGACTGCYGGCCATCTGGCTGATTGATTCATCAGGACCCTCAACAGCCAGCAGTGAGCGTGGTCTGAAGCCCTGGGGTTAAATGCAAGTGTGCATCCAGCCTCGGGCAAGCCAAAGAGGYCCTCCACCAGTGAAACAATAAAGAACACTCTACAGATCACTGGTTTACACCACCCACTTCTTAGCTTTATAGCCCATGAAATTATCAACCGCGTTTCTCTCCCTCTCTCCGCACGTGGTATCATGATGTTGTTTCTGTGACCACTACGTTCATTCTGAAAGAGAAATTAATATATTTCTATATGCAACAAAACTCATGTAGCCCATTCTGCCTTTATGTACTTCACTGCWTAGACATAGATCTGTTAGATGGAAGAGGGGAGAAAAAACCAAACACCCCCAGGTAACAGGAGCAAGGGTCCTATAACATGAAGAACCACTCTTCTATTGACAAAAACATTTCGATTTAACTAGATGGAAAAACAATCCAAGGTGTGCTGAGTGAAAAAAACATCAGTGTTGTTCAAGAAAAAATGTTCCCTGATGTACCATGGATGTGTTTCTAATGCGAGGCTGTGTGACTACTTCATTTTCAGGGATTTGGTTAGGATTATTAATCACTAATTGAAAATCTGAATCCATCTCAGATGAGCAGTGGTAGGAAGTGGATTCAGAGCACATTCACATAAACTCTAGCTATGGCATTAATTTTATCTGCCTTCCTCAGGACCCTCTTCTCAGCTATCACTCTGACAGAATCATTTGAAATACATATTTTCAATTTATTCAACTATTTTTCTGTTATTGTTGTGTCAGTCCTGCTTTAATGCTAAGCTGTCTTACTGTTTCTAGGTTCACTTGCAAAATTATGAGAGGGAAAGAATAATAATATGCTAACCAAGGGCAAGTTTATATAACCAGTGCTATATCAGCAATATTTTTTACTCGAATGGAACTCCCCACAGTATCTTCATAGGCCAATGTAAAGTTAGATTTTTGATGCCTGATAATATAGTGATTTATTTTAGAACTTGATCTCTTGTGATTTACAAAACCCATTGAGCTAGAAGCAAATCATTCAACCATTTGAGAATGTGTTTAGATTTTGGTTGAATATGATTTTTTTACCCTTTTTCATTAAGACCAAGAAGAAATGTACAAACATATTCAGAAAAGAGGTTCTCCAGATCCAGTAGCCAAAACCAGTGCCTTCTGATGGGTCTCCTCTTTCTCTGATGGAYCATTCCCAGGCTGAGTTGCAGAAATTTTCATGTTTTCAGATGTCTAAAAATGTTCATTTTAACAGACAATACGTAGTAGACACAGTTTCACTGAGATCTCTACTGTGGCCTGTGTTGTTCAACATGTTCACAAAAAACCTGAAACCTTGTTCWACATGTTCACAAAAAACCTTGAGCAGCAGGATGAGAGGTTGGGTTCTTTTTCACGTGATTCTAAGTTATTCAGCATAGTGAGACAAAGGAAGACTGTGAAGGATCACAAAAGGATCTTATGCAATTGGGTAGCTAAGCAATCAAATGACAAATTAAATTATTCTTGATGAATGATGTGGTGATACACCATGAGGAAAGTCATAAGGAAAACATGCCTATCTTCACATATAAAAGAATGGGCTGTGGACAGAGCACCACCAGTGAAGAGTGAGGTTCTGGGGTTATGGCACATAACTTCCATGGCAATTTCAGTTTACTGCTTAGGAGCTGTCAAATCAGTTTTAAATGGTAGGAATTAATAGGGAAAAAAAAAACCAAAAAAAAAAAAAAAACCAAAAAAAAAACCCCAACCAAAACCAACAGAGAATTCAAAAAAGAAAATTGCTATAGCCCTTGTTAAAGAGCACAGTTCATCCACATCATGAACACTGTACATTTTTCCAATGCAGGCATTGAGAAGAACCAAGTGAAACTATTAAGATAAATGTTCAAAACACAAAATCAGAAGTAAATTTTAATTCTTTACATTGTGTAAGAGAGGAACAAAGTCCAGGAGGACATGCTGAATGCTGGAAATTTGCATAGGTACAAGAAGAAACTAAACAGATAAATGGATGGAAAYGCTACTGAGAATTATTAAGAACACAGAAAGTAACAGAGCTCAGGGAAATCAGCTACAGTGAAAATAATTGAAGGAAAGGAGTTTATTTTTGGAGAGTGTTTTTTGAGCTCGCCATATTCTTTCTTGCCATGAATAATTACTTCTGGACAATATTGGAGTTTGTGTATTGATGCGACTGAACTTTGATCTAAACCAGTACAACAGTCACCCTTCTGTACTCATATATATATATATATATATATATATATTCACACAGACAAGAATATGAGAGTATATACATATATATACACACTGAGTACATGAGAATACACACACACACAATCATGCAGTATCTACTCATATAATAGAAACATCTAAACGTCTATGTGCATATATATAAATATATCAAAATATAAGGCAATGGGTTGCACAGGCCAGCTACTGCCAACTGGCAAAATATGGCAAAGTTCATTATTTCCATGACTATATTGCAATAAACATACACTGAAAAGATGTTAAAAATAACTAAAATAACTTATAATTTCACATAGGACTAAGACTCTGAGTAGTTAAATATAGTTCACAGTTAATTATCCCAGCAGGATGTAGAATGGTTATGAAACAGATTGGTAAATCTGTTGGATATGCCTTCTTTTTCCAAATATAGTGAAAGATACCAGCTGAAGTATTTCTGTCAAATACAGTGATGAGCCAGATGCACCACTGGTATGAATTTATTGATATGAATTCTATAAAATTTTCTCTCTCAAAACTTCTTTACAGCACTTTTTATATAACTGATCAGTATGTCCACCTTATATGTATTTTCATTTATTGATGTATCTTTTTTATAACTAAATAAAGTTGCCA
>NW_026623297.1:234641-283985 GCF_030028575.1 Malurus melanocephalus | reverse complement strand
AAAGTATATCAACAACTTGAGTAGAAATTTTAAAACGCATTTCTCTTATGGAAAAACAAGGAGAATCTGGGGAAAATGTACTTTTATACTTAAAGTTTTGTGACAATAATGCATTAACAATTTTCTAGGCGTAAAATATTTTTTTTAATTGCTAAAATGAGAATTTTACATTTCTCTCCATAATTCTTTCATTTTAAACATGACATATACAGGAAGATTATTAACCTAATCTAGACACCCAGAGAACAAAATGTCAGTAATAAATACTGGAATTATGAAACCAGTGTTATACAAACATTTGTAAAGAGATTTCGTATTTGATGGCTCCAATGATAAAAATTAAGATTTGTTCATTAAATACCTGCAGCAAATACCTCTTTGTATTAAAGATAAGAGGAATGTAAATATCTGTTGCATTTTTAACAGGTGATGATATATAATACATATATAATATATATAGATATATAATATAATATAGATATACGTCTGTATAACTAATACAGACGTATTTGCCATGGGATGCAATGACTGGGTCTTGGGAAGAAAAATGACAGTTCATTTATGTGAAGAATATTAGTGATCCAGTTTGTGGAGTACTAACATGCACAAATGGCATTGTCTTCTCAGATCCCAGATTTGTCAGTGCTCACCTGATACCAGAGAGTGACAATCCAGAAGATGACAAAATCTATTTCTTCTTCCGTGAAAATGCAATTGATGGAGAGCACACTGGAAAAGCCACTCATGCCAGAATAGGGCAGATCTGCAAGGTAAGGTGATTATTGGTGTGTGCTTTGAATGCACTTGCAAGCAATTTTAGAAACTGAGTTTTCTTGCCTGTGAATTATTCAGTATTAGCATTGGCATTGTACTAAAGCAGGGTCATCCCAAGAGAAAAATAGTTTGGGGATAACACAGGAAGGAATACTCTTCAATTCTTTTTCTGGGAGCAGTCTTCCCAAACTACAATGTTTGATTTAAAAAGTCATAGGCATCTTCTGAGGCTTAGTGTCTGCAAAATAAAGTMTTTTACAGGAAATGTGATACTTTCAGGTAGGCGAAAAACATTTGAAGAATTTGCTTTTTAAACATTAATACCTTTCCATTCCCACATTAGTGAAAACRTTTAAAACAGAGGCAAAATAGGATATAACAAAATAGTTCTTTAAAGTTAGCTGTAGAAATGGGCAATCATTCYAAAGACCCTTACTGACTGCAAAATGAATCATTTGTCCACACTGATAAATGTCCAGATGGTTTTCTGACAGACTTTCAAAAACATTTCTGCTAGTGAAACTATATTAAAAAATGTGGTAAATTTGGCAACTGTGATGTTTACAGTCAAATTTCATGTTAATCCATAAGCACCATTTTTTACCTCCTTGAATTCAGAGGTAGCTACTTTAAAACCAATTASCCCATAAGTATGAAGTCCTTGGGGCCCTTTGTTTCTACATTTTGCAGCTGTACAACATATCCCACTGTTCTGGCATTTTTATCTWCTTTGTTCCATTGCAAATTGCATTTCTACTTTGTTGCTACCCAGTCCAGCATAATAAACCCCYTCAGCTTTTCCAGGACATGGCACACTGGGAGTTTTGGAGCTAAATACTCTGCCAGTGTCTCTTTTTCCAGTGTTACATATGTATTAAGGTATATAAAGAGGTTTGAGGGTTTTGGTTTTTAAATTATATATTAGTATGAAAAATAACACAATATAATGTAAAATAAAAATAATTCAGAGTTTGTGTCTTTGCAACATAATGTTGCTTTTGTATTTAGAGGGGGAGTTTTTCTCTTGTTTTCTCTAAATATCATCTTATGTACTGTATTTTATTTGTACTCTGTTGCTACTTCAAAGACTGTCGCTAAATATTAATGCAAAATATTTTTGTTATTAGAATGACTTTGGTGGACACAGGAGCCTTGTTAACAAATGGACAACTTTCCTCAAAGCTCGTCTGATTTGTTCTGTACCAGGCCCCAATGGCATTGACACACACTTTGATGAGCTACGTAAGTGAAGAAATGGCCAGAATACAGAAATGTCTTCTGGTAATATCTGTATGAATTTAACCTAATTTTCTTCTCTTTCTCTTGTTGTCGTTACAGAGGATGTGTTCCTAATGAACTCAAAAGACCCTAAAAATCCAATAGTCTATGGAGTGTTTACAACTTCCAGGTACAGAGCATATCATTTTACTTGCATGGWAACTTGGGTGGCTGCTTGTTTTAAAGAGGCCTCTTTGTTAAAAGTGTTTTTAAAAAACACAAAATTTTCTTAACCTTTGAACTGAGAAGTCAATGGCCCTAAGAAGGAATGAATTAGGTTTCTTTCATATGAGCAGTGTACATCATCACTCTGAAGCTRGCAAACACAAAGACTATCAGTTTCTCAGGCTGTCCTTGCTGTTGAATTGGCTTTTTATAGCAGGGATCAGCATTTGTAGCCCTTTCCACACAGACTTGGAAAAAGAACACAAGCATAAATAAACTTGTTTGGGGGCAGTGTGAAATAGAAAATCTGTGGAGTGAGACATTGGCTGCTCAAGGAGTTATTAGTAAAAAATATTGCTGAAATCTGCAAAGTTTAACAATTTTTCTAAAGGTCTGTTATTGGATCACATATAACTGTGTCTTGAATGTTTTTGTTTCATTGTGCTTTCACCAAGAGCAAAATATATTTGTAGTTTTGGCCTGAGGAAGGTTTGCAGTACTGGTTGTATTGCCACATTTATCTGTGAAAGAAACAAGTTTTAGTTTCTAAACAGAAGAAATGTTTCTGGTGATACCAGGCATAGTATAGTACAGTACAGTAAACCAGGGAGATTTACAAGTCCTTGCTGTCTCCTGTAAGAAATGTCAAGGTAAGAAACTACACTGAAATTTGCACGTGTGCTGCCCCAGTGACGGAAGAGACTGCTAAAAAAATTAGAAAAATGTGAAGTGTAGGAAAGAATTGAATAGTTCTCTAGGGACTGCCTTACTGAATYTTACTCAGATTTGGGCTTTGGCCTTCTGGGGACAATATGTTTTAAATAGCGGAATAGCAGCCATCTGCTTCGGAAAATGTCTGGGAGATCGTATCAGTTTTGCTGAACTTTCACAGGAGGTGAGTGAGGATTGCTCTGCGAGCATGTCAGAGGTTTGATAATCAGCACATGCAATAAATCAGAAAGCACCTAGTTGCTATTCCCATAGCTCTACCACTTGATTAAACAGGCTGATAATTTGAAGAACCTGATTTGATTTCTTTTCCCTCATTTTCAGTAATATCTTCAAGGGGTCAGCAGTGTGTATGTACAGCATGACTGATGTGAGGAGGGTGTTTCTTGGTCCCTATGCCCACCGAGATGGCCCCAACTACCARTGGGTTCCCTACCAAGGGCGAGTGCCATATCCACGGCCAGGAACTGTGAGTAYCCTGAGAAACGCAGCATTCTAAGCTGGGAAATCTATGGAAAATATTTTCACACATTGCATGGTCCTTGAGCTGAGATCCGGGAAAAAACTGACTCAGATAAYGAAATGGATAGAGTGGCAGAAGGGAAAACTAACAGTTCCTCCAGGTCCAGAATGTACTGATTTTCTTGTAACATATTGAAACTTCAATAACAACTTCACTTGGATTTTAATTTTGGCTTTCATTAACAACTTCAAAAGAAATTTGTGTAATGGCTGGAGAATTTAACTGAAAGTCAAATGTTTAATAAATTATATTGCATTATCCTTTCCATGGAATTTGATTTTGGTCCAAATATTAGATGAGCCATTCTTAGTGAAAATGAACTGAAAAGAGAGGATCTGCTTAACTGTAAAGAACTTTCAGTTGACATTAAATCTAGGACAGTGAAACAGATATTTCTGCCACAGATGATAGAAWGATGAGAATAGTTTCTAACTTCGACTGGCATTTTTTAAAATGTCTGCTTCATACTGATGCTGTGTTTCTAGCTTATGAATGACTAAAATATTGATCTATATAATACATCCACGTTTGCAACTTTCAACTAATACAGTTACATTCTAGAAATATTTAACTGCCTCTGAAATTTCCACTAGTCTAAGAAGATGGGACATTTATGAAACAAGCATTAATGGTATACATTGGGGTTTCCCATTAGCTTGTATAAGTCAGCTTGGTCCATTTATGGTCTGAACTATTATTGCAGAAGAAGAAATATATASGTACACATGTAAACATATATGTGTAAATAATATATATGTCTATAACATTCTTTTAAAAGTCTTTTTTAATACAAGGCACAAAAGAAAGCAGGAGTAACTTTGCTTCTTGAATTMATCATATTTTCTACTCTTCTCTGGTATGTTTGAAATTGTCCTTTCAAAACTGATCTTTCAACTGATATATATGTTCAGCCTAATGAAAATTACTTCCTAAGTAAAAGAAAACAGTGGCTCCCTGACAGCTGAATTCCTCCACGCTCCTCACTCCTTTGCTGTGACTAAAGGAATTTCTAATTTTTTTTTCCAGAGTTAAAATACAAGCTCCACAGCATAAAAGAGGTTTCATTGTCTCATTTGATGGTGAACCTTTTTTTTTCTTTTTTTCAACTACTACAGTTAAATCTGATAGATCAGGGGGTTGGGGCTTTTTTGAAGTTGTATTGTTTTATTGTTTTATTTCCTCTCTRTGGAAAATGTGAATGAGTAGATATTTTTGGTATTTCTTGTATAGCTATTGTCACCTTCTTTTCAGTCTAACAGACTTAGTGTTCATTATTCTGTTTCTTTATATTCCTCTTTGATTCCAGTATCGATTAACCTTTCTGAACAAAAMCAGATAAAAGATATTATGTAGAACTATGGACAAAGAAGAATGTAGCATGTTTCTATCACAGAAATAGACTGAGATAAAGAACGGACTGCTGCACCGAGGCTCTGTTGAATTCATTCCTCTGCAGMGATCAGATGCAGCTCTGTTGAGATCCTTAATGCACAATTCAAATATTTGCTCTTGAGACTGGAAGTTCTGTGTCTTGAGACAGAGTTCTGGCCTCAGCTCTGCCTGGAGTTACTCCAGGACTTCTCTGATGGTCTTGATCTGGGATCCATATGGGAAAAGAATAACTTGGTCAATTTCTCCAGAATAAGCAGAAAAGCAAGGACCAGAACCCAGCCCTAAAGGGGCAAAGTGAACTAAGCCACCAGAGCCTTCGTCAAAGCAAGGAAATGCAGTTAGATTGCAGATACTTTTATTTCTGTCTGCCCTATCAGAATGGAGTTTATCTTTACAATTTTGTTATAAAATGCTTTTATTAAGATTCACAAAGTGCAAAGATGTTCAGATYCCAAGCTGTTCTCTTGCCTAAAGGCAAATGTGATCCCAAATTTTGCAAGTCTGCATAGCCGCAGATGTAGCGCAGGAGGCCGCGCACTGTGAATGTTGTTAGAGTGGCTGAGGCCAGCAGTTTCTCCTAAACCAGTGCCAGTGACTTTATCCTGGGTTCTGCCACTTTGAAAAAGAGGGAGTACCCCCATGGTTGCTAAAACTACTCTATTGTATTACTAGGATAAAACTGAATTTCAAAATGAGGTACATTTCTGTCTGAAAAGATGCTTTTTTGTTTTTAAAGTGATAAAGGTTGGTGTKTTTTCACTGGTTTGAAGATCTGTTGAGAATAAAAAATACTTTTCAAGTCCTTTAGATGTCAGACCTGTAGACTCATTTTCCAAGAAATGCAGAGAGAGATGGGGGAAAAAAAMCTTGATTTTCTTACAGTAATTCATTTCCAGATGGCACTGCAGTTATACAGTGCTGAATTATCTCAGGAATATAATAGGTGAGGTGCCAGTAAACWTCTTGAGCATCTGGTGACTTGCCCAGTGTGAGTAAAGAAAAGGAAAGTAAATTGTKCTTTTGAAAAACCAGAAAGCTTTGTAAACAATTTGGCATCAGCTTCACATATAACAAAGAAGTTGCCAGAATTTTTCCTTAAGATCTACAGAACTTGGTTGGTTTTTCTTTTCTGTTTTTGTTTTTTATTTGTTTGTTYGGTTGGACTTTTTTTTAACTTTTTAAGAGTATTTGGGAGAAGAGGGAGGATTTTTGTCTATGCTTCAACTGAGATACTTCATTCTGAATCCCTTTTTAATTTTCTTTGAATTCAGCTACAGCGCTCAGGTTTTCTCTGCCTCATGGCACCAAGAGTTATGATCAAAACACTTTTTCTTTCTACCAACATGTTGATATTGATACAGACAATGACTTGTTGGATTCCCCACTAGGTCAGTTAAGGGTTAACCTAGTTTCCTCCTCCTGATTGATCAACCCCCTTGTTTTATATACTGGGGACCAACAACTGGAAGAGAATGTAAAATCCAAAGGTTCTTACACGCTACTTGAATCCAGGATGAAACTAATTTCTCCGAAGTTTTTCAGGATATTTGTATTTATGCCTATATTTTGGCACATGAAAACCTATTTCTTTGCTATCAGTGGGATTGATTGGGTATATAAGCACAAGTTTTGACACCAAGGATAGTGTCTTTGTTGTGTCTTTTGTGACCATAATATAGAGCATGACAGAGCTTTCCTCCTCAGGACAACTATTCTATTCTATTCTATTCTATTCTATTCTATTCTAT
Organism: Malurus melanocephalus; assembly: GCF_030028575.1. Classification (NCBI taxonomy): domain Eukaryota; kingdom Metazoa; phylum Chordata; class Aves; order Passeriformes; family Maluridae; genus Malurus; species Malurus melanocephalus. Next base: position 277,376 of record NW_026623297.1, on the reverse strand, counting down.
TCTATTCTATTCTATTCTATTCTATTCTATTCTAGTCTAGTCTAGTCTAGTCTAGTCTAGTCTAGTCTAGTCTAGTCTTCTACTCTACTCTGCTCTATTGTGTTTCTGAAATGAAATTCCTGTGCAAGCAATTTGGACTATGGATGGGCTAACTCTCACCTACTGATGGTGTCCATTTTGCTCACTGAAAAGGGAGGGATCTACAGCAATGGCATTTTGATTTCATCTTAGTTTTCTAAAGTAGGATGAGATGACTGTGAGCTACAGCCTGGTCAGGTAATGCACTTTAAGCTTCACATGTGAAGACAAAAGGTTACAGTAATTTTCTTTTTTTTTTTTTTTTTTTTTTCTCAGAAAAGAAAGGGATCCAAGGAGTAATCTGGGTCTCAGAATTGAGTCTTGTTCAAACACACAGAATTATGACTCTAATTCTAGTTTCATGGTTTTTCTGCGCAATGTCTTCTTCCATAGAACCATAGAATATCCTGATTTGGAAGGGAACCAGAAGGGTCACTGGGTGCAACTCCCAGCTCTGAACAGAACAGCCCCAAGAATTACACCATGTGCCTGAGAGCATTGTCCAAATGCTTCTTCAGCTCTGGCACTCYTGGTGGTGTGAGCACTTCCCTCGGGAGCTTGCTCATATTGCTGCAAGTAAAATCCTTTGTTAGAAGATGAGCCAGAAAGTAAATATTCAAGCAGTCGAAACACAGCTGAAATTCATTTGCTTAGAATTGAAATGAAGGTTCATTTAGTATTTTTTCAGTGTTTGCCCAGCTGCAATTAACAATACTTAGTTCTTGTGTAGTGGGTTTTATACACAGAGTACTTTATGTCTATTATCTAATTATTTGTTATCTAATTAATCTGAGTAATTAGTACTGAACTGTAGTTAGAATATTAATTGAGATGTGAAGCAAATTCAAAATTTTACTGTAGCATTTGAAACACTGTTTTTGAGACAGACAGTGGTTTGGCCAATAATTATGAAAAGTCKATCTGATCTTCTCTTTGTAATATTTTGTACAAAAGAGCAAGAACATATAATAATAAGAAAAAGGCTAAAAAACCTTGACAAAATAAAATAGATAACTAACTTGGTTTCTGCTTTGTCTGCTCCACATGCCTTAATCAAATATTCTTCTTCACTCCGTTTTTCCCTTCCATAAAGGCACAATGCAGGAATTTGCTTACTAACAAATATGCCAACAAGGGACAATGTACACTTTATATGTCCATGCTGGAAGCGTCCCTTTGCTGAGTATAGCAACTACTCCTTTTGACAACATTGATTTTTAGATTTCATTTCTGTTGAATTATTAATAATTTGGATCAAGGTGATAGCAAAGACAATTGATTTCTTCTATTGAGCATCCTGCAAGGCATGGATTCTTGCTTAATAAGATGTTGTCCTCTAGGTTTTTAATTTAATTGGAAGGTATTTTATATGTGGATATAAAGGGCAAATTATCTAGGGCATTTTAACACCAGTTGTTTATATTTGAGGATCAAATACTGCAAAATAATTGTTYTCAGGTGGGATTCATGTTTTATATGTGTTCTAGAGTTATCTGAACAGATCAGCAGTGGGAGTCACCAAGACCTTTGGCTTGGTGTGTCCTGGCTCATTTTCTTCACCCATTCAACAATGCTAAGGCACTACTAATGCTTGTGTCAATGTTCCAGCTAACTGTTCACAAAATACTTACCAATTCTACAGAAGAGATGGAGGTGAATGGTGGTGATCAGCCAAAGCTCTTGAGTCTCCTTATGGGAATCTGAGGTAGCTGAAAGTCGAAAATTTTGAGGTTACCAACATCRTGGCCTCACCTTTCCTTTTGGGCCTCTGGCTTTTGCTTACACTGGGAGAACATGAGGTAAATGTGAAAAGTAGAACCCTGTGGTTTTCACAGATCRGAGGCAAAACTGGGTGTATAAAAGGGGAAAGTGACTCTCTGCTGTCTGACTTCATTGGACCAGAGTAATCCCAACAAGACACCAACAGTTCTRTTACTGTGCAGGGCAGTGAGGAGTTACTGCAGATCCTTAATGAGACTCATCTCACCTAAGAGTTCACATGGACAGTGTCATGAGCAGCACGSACAGAAAGCTTCCTTTAGAGTCAGTGGGGAGGAAAAAAGATATATTTAGGACATGACTTACTAGATTTGAGTTAGTGTAACAGGATCCATGTTATTGGGACTACAGGGAGGACATGGACTTGTTGAGACAAGCAGGGGTTTGAAAAKTCAGTAGAACAGGGCATTGTCCCAGGATTTAAGGATTTGGCTCCTCGCATAGTAATTTGGACTTCTAGTCAAATTCTGAAGACAATATTTTGAAACKAAGATCTGGCATAATGAATTAATTTTGTGTTGCATACATAACCAAATRCTGGATTGCTTGCCTCATATTGAATGATTTAGATATTTCTGAATTTCTTCCTTTTGCCAGTTAAAGACTAATACTAATCAGTACTGGACTTAAAAGCTTTTTTTCACTGAATTGGAGTAAAACAAAAGGATGTATAAATATAATTTGAATTATGTTAACAATATTGGTTTCAATCCAAAATAAATTAAAAAATAGAGACTGTGAGTGACAGTGTGAATTTCCTTATTTTATTTCCAGTGTCCCAGTAAAACTTTTGGAGGTTTTGATTCCACCAAGGACCTTCCTGATGAAGTTATCACATTTGCCAGAAGTCATCCAGCCATGTACAACCCAGTATTTCCCATCAACAACCGTCCAATCATGATTAAAACTGATGTGGATTACCAGTTCACGCAGATTGTGGTAGATCGAGTAGATGCAGAGGATGGCCAGTATGACGTGATGTTCATTGGCACAGGTGAGAACTTCTGAATCTRCACAGTATGATCCTCCAGGCTTGATGGAAACACAGTGCAGATAAAATTGCATCCTCTGAAAGACTGAACACTGACTGAAGAAGGGTGTAAACCTGTGAAAATTTGGGGCAGGACTCAAAACTGTGCATGTGGGGAGGTCTTTGTTACAAACATTCACTGTTACAGGTTCAGGCCATGGCCTGCACAGCTCAGTTCCTTAGGAGCTTTGCCAACTGGATCAGGATCAAACCACCCTCTTTCCAACTACTGCTATTAGGGTTTTTTATTAGAAATGTCTTGCCTTATTAATTATAATTTAGTATTTAAATGAGGGGTTTGAGGTACCCATTTTGAAGTGCAGCATAAGAAGTATTAGCATGAATTAGGCAAGTATCCAGGTACAGGAGAAGTTTTGTGTGCTTTTAAATTATTTCRAGTATTGCCTTAAGATGCTCAGCTCTTCAGCCAAAAGGGTGCATTATTTCACTTAAGATGAGGATATCTGGCACATACAGAGTATTTTCAGAAGAGCTGGTATTCAAATAGCAACATGATATCCTCTCCAAGCATTTGCAGAATCATAYAGCTTGGGTATCTTAGAGAAGTGGAAATATGCACTCAGAAAAGATATTTTTTTCCAGAAAGGTAATAAAGTCCAGAAAGACTGTCCAGAAATTGCATTTCAGTTTATATGMATTTTCCTAAATTTAGTGGTTTCAGAACTGTGCTGAGTAGCAATTGCTGGGTCTGTTTCATCACCTCTGAAGATTCTCCCGTTAGTTGGCTGATATTTCAATTATGTTGAACAAGAATATTTAAAATTTCTACTGAACATAATTGCTAGCAATTAGACATTGACATCATGAAGCCAAAGCAAATCAAACCAAAACCCTACTGCTTATTTCAGCTTTGGACCAAAAAAATACCTGCCTGTCTGTCCAATTCTTTACCTGCTTTAAATACAGTTCTGGTACCCTAGACATGGGGTCAGACTTCCAGAGCAATAAATGTTAGATCTCTTTCATGTTGATGCCTGAAATGTATTATGAGTAAACTGAGACTTGGTGAAGCTTTGTGTACCAAACAAAGTGCAAGTCTAACAATTCAGAACATTTACTRCAGAAAATGCAGCTCTGCAGGAAGGGTTCCAGCACTTTAAAGCTGTGAACTGAGTTATTAGACACCAGTGCTACAGTATGTTCTTGCATAAAACATTGAAAAGTATTTTCATATGATTTTACACAACATATATCTTTTCCATCACACATTAGAGACTTCAATGCCTTCTACAATTCACTGTTTGGTGCCTTTCAACAACTCTTCTATGACCCRATTCAGCCCAGAAAAAAAACAAATTAATGACATACAGAGTATGATGCTGAACAAACATAAGGAGCTTATTTAAGTCTATTTCTTGAGCACAAGAGATCCAAATCTTGGCCTTTGAGCTATTAAAAATTCATTGGTTTCTACAAGGGAAAGCAAAWGTTCTTCCAGAGGTTCACTGTTCTTTCTTCAAGACTTCTTTTGGAGTAAGATGAAAATTAAGACAGAAGTTCCTGTCTGTTTCAGACAGTGCAGGAAGATTTACTTAAACCTGAGCTACAGTTTCAGATAGTCACMATTGCATATACTGGTTCTCTAATTATCATTATCTATAGCAGTTCTTATGTAAATCAGTCAAGATCTCCTTCTGAAAGGACCTTAGCAATAATTTTTTTACCTCTGAATTAGGAGTTTAGGGTTTTCCTAAACTGCTAATATTCAGGATTGTGGTAAATGCTCGGGATTCCATCCACTTCTGGTGATAGCCATGCCCACAAACTATAAGAGAAGTGTTGAAACATTATTGATTGCACTTGCAAAAAGATATTTCAGCACCAAAACCCCATCTTTGTAAGTGCAGAATTGTTATTATTTTTCTAAATACTACTTTTATCCATAGAAACYATTTTTTTTTTYCCCAGCAGGAKTTMATACCYTCATGGGACAAGAACATTAGGCATTACAWCAGCCATGCTTGGAGCTGGAGCACAAAAGATGCTCCATGCTCCTCTCAGCTCACTGTTCTGATTGTGGTTTTCAGGATGAGGAAAGGGCATCTTCCAAGTGGAGGGAATGGTAAAGAGGCAGAACYGAGGCCCTGCCTGCCTTCTGCCAGAGAGCTCCCTGAGCCAGCTGCTCAAAGTCAGAGGAATCATAAACAGATACACAATCAGCACTCGTTACTTCTTCCCAAGCAAAGAACTAACTGGGGAGCAGATTAGGGACTCTAGTCACAGTCCATTTTCCCACTTGGTGATCTGAACCTATGGCAAAGCCAGAATTATGCTCTCTGGGGTATGACTGAGTTTTTCTTAGCAGGTCTGTCCCATCAGATTAGATATATTTCTCTGTATTTTCCCATTGCTGTTGGAGCAATCCGCATTATTCCCATGTGCTGCTGAACTTCAGTGTGTTGAAGAAATACTTTTATTTTTCCTTTTCATTGAATAACTGATGATAATTGAACACAACATAATTAATAGCCACCCAGTGTGGTCACATTTTCCTTTCCTGTGGGTGAAATCTTGRGCTGAGCAGTTTCTTTCCCACTGTGATTGTACCAGTGTGTTTCACAATGAAAATAAAATCCTATCGGCATGCTTGAAAGTAATCAGAAGAAAACAGGATTTAAGATACTCTCTTAATGCATATCCTGARTGTCTAATGCTTGGGATCCTTTGGCACAGTTAAAGTACCTCTGTCAGTAAAGCAAATTAATAACAGTAATCTTATCTTACTAAGCAGAGCCTATTGATCCTAAAGGAGACGCCTGATTCCGTTTGTGTGAAATTGTTTGAAATACTACTCTGTAAAACTTGATCTAGAACTCAGATAAAGCCCTTTTTGGTACCTGTGGCCTGACCAGAGTCTCTGCAGTGATTAACTCAGTGTATCTTTGACCTCAGAGGCTTTCTTGAGATCAGGCAACTGTAATTGTTGCAGGAGCCACTTAAAAGTCTGACCTTYTGTTGAAACAACATTATGGGAAACTTGTGTCTGCTCAGTGCCCGCTCAGTCTGTTTTATGAAAAWTCTCCCTTTATTTCTGGAATATGGCATTTGATGGATTGTGACCGTGGACAGTCCTAGTCCAACACAGAACTGAGCTGTGACATTTTGCTGCAGTGTTATATTTATTAGATCAGAGTTCCCTGTTTTTCACCTGTAAAATGTATTTTCCTCAAAACCACAGTCATCAAATTATCAGGGTAATTAAGGAAATTTACTCATCAATGAAATTACAAATGTAACTACTGTTAAATTGTTGGTTGCTCTGGATCATTCTGTTGTAGAAACGTGGGGGTTTTTTATTCTTTTAAAGTTTATATTGCTTTTGTTCTATACCGTTCTTAATATTTCTAGAATTAAATATATCAATTAAAAGCAGTAACCACTCCACACCCACTTATCTAGTGTAGTTTGCTAGCTTCATTTGTACATGTAAATGCCTTAATTAAAAAAAAAAAAAAAAAGTTGCTTTAAAAAAATAACTTATTTTTTTCTTTTTAAAAAAGAATCTGTAAATTTGTGACTAATAAAAGAAAACGGTGATGTACATATTCTGGGGGAAAGAAACTGCCTCTTTCTGAACTTTCAAAAATATATATTTAGAAAGCAACATCTGCTTAAAGTGAAGCAGATGGAAAAATGAGAAATCTCAGTTCTACAGGATATTCCAGGTTTTCCAGCATATATAAATACAAATTCATGTAAAGGAGTTAAGGACCAGAATTTTTAAATTAAATCAATAATTTTTAAGTTAGTAACCCCATAAAAATTTTTCAATGCATGTGATCTCTTTGTTTCATTTTTACGTGTACTTGAAATATAGAAGCAGAGAGTTGTCATCTTTTTGTTCAGAGGTTTCAACTAACACACACAAATTAGATCTACTTATAGAATGCATATATATTTGATTTTGTGTAATTGATAGTTAAATTCTTGTTTTAAGGATGTTGATGTTTATAGTTCTTTGAGAATTTTATCCACTTAAAATGCCTTGTATTTTCCTAAACCATTACTGCTGTAGGATGTGCAACATGAAGGTTCCCCAGGGACGTAGTTATTCCACCTGTGATACATTTACATGGCACTACACTTGGCTGGTTAAAGAGAAAAGTCGCATACAGATTGTTTCCATTTCAGAGAGTCTGCAGTGATGTGTGCCAGCCTAGAAATGCTTCTTTGTGTTTTTGTTGTTTCCTGGAAATTGTGTTCATAGAAACAAAGGAATAAATCACAGATGCAGAAGCTGAGTGACAGAGATGATCTTTAGTCTGAACCACGCTCACAAAACTGTGGCTCTGGAGTTTCAAGTGCTGGCCCTGTTCATGCTAAAGCCAGTTGCAAAACGCCAAAAATGTAAATTGATATAAGACAAAAATGCTGGCACACACCTATTTCTAAACAAAGGCACAAATTTTATGCTTTTTACCCCTCAGTGAAGATCTGTATCATACACACAGAGAAATATAGATGCCTTAAGGGGCTTATATATCTTAGGTACTTTGTTTGACACAGGGAAGATTGCATGTGCTCAGGAGATCTAACAGCTTCATCYGTCTAACAACATTTGTGCAGATGGTTTTATATCCATGCTGCAGTATCTTCACATGCATTTTAAGAAAGACAAACATCATATTCAAAATGGATAATAAAACAGACCTGGGTAAATTTAGTGCATTTCCTTCCTCAGTTATAAATTTGTCGTTTTATACTGTCACTTAAATAGTRTTTCAGTCCTGTCTATTCTTTAATAACTATAATAGCATGGATTTTCTTTGTTGCATTTTAATGTCCTACTGAAATTTAGTATTTTCTGAGGTTATTTTAAATAGCAGYTGTTTTGAATGAGTGCTGAGAGATATGTAGTTTCATAGTCTTTATATGTGAAATAATTATAYGCTACAAGAAATTCTGGCTGCTACAAAACTGAAGTATTCATCCTAATCACCTGAAAACTGTTGTTTTTTTTCTTCCCCTTTATAGATGTTGGAACAGTTCTTAAAGTGGTTTCAATTCCTAAGGAGACTTGGCACGAATTAGAGGAAGTCTTGCTGGAAGAAATGACAGTCTTTCGGGTAAGTGGGGCTAAATTTCAAGTGTCAGGTTGTAGATTTCTCTGTGGACAGCTGCAAACTCAACTTCTTGTAGTCTAGCCAAGGAATAGCCTGGCATGCCCCTCTAATTAGCTTGTCATTGAGAGACCCAGACACTAGTCAAAATAAACCTTGAAACTTTCAGTTAATGATAAAAGAAATGGCATTCTGGGCTCTTGTTCGGTGGTTTAAAGAGTAAATTAGTATTTCTGAATCTTAGAGCTGTTGCATGCTGGAGTTAAATATCTACCTGAGCAAGTCTGGGAACAATGCCTGTTTGTTTTCTCCCACAGAGATATGCAATACATGAATTTATAATTGCATCAGCTCTTAATACTATTCAGACTATCAGCACATTGTAACTAGGAAGATACTTTGGGTAAAACAGTGATCTGCACAGATTTTTTAGGTTTACTAGTCTGAGGAACAAAGTATTTATGTTTTCAGAGGTCRCTTTAGGGTCTCCTTTTCATGGTTCAACACAAGGAACTGTAAACACTGCCTAACTTTAGTACTTTTTGGTGGAATCAATCTCTTCCATTTTTCCTATTTAGCCACCTAAAAAACACAGCATCTTATAGGCAAGGCAAGGCTGAGTAAACCTTTCAAACACTTCCCAGACAGAACCCAGGGATGTCTTATGTTTTGTACACAACAACGAATCATCTACATTCCCCACATTATTCCTTCTGTCAGTGCTGTTTCATGGCACCATTTCCCCATCTCAGGCTGTTGGGGGGTTGGTACCTGGCTGGGAGCACGAGGTTGATGTGACAGTGTGAAGATGCTGCTGGCATGCTCCCGGAGCCTCTTGTCATGCCAAGGTAAAGGAGATCTGAAAAATATAAAAGCAAAAGAAGAAAAACAAATGGAATTAATTTTATTTCAGAAAKGCTTTACAGAAGTAGAATAGTTAAGGATAAATTCACTTTACAAGTGTATTTCTTCATTGCATGAAAGTGTTTTGGTGTTATTTACTTGAAAGCTCATTTATCTCTTTAGGCATGTATTTAAGCCTTWAAGAGGGCATTAATGAACTTCAGTGGAATAAGCAGTATTTGTATGCATAARATCTGAATCTTTCAGTAGGGAATTYCCRACAGATTTTACATGYACYTCATCCAAATGTAAGTTCTCTTTAGTTGAAAATAGTGTACATACACCATGAACAATGTATTTTGATTCTTAAGCTGCAATRTGCTGAGTACAATGCTTTTCATTTATAATTCCACTAAGCTGAAAGTCTTTCATATCTGTTACATTGATAACAAATGCCTCTTTAAACCCCATTTGTGYAATATTTCTCTGAACAGCTGAGCAAACAAACTAATGAGTTCAATTTTCATTCAGATGTTACATTTAATAGATGCTTTCTAATATAAGGTCTGCTAACCCCTCTATAAAGGCAAGTCCACATGCTTACCATCCATTGACCCCTATCAAATTGTCTCAGGATAAGCAAGTTGAAAACTATACAAGTGTAAAAGCTTAATAAGAACTTTATTAATGTACATGACCAAAAGTATGATGTGTGGGATCAAGGGCAGAATTTAAAGTGGAATAAAGTTCATAGAGAATTGACTTGCACAGTTTTTATTATGCCAATTTTAAAATTAAAATATATCCAAGAAGCTGGACCAAAAAGTTGTAACAGTTGATTAAATAATGGATATTCCAGAGTGCAAAGCAGCTCTTTCTCATTTTTGGTTGCATGTTCCAAAAATGCATGTAACTTCTTTGTAGGTGAATAGTGTGGTGCAGCTAAAAAATTGTATTTTGGATTAAGACTTATTCTTGTGAATAAAATTTCAAGTTTTCACCTTGATATACTTTAAATGGGTTGCTTACTTCAGTTATTACCTTTAATAATCTATGAATTTTCATATAGCCATTATTATTTTCATATTACCTGGGAGATTCCTTAAATGTAATTTTGGTATTAAGTGTAGAAAGTAATTTCAAGATGTGAAACTAGTGACAAAGTGATCACAATTAAATGGCATTAATAGTGGAAAATGAAATATCTACAATYAACAGAGCACCCAGCTATGTGTATGCATTCTAATTCATTTACAGCTAAGAAATTATTCCACTGCAAAAGACAACAAAAAGGGCAATTACTAGGGAGTGTCTAGTTTAATTTCAGGGTTTTTACACTGTGCAAATAGCATTGTAATAGAACAGTTATGTTTATAGTTCATTTTATATTTTAACTCTATTTTTCCCCAGGAACCCACTGTTATTTCAGCGATGAAGATTTCCACAAAGCAGGTACTATGTGCACAAATGTTAAATCACTTTCAAATATTTATTGGTCTCTGTCTTCTAGAGACAGTAACTTGGCAGTCAGCAGAGACATATTAATTGCAGCAGCAGCATCCCATCCCTTTACATAAACAGCAGTAGTTTCTCAGGAAAATGTGACGTGCAACAGAGAAAGGAAAAGCCTACTTTGTGTTACTTACYGGTAAGGTGGAAACTAAACACAAACTAACCAGCTGTCTGGTGGCTCTCTAGAAAATAAAAATTAAAAATCTGCATTGTAGAATGGTTTCATGACAGTGAGATCTTCAAAAGGAGTTACCAAACTGAGTCCCTTTCTTTAATGGGGCTGGTTCCAGTCTTGAAGGAATAGTCTGGAGCAAAATGCAGATGGTKGAAGCAAAGGATGGAAATGAGACATTCTCCTGTCTTTCTGTGCTATGCCCATTGCACTCCYGGATGTGCGTCATTCAGCTTTAGCAAAAGATCAACAGATGTGATGCAGTCCAAAGTTTCCATGGCTTTTTGGTTCAGTGATGTGGTTGGGATAAGGGTTCCAGACTCCAGAATTTATATTTCCTACTTTCTGTTGAGTACACTAATAGCTAACTGCTTATAGAAAAGATCTGTATTACAAAACCAGACCATAACTAAAAAGAACTTCTTGATGGATAGAGGTAGAGTTTTGTCTGAGTTACAGTAAAGGTGATTCCTGCACTTCTAAGCAGATTTGTTAAGCAGTTGATGAATTATGTGGTTGTGTGAAGAGCATTGGTTTGCAGTCCAGGAATGAAGCGGGTATTAAGGGCCTATCTTCCAGTTTTGCCTGGAATTAGGTGGATGGATCCCAGCCACTGTCATTTCCTGTCTTAGGAGTCTGAGACATAAAATTTAGTGTCAAATTTAACATTTTGTTTTTTTTCTTTTTCATATATGTGCTGATCTGGTGGCTAATTTGGAAAATATAAGGAACTTGTTTTTGTTAATGTCATTTTCAGGAAAAAGGAGATTTGGTATTATCTCCAGGACTAGGTGCACTAAAAATKGTGCAAGTTATAAGTAAAATTTAATTAATTCATCTACCTCACTCTGTACATTATTAAACAGAAGTTAAATTCATGGACAGAGCCCAATATGATATTTGAAATGCTGCATATTTAGCTCTAAATTCACTGTCTTTAGGAAAGTTGTCTGAAAGCATTCATGTATTTGACAGAAATGTTTGGGGGTGACATTGTTCTTACATAGTTTACCACCTAAACCAGCAAAAATGGCAGGACAAAGAATAAGGTACTGTTGAATACCTATTGGCATATTTAAAAACAGACCTGTCAAGCTATATATGTTCAAATCATAGCAAAATGCTCTGCTTTGGATTATTTTTATAAGTATATTCCCTTAAAGCAGCCAATCATATTTGAAAATTGACCATGCATTTTCATACAGCCTTTTTTTCCAAAGCGTCTTTAGTTATTCRGGAGAGATTACAATTTTCCCTGAGTTTTCTGAAAACAAATTTACACTGCTAAAATTGTCTAAAGCTAAAAAAGAGCATAAACCRCAAGTTATTCAGGCAGAGTAAAACTCATGAAAAATCAACCAGCCTCAGGCTAAAAATGACAGAATCATGATACACTATGACAAGCTTTTGGCAGTATGTATGAAATAAGTATATGGCAACATGTTTCCATTTTACATTTATGATTTAAAAATACTGTAGTTCTATAGCTCAAACACTTTACTCATTGTGTTCTGATAAGCAGGGTGGTTTTCATATAAACAGCACGATAATTCTATGCATTGTGGAAAGCCAGAGCATGAAATGTAAATAGTAAAACCAGCATGTTCTATTGAATGCCTTAAAAATAATCACTTCATTTTGTTTTTTCACTAACAAATCTTTCATCCAATTATAAAAACATGGTACAGGGAGTTCTCCTTATTCCTAAATGTTTTACTGCTCTGGTTGTTCAAAGCTACCTCTTTTGCCATCATGCCAATATGTTATGTTACAAATTACTCTTCCTAAAGACCAAAATCTACAAATTCTCCAGGAGCGGAACTCARCTTAAGTTTTAAATTATATAAAGCTCTAAAGCTCCTGTCTCTCTCTCTCTCTTTCTCTGAGTATACATTTGGCCCTTGAGCAAGAGTGGCTTTGAGTAAGGAAATTTAGCTTTTATGTGCAAGACAATGCCTTAATACGTCCTTTCTCCACTCTGCTGTCTTTAACTCACAGGAACTATGTCTATATTCTTACACATTCCTCCTGATTGTGTTCAGAGCCMTAGGCTTGTGTAACCTTACCACTTAAACAGTTTATGCTTTGTTAGCAATAGACACAAACCTTCAGAGCACCCTTGAGCCACTGCAACACCTGCGGCTGCCTGAGCTTGCGGTTCTGTGCGAGAGGCATTGAGCCCTCAGGTGAAGCTCCATCTCTTTTCCTGTGACTTAAAAGTGTGGGAGCAGGCCCCAAAGTCCAGCCTGGGTCTCAATCCAAGGTGGCTTTTTAAAGAGCAACCTCTCATCTTTGTCTCAGGGTCGGGTTTGTGATGCTCCTTCAAAAAGCCATTGGTGAAATGGGAAAAAGATGAGGAGATCCTTAGCTGGTACAGGCAAAACCCTTGTCTGGTGAACTGCTACAAAGACCTTTGTTTCTCTTGTGTAAGATTTTCAAATAAGSCAAGGCAGAGACCTTCAGAAATACTTTTGTGCCTATGTTTATAGAGTATTTCACCAAGTACTGAATTTTATTCAGAGATCAACTTTTCTGTCCATAGCGAGCAAATAAAAAGGACTGTTTTAAAATGAATATATCACTTAAATAACATGTTGAACTGTTCTGCATTACATTTCAAGACATTAAATTGAACCAAATGGTATTTGAATCTCATGCTCCCTAAGGTTCCTTTTAAAATTCTGTTTAAGTTCTTCCTCTTAAGCATTACATTTTCCCCATTCTGTCACCTCTTTGCTTTTTGGGCAGCACTGTGGGGCAAAGAGAAATCATGGGATCACTTAAAATATTAGTCTCTTCAGTTTYCCTTGAGTTCTAATACTTCTGCAAGAAGTTTTAGAGGACAGCTTTTTTTCCCCCTCTTTGATTTGATCTGATAATCATCTCATTCATTTAATTAACAATGGGAGAGACTCTACCCAAAAGRCAGTTTGACTGGGGTATGGCAAAGTGAGGTCAGACCATCGATGCAAATAATTCTATTTCTATTTTCTGAATTTCATCCTGCCTGGATTTTTGTATTATTASTGTTCAGAATAATGATCACCAGCTGGAGTCTAAAACCATGATCAGAAGAGCAGCAAACAGCACTTCAGCCTTCAGGCTGTGCAGCACCTGAAACACATGCTGCAGTTCACTGACTGAACTATGAACTTACCTATAAGGAATATAGTTTTTAAGTAACCTTATTTTGGCCTCACTTTTTTTTTTTCTTATGTTTCTGGTTGTTCTTTAATTCTAAAGACATTTATTAGAAATCAGGGAAGGGATTTTTGCAAAATGAAATTGGTTACAGAGGTACATAGGAAACCATTACACCATTCTTTATTTTCCCATGTGCATTCTCTGGGTTGATTTTTATATTAGTTGCACCACACGTTCCTACATGCTTATACAGATATTAATGCCCCAATTACACAGGCCCCAGATCAATACCATCTGGACGTTTAAGATACTTAACTGAAGCTCTAATTTGACCTATGCTGCCTCCATAATCAGTAAAGAGAAGAGGCATCCCTTGAGAAGCATTTAGGTCACCTAAGATTTGAATTGCTGCTCTTTGTACTGCAGGATGTACCCCAAAGGTGGGTAACTTGATTAAGGTAGAGAAAAGCAGCTCATCATGTCTGTTGCCTGTCATCTCTTCTCAAGGCTMCAACACTGACTGGGACTGGTTTGTACAGTTCAGGCTTTGTGTGGAGCCCTGTGTGGTCAGAGATTTTAGCCTGGAGAATGTGGGTTTACAACCCAGCTATGAAACTGTAATCGATGGAAGCAGCTGCTTAGAAAGAGTTTAGTTTTCAATTTGCCAGTGAATTTTCCTTTGGGGGCTTTCCTTGTCATATTTTCCTTGAGAAAATACCGGTGTTTATATAAATGCATGGGATGTTTCTGTTACAATTAATATGTCTGTGCAAACTGCCAAGCTGCTGTCTCTGAAAGAAGTTAACACAACACCTTTTATGAGTATTTTTGGTGTTGCTATGTCCTGGTATCCAGTGCTTGTTATTTCTGGTAGGTGGGTGACCTCAGGCATCTCCCATTCCCAAATTCCCTGAAAATGGTAGCTCTAGGACATTGCAATGCAGGAGATGAAGAATTCATATAACGTTTACTGAAATCCTATTTTTTTTACACCACCTTTATATTTTCCAAGAAAGAAAAATTAACAAAAAATATTGGTATTTTCTTGGTGGAACTGCTTGGAGTGGGACCTTCAAGAAAGGTATTCATCAGTCCACTGTGGGTTCTGAGTGACGAGGTTTAAGATTTGGTAGCAAAGTGTCAGTGTTTCCAAACCAGAAGGATTATGCCCTTGAATTTTTGTGTATCTGTTTATTTAGTGTTCCCCTAGTTTTGCRTCCCACTCATACTTGTTTTCTTTGTGAATTATTACTAATCTGAAATATCTCTGTTTGGACTTTCACATGGGATCAGAAGTTCAGTTTTCTCATWTCCCTCTGGGGCCAGCTTCCCTAGTGGACCACATGAATTTGATACCAGAGGAAATTGAGAGAGACAAGATATTTTGTTGTGATGCCATKCAAGGCTGTATTTCATTTTGTATGCATGTTGTTTTTTTTTATTTACTTCTGCATTTGAACTGCATCTTCTACTCAACACTGGTTTTTATCCAAAATAAAATAAAACCTCTCCCGTCATTTAAGATATATTCCAACTAAATCATGTGTCTTATACAAAAGAGTACAAAATGTTGGRATTATCAGACAAACAAAGAAGTTGTGTTGTTGTGCCTGAAATATTTCAAACTGAAATATYTTAGCATTGGTCTGAAATAATTTAYTTCAGGTTTCCCCATCACACACATAAATCAAGGTAATGCTTAGGAAATTTACATTGAAGATTTTCTTTTTGTTCAAATTCARAAACATGTTCTCCATTTTGTTCTGTCAGTGACTGTAGTGTTTTCCCAGTGCAGGCATCTGAATAGAAAAGAAAAAATTGATGAATACTTCAATTTTCTTACTGTTTAGGGAAGCCACCGAGAGCTTCATGACATAGTAAAGCTTTTCCTATTTGATTTTGTTTTTTTTTTACCCTGGGGACAATTCTGTTCTCATTCCTTTAGCATACATCAGGATCATGATCCTTTATTGTATTTTAAGTGGTCCTAACATACTATTACATAACATTTTTATGCTTTCCTAGAAAAAGAAAATTGTAATTTACAATATTTKTACAATTATTTTTTAATTTTAACTGTTTTGTTTTTGTTTTTTTTTTAACTTTTACAACAGCAACAGCTCTACATTGGCTCAGCCACTGGAGTTTCACAGCTTCCTTTGCACCGCTGTGATGTGTATGGGAAAGCTTGTGCTGAGTGTTGCCTTGCRAGGGACCCTTACTGTGCCTGGGATGGCTCATCCTGCTCACGTTACTTCCCCACTGCTAAGAGGTAGGGACAGTTCTGCATGTCTGCATGGTTTGCTATTTGTTTTAACTGATGGTCTCAATATGACCAGAGGGCTTTGGAGATTTTTCSTGGGATGGTTGACTGGAGCCCTTTCTCTTCCAAAGAAAACATCATTGTGGGAGCTATATGCAAAATGAAGTCTTAGTTGATTTAAAGTGACCACTGCTACTTCTTGGGCTGGCTTAGAAAGCTCCTGTAAGAAAACATTCAGACAAGAGTTGTCTCTGAAATTAACTCTTACCTTTGTAGTTCTTCTTAAACAGCAAAAAGAAAAAAAAAAAATCCTTTTATCTAACATGAGAAAGGGGCTTGAAATCAAAATAAAATTACTACTTGACCAGGGAAATTATCCTGCATTTTCATGAATTCTGATTCAAAATAAATATTTATAAAGTATTTGGACATCAATAGAAACTTGTCTTTTTTAGTGATATATAACATTATTGTTATTATTTGACAATATAACCTGTATGTGTTGATGTGTGTCCAAGTCRTTCTGCCAGATCAGAGCAAGCACTGTTTTACAATCCCTCTGCACTGATACTAAAGGCTTTACAGTGCAAATGCTGGTGGAAAGCTGACTCCACAACTCAAAAACATCAATTTTATAAAAAATTTACGAGATTACTTGCCTGATCTGAAGGTTTTGAGTATGTTTTCTTTGCTTCTTTCTTTGAGACTCTTTCKCTAGAAGTGTTCAAGCTAGTTACTGAAGAGCTCTTGCCTACTAAAGGAGAAATTAGAAATAACAGAATASATAATCATTTTCAAATGGAAGCAGACATTGGTGTGCTGTTGAGATTCCCCTGATAAATTGAATAAAATTATTAAAAAGTGCTCACATTAAATTGAATATACCAGACATCTTGCACTTATGARGAAACAAGGATCCAAGGGTTTGTATACAGAAGGGTTTATATACATGAAATTAATTGTAGTAAATAGTAGAGAATGTCAGAACTCCAAATTCCAGGTTTAGATTGGTTGTTGAGGGTGAAGGGTGGGAAGTTGTGTTAGTGTCACAGATGTTTCAGATGGAGGGGATTAAAATTTTAAGGTTTGCATTACAATATATCCAAACAAATACTGATGACAAAAGTAAAAGCTGCTCATGAAACATCGGGTTCTATTTTTGCATCAGGAAACAGAGTTAATCTGAAGCAAGCTTTTTGTGAAATTCTTTAGAAAATAATTGAAAAGTAGAAATTGAACCCATCCCAAAAGAAGAAGTCAAATTTTCTCAGCTACATGGGCGAAATTCTTATTTTTGGTGGTAGCGTGGCAGYTTTTCTGGAAGAAGAAGGCAAGGAGGGGGAACAGTGAGGTTTTCGAGGAGAGTCTAAGAGATTGATGTGATCAATTAAAGTTTTCAGATTAGGAATCAGTGTGGTTGAATACTGCCTCTTAGTTCAAGGAGACRGTAGGATCAGGAATCATTGAATCACTCTTTTCTGCTACTTTCCTACTACTCTTTATCCCTGAACCTCATTCTTTCTCAGCATTCAGTAGCACCCATTCCTTCTCCCAGCCCATCTCAAGATCYGTGGAGCTCATCACCGTGTCATTCCTCTGCTTACATCGATTGAAGAAATAGGGCTCTTTGTCTTTTCCTTCTGTCTCCAACTTATTGCTGCAGACTGAGCTCACTTTGCCATCAGGGKTAAAAGGACTGGGACCTCTTACAGGGATTAAAGGGTGGGGGTTACTGGGGCCAAGCTGGGTTACACAGCTACAGGAAAACTTTGGGGTGCAGAATTTACTCTTCTGGAGGCCACTGTGAAAGGAAAAGACTCCTGGGAAGCTGGGATCCAAAAAATGTGTAAGAAAAGGCTGCTGGCTCTGCTACTTCTCTCCAGTTTTCCSTTGGCAGCAGCACCAGAGTAGAGGTCAGTGTGACTGGGRGAGAGGATCCTCTGTTCACCTGGTACCTGCTGTACCCACTGCCTCAAGGCAGCTCAGGATGCATCAGTGACAAAATCAGCATTGCTGGAAGCAGCTTAAATGTCAACATTTTCCTAATAATGAATTCTTGTAATTTTAGGCTCCATAAATATTGGGAAAGTTGAGGNTTTTTTTTTTTTTTTTTTTTTTTTTTTTTTTAAGTGAACTGTTATAAGCAATTATTTTATTTGCTTTTCTTTCTTTATGTATTTTACAAGTGTGTGACCACTTCACTTTACCCTGTGCAGATGTGTTCTGGTTCATATTTCATAWATCATCATGTTGATACAATGGTAATATGTGCAACATTTTCCTGAGATTCCAACTAAACATTTCATTCAAACTCCATTGACAATAATATGAGTYTTTATACAGACTTTCTTCCTATAAATTGTACCCTATAAATATATATCCTATAATACAGGTTTCAAAATTTTAGGGAGTAGAAAAATTTTTGGGTGTAGTTTTGTCACTGATGATGAGTAATATGAAGGTATTGGAAATTACGATTCATACATTTTTTATCATATATCAATCAGCAGAAGATTCCTTCCTGCTAAAGTGTGCTATGGTGTCCTAATTCATCATTTTAAAGAAGTTTTTATTCAGAAAAATCTATAAGAAAGCTTTTGCTGTACTTTACATAAGTAATTTCAGGTTTAACATTTCAGTAGCTTTCAGCAGGAAAAAATATGGTTAAAATCTTTCAGTCAAGAGGACTCAGCTGTGCAGTTGTGCCTCTGAGAACTCTTGGTATGTGCTGATGCTGGGCTGTTAGAGCCTGCAAATAGGGCTGGTGGAGAGAAGAGGGATCGTCTGTGCTGCAGAACAATGGCTTTTAAAAATGTGGGCTGTTGTCACAAGGGAGTGACCAACAGGGCTTTTTACAAGGCTACTTGACTTTTGCATATCCGTTGCTGGATACCATAATCTGAAATCGCAGCATTGTTCAGCAGCCTAATCCTCTTTGTTCTCCTCTAATTTTGCAAGCCCTCAGGCTTTCTCYGATTCCTAAAGTAAAGTGCTCACACTTGAAACACATCTTTGTTTGCCTTGTTCTTTTTTTTTCTTTCTTTTTCATATGAAATGCTTTTCTCTGGCTCAGAAGAATTTTGTGTCACAGCTATTTAAATAAAACTAGGAGCAGACAAAGAGAGAACAACACATGCAAAACAAAACTGTATTTAAAAGCTCTCTTTTATGGAATACAACATTTTTTTAGCACAGATCAATGTGCTAAATCTTTTCAAAAGAGCCAGTAGCATTCAAACTGGGAGAAGAATATACTATGTTAAAAGGACATGCAATCAAAGGTAGAATTCTGACTCGAGCTACAAAAGATAGAATATATGACATTTCAAAATCTTCCTTTTCAAATTTGTATTTTGTTTATTCTAAAGACAAAATCATTTGCAACAGTTTTGTAMAATGTTTTATCAGCAATGTTGTGATGAAATCCATGGAGGCTGAAATGATCTCTACTTTTTAATTTAGATTTTGTAGAAAGTATAGCACTTCAGCAGACATTCTAAGCCACCCATCCTTTCACCTATCTAAAATGTACTGCAATAATGAAAGTAGTCTGTACTCGCACAAATTTGTACTTTTGATGCATGTTAAACTCTATGGTATATATTTTATTCCTTCAGCAGTCGCTGCATCTGTGAATTAAGTAATGAATTTATCCGTGACCAGTATTGCCCACACAGTTAAAATAAACTTCATAGTTGATTTTGCATGGTATTTATTTAATACTTATAATTAATATTTAATATTATTTATTTATTTATTTAGTATCTTAGTGCAAGAGGCATGTATTTGCCAGTTTCTGAAGAGTAAGAGCCTGTAAGAGTAAAGCCTGATTCTGCAAAATGATAATGCACAGAATGTAGTAGTGACAGTGTGATTTCCTTCCTAGTGCTGTTTAGGTGACCTCTGTAATTGTATATCTGCTCCATTTGTTGCTGCTGAGCACTGARAAGGGCACTAACAGATTTCCAATGTGATCTCTGCAGGCGCACCAGACGACAAGACATCCGAAATGGGGACCCACTCACCCACTGCTCAGA
Organism: Malurus melanocephalus; assembly: GCF_030028575.1. Taxonomy (NCBI): domain Eukaryota; kingdom Metazoa; phylum Chordata; class Aves; order Passeriformes; family Maluridae; genus Malurus; species Malurus melanocephalus. Next base: position 257,437 of record NW_026623297.1, on the reverse strand, counting down.
CCTGCAGCACCACGGTGAGTTGTGGRCTCCACTGAACTGCAGCCAATTTGTGTGTAATTTACAGACTGTGATGAGTGGAGTAGGAAGCATATGAATGATCTGTCGATTAAATTGTCTCGAACATCTGCAAAAGATGAATATAATACATCATTATCCCAATTTAGATAGCTTACAATGGCATGGATCAGGCACTCAAGTCTGTTTGGGTTTGTTTTCCCCCCCCCCCTTGTTTTCCTCAGATAAACAGTTTAAGCATTTTAATTTTCCTGTGTCTCTTCCCTGATAATACCATACCATCATGTTAGGCATATTGTATCAGAAAAGATTTACATTTTCTTCATGACATCAAGAAATATTTGCGTTGTGCTTTACAAAGTTTGCATCAGACAATAACCATACGTTTTTGTGACTATCTTGGCAAAATATCTTTAGCATAGGATTCACATTAAAAGCTCTGAAGATCAGGATGTTCCTTGCAGCAGTCATGCCCTATGTGCTTTCAGCATGGGTTTTCGTAGACATATTTTGGTTTGYTTTTTTTTGTCAGCTGCTTCATTTTCACAGTGTGTTGATCAGATTCCTTTTTTGACTTGTTTGACTGACAAACTTCTCACAGTTACTAATTTGTTGCCAAACTTTTCATAAGACCTTCACTCAGAAAATTAAAAATGTCCATTTTGCTGTAAATGAAGGGAATACTTAGGCAATACTTCCCTCTGCTGGAAAAAAGTGATTCMTCATAATTAAGGCACAGCTACAGGATTTGTTCACATAGAATATTCTGAGTTCAAAGGGACCCACAAGGATCATCAAGTCCAGCTCTTAACTGAATGGTCCTGGGAATGAGGACCTAAGCTCCTCAACSTTGGTGTGCTTAGCATCATGCTCTAACCAAGAGATAATCTCAGGGTTAAACCACTTCAAAAAATAAGGAGGTGACTGAAAATATCATAACCCTCAAGTCCTTCCAGTCCACTTAATAGCAACAGCAATAAATCGTCCAAAACTGGACTTTTATGTTTGCTATAATTCACTACTAACATTTTTCACTAATAGTTTTCTCTGTCTTCCTTTCAATCATTTGAAACTCACAGTTAACATTACTGTAGCTTTTCTTTTTGCTTCGGAGAGTCAGACTCAGGCCAAGCTACTGAGAGGGGAAAAASAGTTTTAAAAGTGCATGAATAGATTGTGATCAGTATGTAGTTGTCACATTTTGAGAACTCATGAATGTCCAACTAGTTTAGATTTGAACTGGTCAATTGTCACTTGTAGAAAGCTCAAAAGTTTCCCATTTCATGATACCAAGTCATACTTATACYGTACTACTGTGACTATTAGCTCCCTACATAACAGATGACAAATAGAGTTTGATTGAATTAAGCCAAAAAAACCTCCAACAATCATTTACTACTTGTCTGCACATTCATTTGCAGGAAGTGCCAGTTGATTCTCCATGTGAACCAACAAAAACATGRAAAAAGAGCAATCTCCTAATGTATATCTCACTTTTAAAGACATTGCAGAAACCAAATTTGCCATCAGTCTGAAGCAATAATATTTTAATTAGGTTTACAAAGCTTTTTCAGTTGCTCTTTGATGCAAATATATAGGTATAAAATGACTACAGAGCAACATTAGAGGGAGCTGAGGATCCTTCACTGTACAGCTGTTTGGCCTCACATTAATGCTTAAATTTAAAAGCATGATCACCTTTGTGGCAGCTGAAGGACAATTTTTGTTTAAGTCTTACATACTAGTGCCATCAAGAAATAATCAAGTTTGGGGTTTTTTGAGGAAGAATTTGTTAGAGAAGAGGCACCTTTTTTTGGATGATTTATCCCAGGGGAAGTTCAAAGAATCACTCTGAATTAAAGTATATTGTGAGATTCATTCATCTGCAAAGCAATCTTGRTATAAGTACTCAGCCTTTCATACTTCTTCAGTTATGTCAGAAATTATGTACTTAGAGGATATTTATCAGGGCAGTAAACTGATACTGCTGTTGGGTTCATTTTGGGAATTACTGCTCTCAGATAGGATTTTAGGCTGAATTTCATTACCAGCTTCATGACTTCTATAGTTTTCTAATTCCTCCAGCTGCTTTTCTGAACTTCTTAGACTTTCATTCTTCCTCATAGTCTCTTCAGTTTCTCAGTCCCAAAGCTGCACTCTGATCCTGTGATTATTCCATCACTGCTTAGTTTCTTGCACTCCACATGCTCAATATTGCATGAACTTTATAGACATTTCTGGACCTGCCCTCTGCTCCTTCACATCATGGTAATGAAAATTGAAAGATCTCTAAAATGCTTCCTCTCTCATTGYATATCTGTCACCCATATTTTATTTTCTGCAGCTGTGAAGAAATTTAAAGAGGATTTTACCCACTTTCCAAGGTGCTCTCTAACACACTAGCATGTCATAGACCAGATCCAAGAAAATGGAATTTTGCAATGGTGTCAGAGTGCACAGTTGCTAAAAAAACTTAAGACTAGCTTCTTAGATACTAATATTCTAGGTGCCTAAGTTTTCCAGCAAAAACTTCTCTATATACTTCWAAGTATGCTCCTACTCATAGGCCATAGGAACATTGTCAAAAAATAACTTGTTTTTGTTCCTTTATATGGATATTTAGGATTTAGAAAACTGTCTCCCTTGGATCTAATGAGAACAGTGTAGCATTTGCTCTCCCCCTRCGTAATTMATTTGAACTCAGCTGTTCAATTGTTGCAGTTTAGGTAAATATAAAGAAGTGGTGCTGCAAGCCCCCTAACAAGTCATCTGCTGGTTAAATCCTCTGTTTGGGATGCTGGAGATGAAGACCCAAAGTTCACTTAGGCTTAGAAATTTGACTTTGTATTCCTACTTCCAGTACAAACACACAAACTGTCGGATTGCTGTTGAAGTTGTGCTATTGTGTAGTGACGATTCAGGGAGCCTGGGAGATGAATTGAGATAGAGCATGCATCCTAGGATGAAATCTCTCTGTTTCCATCCTTTATTATGGAAGCCTGTAAAACGCTGCTTCACAGAAACACATCACTGGATCAGTACCATGTATGTGCCAGGCTATGAAAAGGGAGGTTTTTTCCTTTTTTTTTTTTTTTTTTTTTTTTTTTTTTTTTTTTTTTCCATTTTTCTTATGCTGCAGACCTGTATGTGCTGTCTGTTGTGGGTCCCAGTTCAGATAGAGCATCTCTCTAACTGTGTGTGGATATCTGACTGCCTGCTCAGCCATGTGAATTTTGTTCCTTAATTAGAGCATCTAACTTGAAACAGAGCACTGCAGTACATCAGGCAGCCATTCACAATTGTAAATCTGGACCCATCAGTTGTCAGACAATCATTCCCATTTCCAATCTTTATCTTCAGTTATTCACTGAATTATATTCAGTTAATCTCTTCAAATGCTTCCAGTTCCTGTTTCAATGACAGAAATTCACCTCTGCTCCATCTCAGACCTTACCACCTTAGCTATGTTCTATTCCAACTGTTTTAGCTTTCTCTTGCTCCTTTGCTTTCTAATTCATTCCTCCATTGCTCCCCTTCTTYCTAATCCAGAGCTGTGCTGGCTCTGGGTTCTTCACAGGAATGTGGTTTCTGAAAGATGTCATAAAAATCCTTTCACTTGGCTTCTAATAGAACACCCCACTCACTTGCTTAAAAGGTCCACAGTCCAGCAGAGAAGACAAGTAAACCCATTTCCTATTTGTTTAGTGTTAATAGGCTATTTGATGTTTTCTGAGAACTGGGCAAGCACCAGTCCTGATTCTGTTCCACATCCCTTCTGCCATCCTCTCTCCAGGTTGAAAGTTGTTATTGAAAGGCCTGTGATTCTCTATCAGCGTAAGCAAGGAGCTCAATTTTATTTTTACCTTTGTCACAGTTATCTAACAAGCAGCCTGTGTTTGCTAAACATTGCCAATATGAGAAAGGCGCAGCTGGGAGCAAACAAAACTGAACAAAAGATTCCTCTGGCAAGGCTTTAAATAGACATAATTTTTCTGTTAAAACATATCAAAACTAGTTCCTTAAAGATTTCCAGTGCTAAAGATCAAAAGTGGAAAATGGAAAGAAAGGCAAAGAATGGCAAGGAGTCGAGAGACCCCATGAGATCAACATGGTGTTAAGTAGCCTACCAACCCCTTCCTCCTCATCTGCTCTCTAGGATTATTGTTCTGTTGCCATTTAAATCCATAAGAACATTTTAAAGAGCTGGGCTGGACAGTTGAAACATGATGCCTTAAAGCCTCTGTGGTATTGGAGAAGAATCAAATACCATAYAAGTCCTATAGCTATGTGATATTTCCAGAAAGTTGATGAATATCTTGAAACATTATTGTTACAAAAGGAAGTAATTTATTTAACTTTCTTTTCCCCCTCCCATAAAGACTGGTTTATTAACCTCATTAGATTTCCATAAATTATATCAGTATGAGAGGAAATGATTAATTGAAGATCGTTTCCTCAAAAACATTATTCCCGGTCATTAACAGCTTTAGCAAACTGCAGTGCCATATAATCTAAACACATTATTCTACTTTTAAATRGCCTCATGTTTTATTAGTTTGCTCTAAAGTATTATGACCATAGWGCCCAGGAGGCATCATTACAAACATTCTGCAACTACACCCTGAGTCTTCTCATTGCATGCAGTTAGCTATTAAAAATTCTTGTCATGTCCTAGATGTTTTCCTTGATGAATAATAATGAGGCTTACACAAAATTTCACTATTAAATTCATTAACTTCACATATTGAGATGTTAACAGCTGTTAGGATTTAAAATACAATGTGAAAAAAAAAAAACAAACAAAAAACCACAAACCAGGAAACCAAAAAACCTACCAAAAAACCTACGATGGATCCTTACAAAGATAGAGGTTTTAATGGAGATTTTTCAAATGGTATGCTGATATGAGGATTTTTTTTTGAAAGAGTTTATCTTCAAACACTTTAAGGGAGCCCAAATTCTAAACAGATAAAAAAGTTTACTTAGCAATTAAGGTTTAATTTACTGGTGATTTTTTTTTTCTTTTTTGTTTCATGCTTTACAGATAACCCTAGTGGTCAGACCCTGGAGGAAAAGATTATCTATGGAGTAGAGAACAGCAGCACTTTTCTTGAGTGCAGTCCGAAATCTCAGCGTGCCGTAGTCTACTGGCAATTCCAGAAGCAAAATGATGATCGCAAAGAAGAGGTACAGTAGAAGAAAAATAAAGAGATGGAACTAATTTTTTCTCCAAGGATAGACTTCAATCTGAGTCCTTTCCAGAATAATTTTAGTTTAGCAGAATTTCTCTGGAATGTTTTTATTTCCATTGTTCTTCAGCATATTCTTACTCTTATTACCATAAAATCTTATAAATTCCGTAATAGGTTTTACAGACTRTTACAGAAAAAAACATTCATATCCTCTTCTTGCTCGGACTCCCTGCAAAACACACTGGTTTGCATCAGAAATCCCAGAAACAGAAAAAGCTAGCATGCTAAGTGTGACCTGAAAAATCATACAAAGATTATATGAACTTAAATATAACAAAAGCCTTAAAATTGCCTTTGAAAAAAAGCTTACCTGCATTCACCCAATCATATCGTTTTGACTGAAGCATAGTCTGGTAGGAGCATCCCATGTGCTGCATGCTCTGAGACTTCACTGCAGATAAGACAGAGTCAGAACGAAGAACTGAGAACTGGAGTGGACACAAGCGTATGAAAAATTGTASTTCTTTTTTCATCAAAAGTATTATTCATAGAGAAAAAAAAAACAAACAAATGAGTTTCCCTGTTTGCATTGCACTAACCTGATACATTATATTTCTTTCTCTTGTCCCCATCATTCTTATGTTATTGATCACTCAAGTTTTCAAGTTGTATCAGGCCAGGTCACATATCTTAAGATAATAATCTAYTCTGGTGGGTAGGGAGATCAAGCTAGGAAACAAAAACTTGTTTGTTGCATTGAAGTATTTTAAAGTATACATATCTAAAACACATTCTGAATAGCTATATTAGCTGTTTAAAATATATTGGTTTTATTTTCATGAGAAGTAAATGATTAAGAATATATTCTCTGTGAGAGAACAGCCAATAGGTTTGTGTCCTCAGCAAAATGCGCATTCAAAGAATGAAGTTACATTCTAGATATTAATTAATTAGGAAAAAACAGTATTTTGAGCAGCTGCTTTTTGAATATTAAAATTTTGAGACTAAATCCTTAATTGCCTGCTTGTAAATGTCCCACTTATGCAGAACCCACTTCTAAGCATGAGGACTTTTATAATAACAATACGAAGAAATATAATATAATAACAATACGAAGAAAAAACTTTTCAACAAATAGATCTGGTTTGATAGTTATTCTGATATCTGAAAGATAATGGTGAATGTGACCTCGGTAATACAGCCAAATGAATCCATGTTGACTGTGCTGATTACAAGCTTGGATCTTCTTTAATCTTTCCAGCAACTCCATCTGTCAAAGTTGAAACAGATCTTTGTTCAGCAATAGTAGTTACTAAGGAGAAAATTCTTAATTCACCAGACTCTTGGCATTATATCAGTTTTTAGAGGGTATTTGAGCCTTTCATGTTTACAGATGACTGGCAAAGGGTTTTCCATTTATGTGAGTTTGGGAATTCTTGGTCAAGTAAAAGGAGCAATAATAAAGAAGTATCATGGTTAGAACACATTGTGGCACATATATGAGAAATAACTATTGAAATTACCCCTTTTTCCCAATACAGATAAAAGTGAACGATCRCATGATCCGGACAGAACAGGGCCTGTTGTTACGAAGTCTTCACCGGAGAGACTCTGGCGTTTATTTTTGTCATGCTGTGGAGCACGGCTTCATGCAAACCTTGCTCAAGGTGACCCTCGAGGTGATCGATAACGACCACCTGGAAGAGCTGCTCCATAAAGAAGAGGATGGTGATGCCTCCAAGACCAAGGATGCGACCAACAGCATGACCCCCAGCCAGAAGATCTGGTACAGAGACTTCATGCAGTTGATCAACCACCCCAATCTCAACACGATGGATGAGTTCTGTGAGCAGGTTTGGAAAAGAGACCGCAAACAGCGCCGGCAAAGGCCTGCCAATGGGCAGGTGAACACAAATAAGTGGAAGCACCTACAAGAGAATAAAAAAGGTAGAAACAGGAGGACCCATGAATTTGAGAGGGCACCACGGAGTGTCTGAGCTACATTACCTCTAGGAACCTCATCCGAGTAGAAACTTGTATAGACAGATAACTGGAAAAAAATGCAATATTCATGAACTTTTTCATGGCATTATGTGGATGTTTACAAGAGTGGAAAGTTCAAACAGTTTCCACTAGATTTAAATAAAATCCATTTCTAACTTTCCTAGCAAGTCCTTTCTCTCTGCTCTGATTCTAAGACCAGAAAGACCAGAGTTTCAAGGATGATAACTCACCCGGACCTAGCTTACTGCTCAAAAACTTCTGCAAGTATTTAGCAGGCAAGTTTTGCTTTCTCTTTTGATGGAGATATAAACAAAATGCTGTATTTCATGCTGTCATCTTACAGAAAAGAAAAATAAGCCCCACCTTTCATCATCAGCACTACCATTTCTAGACTTATATAAAACTGCATGAACTCATTAAGCTGATGAACGTCTAAACACGTGATTGGACACAAGGATTTTGTTCTTGTTTTGTCACCAGTTCTCCTGTTTATATGTGCTAGAAGAGGAAAAACAATACTGAATGAGATTGATTGTGGAAATCTGAAAACATAAGCCATCCATCATCTGGAAGAAAAAAAATGTGGAGTACACTGGCCTACTACTGATKACTTCTTTCAGCTTTGATCTAAAGATGTATTTTATTAAAAGTATAATTTAAATGTACCTTGAAAAAATATGCAGCAAACATTAGCTCCATTCTAAAATAGATTAGACTTTTTGTCTTAGAWATATTGTACTTTCTAAATATTGGTTTAGAAGAAAAAAGACAACTTCCAATTATGAGCTGCTTTACTCTTTTCTTTGGAAAAACTTCCAGGAGAGCTGGTCACACTGCAGTTAACCGCCTCCCCTGTCAGTAATCTATATGATATGTAACTTCAAAGCAATTTTAAATCTAAGCTATTTTAACATGAAAGTCACTGTATAGCATGGAAGTATTCTGCATTCTGTTTTTCTAAGTATGGTATTTGAAATTATTCAACTTGTATAATACCTTGCTATAGATTGAACCAATGAAGAGGAGAGCATTGATTTTCAGTTGTATATTTTTTTTTAATTAAAAAAACAAATAGCATTAAAATAACCTCTGCTAATTACACTCTTGCTTTCTTGGTTCATATTTGTGAATGCTAATATTTAAATACTGATGCTCATAGACTGTCATATATCCATGAGCAAAGCTCACGTTCAGTTTAAGGAGTTGTGTTCCCACTCTCTGTAGTAGAGATTTTTCCACACTACTGACTTTTAGTGCTCTGTTCTTTCTGTAGGYCAGATCACCGAAATGCAAAGAAACAGCGTTAGGCCACATAAATAAGATGCCCAAAGCCAGCTCCCTGTTTTAAGATCTGAGGGACAGTTTTATCTGTGAGTGAAATCTGCTGAAGTACATTGGTGAAGTTCAGCTTAAGACTAGTTTAAACTAACAGATAATTTGGTCCTGCACTTCTGTCCTATTCTATATACAGGAAAGCAACAGGGTGAAACAGACAATTGTACTTGCATCACGAGTGTCAGTTTAGGGTTTTAAGTAGTGGATTTATTCACCTCAGCACAGATGTGCCTTTGGTCCCCAGTTCTATGGTGTCCAGTTCTTTTGAGATCATCTTTCTCCAGCCTCCCATATTTTACCTTGGTAGRGTCTGTAAATGACATAATTTCAAGTAATGTCATTGTGGGGAAAATTACTAGAACAAAATCCTTAGTTTGCTAAAGGAGCTTTTATATAGAAGTGTGTCTGCACTGATGACTGATCTGTTTTGTTGTTACTCACTCTGTGGTATTTAATTTATCAATTTATTGCTACACTATCAATCAGCCTTATCAGATATGATATTACACAACTGCTGTGACAGCTTCTCTCACAATGTGCCCCAGTCTCCTTGCCACTGACTAATTCAAGTATTCTTCTGCCTAGTGAAGCCTTGGCCTCTTGCCTCCATAGCAATTGGATTTTCACTAACAGCCGAGTTACTTCAGTCTCCTTTGAATCCTTTGGAGGGGATGAACTTGCAAGATTTTTTTTGTCATTTAATTCTTTAGGGAAAAAAAATCATCAAATAAGCTAGGACAAGGCTGTAGGGCCATGGTTTAACAAAGCACTTGGGAATTTATTTTTAAAGCAACTTTAAGTCTCTGATGTTTAACCTGACTCTTGTGAACTTTAGTGTGCTGTTAAATTCCCATTATTTCATGATGTGCTGAATATCGATGAATTAAAACATATGTTCAGTGATGTGCTTTTCTGTACAGAAGTATTATTTTTTCAGCTCAGTTTATGGTTATTTCCTGAGCACTGTTGTYAAATTAATTACTTAACCACAGAATATTCTTTAGCCTTTTATGAAGGGCTATTGTGTACCATCTAGTTACTACAATCCTCTCTCTTACAAAAGGAAACCGTTTTAAAATGAACCTTGGAGAATTCAGTGGGAAAAATACAGATTGATTTCAACAGACCCAAAATCACTTTGTTTCCTCTTTTACAGATTCATGGCATTGTTATGTAACTTTTTTTCTCTACCGTGTGCATAGCAACTGATTCTATAGCAACTTGCTATGAAAAATCAAACCAAAACCAACCTTTCCACTGTGCCTGAAGAGGAAACAAATTAAGTCAAATTTCTAAGATATGTTTTTCTATACTGAGAAAATGTATGGGAACAAAATTACAGAAGTTGCAATGTTTTTACCATGACSTGGCAGTCTCATTGAACAATGGATACAATCATATCTTACAAACTCAATCTAATCATCACTGACATGAGTAGTCTTGTTTAAGTCTTTGTATTTGTTTATATAAAGAAGAGGGCAAAAGATCAAGCCAACAGTGATTTTTTTTTTTTTTTTTTTTTTTTTTTAATGTTCGTATTATGGTCAAGATATAACAGCGTTTAATGAAATGAACTTTCTTCAAAGAGCATAGGCCTTAATGAATTCATGTATAGAAAGATGCCCTGCAGCTTCAACAAGATTCATACATCCATTTGTGTCAATTTTGTTTAAAGAAATATAAAATCTGAAAATAAAAGATTCAAATGGTATTTCTGTAAATGGCCAATAAAACCCTCTAAACCTCTAGTTACAGACTTTAGAAAAAGTAAGTAAAAAGTTGTGTTTAAGCTAGAGAGAAATAAAGGATTTCATTTATAACCAGAAATATCTATTTTCTTTTGTTTTAAGATATCCATCTGCAAGGAACAAAAATATATTGAATCTTATTCTTACTCATCTACACTTTGCACTTGCACGGATCACTGAAATGGGAATTTGTTCAATGGCTCCTAAAAACTGTATGGTTATGTTAAACTATAACATCAAACTGAGAAAATGTGCATCTTTGCAAAACAAAGTTAAATTTTCATGACCCAATAAAGTCACTATGTAAAAAAAAATTAAATTAAATGCATGTGAATGCGCATTTACTGTTCCTTTTTATGTATTATTTAGTGAATATCAATGGTATGTGTTTAATAGTTCAGTTTTTGCTACCTACACATTAGTCAAAGGAGGTGTAAATATTTTTGACTAGATAAGGAGGTACAGTGTAAAGTACTGTTATCTAGAGGTACTCCATTTCGATGTGTTCAGCGAAGTACTAAAATGCAAGGTTTTGCCACACAGGTGATAAGGTGGTTTATTTGCTATATCAGTGTCTGAGTTATGCGCTCATTCTTTAAACGCATTCCTCACTGGGTAGTAAATAATTCTACTTCTTTATTTATCACTTCAATTCAGATGGGAACTAGAAAACTGGAGAGAAAGTGTAATGAAACTGCTGCTGTAAATTATTTCTTTTAGCATGTATTCAGTTGTTAAATAAACATTTCTTCCAAATATTTTAAGTTCACTGTCTTGACTGTTTACACGGAAATGTGCCCTGTAACCTTCATGAGCATATGGAGTGCATTGTTGCCAATATAATGCTATCAATGTATATGAGTTCTGTTTATTAGGCCAGAAGGATTACTGTTTTTATTAATGGCATTTTTTGTTTCTTTTTTTTTTTTGAAGACTACAAACTAATAAGCCTCAAATGAAAGGCATGAACTTATCTTCCGCCTATCTTTTGGCACAACTGCTGAGTTTGTGCAGATAAAGCCACACATTACACACCCCCACTCTCCACTCTGCCCATGAACCAAACTGTAAATCAGCCTGGAAGCCGTGTGAATGTGAGCAAGTTGCTGTGCTTGATGAAATTTCACTCTGTGCAGTGCTAATGGCTTAGGACAGYTATGCTGCTTCCCTTTGGAAACTGGCTTGCAGAGAAAGCAAGTGGAATAAATCAGGTTCTGTCTGTTACCAACRTACCCTCGTATCCTTAGGTAAACTTAGCAGCTGTTTGGAAGTGCTTAGGGGCTCTGTCTAAAAGTAATATGCCGTGGCACTAAGCATTGTGCAAACAGCTAATAAGACAAATGCAGTCCTGGAAAGCATGAAGTTTAAATACACCAGACAAGAACTGGAGGAAGGAAAGTATCGCTATTTCCATTTGGCACACTGAGAATTGAAGAAACAGCCAGTAGTACTGAGCCGTCACTAATCCATTCAGCTTCAACCCTGCTCCTTCCTGTAGAGCAAGGATGGAGGACTCCGGTTCAAAAGGGTGTGGTAAGGATATTTTATGTTACTACTGTTTTCTTAAAATGGAAATAAGCCCTCAGCAGCAGCAACGAAAACAACTCAATTACAAACTATGCTGCAAATACAAAAAGGACAAAATGAATATGAAGAGCCATGAATCCGGTRATTGAAAAAACAGTAATTTTGTATTTCTGTGTCCAGTGCATGGCTTATAAACACAGAGGAAGACCCTTGTTTCTGGATGCAGCCACACTGTGCCCTTTGCTAGAATTCCTTGCAGAGCACAGCTAAACTGAGTGTCTGTTACTATTCTGTACATTGCCAGGAATGTACAATGCCTAGGGGCAACCTTCACTGACAATGAGTGGGAAGGAAGAAAAAAGAAACATTTGGGATTTTTATGCTTCTTTGTTCTTATATACAAATGCAAAGATAGGTAGATACACATTTAAACAGCCAGCTTTCACTGAGATAAATTCCTCTTTTCTCCGAAGTGTTTGAGGCTCTAGATGTAATTCTAGTACATCTCTGAATATGTTTGGCGGCTTCAGCTGTAAATTGTTATAGATGTTTCCTCTGTGAAGACTGAGACACMCTATTCTGTTTCTTTACAGGTCACGTTCACTGATCTCCCCATCAAACATCCATTTAATGGCTGGCAAAGTTATGATTTTTTTCTAAAGCATAAAACAAAGGGACTTTTATTCCTTGAATGCTCAGAAACAGGATACAAGCAGATCAGAGTATTAGGGACTCAGCCAGCTTCTTTGCTCCCCATAAATACTTGCGTGAAAGCTGGAGGAGCTTCACAGTAAAACTAGAAACTGTGGAGAAGAGGCCTTGTTTGGGACCTTTTTGTCCTGGAATTTAGAAAAGATTGACATATTGGAGAACTTCAGGATGATCTGAGCTAAATCCCAAAGCTCTAGTGAAGCAATATCCAAACTGAAAAAGTTTCACTTAGGTTAAGAAAGCAAACTCCCTTTCTCTCTTAGCAGTTTTTCACCCCTTCAGGAAATGGATTTYCGCTTGCCTCAATATTAACCCAAAAAGGTCATGATTTGCTTTATACAGTCCTTGTGGAAGGTTGCTGTCTTCTTCCACAMACCTGGAGAACCCCATTTGTGCTGACCAGCCCTCCTGGAGCTGCTTTTCTGTGTAGGTGCTCCAGCCAAAATATCGTACCCTCTACTCTCATGAGATCTGTTAGGACTAGGCCTAAAAATGTCCACGGTATAAAATCCAGCCTTGGTGGGCWGCAAAAAACATATCTTCATTGGACTCTGAGGTACGATGCATGATTCCTGCCATGGAGTTTTAAGGGTTGGGAAAATCCTGGTGTGGGGGCAGTAAGGGGTCTCTGACAGGGCAGGACAGAGCCTGACCCCACATCCAGGACAGGGAGATGAGGGGACAGCTCCAGCCCCAGCTTCAGACACATCCCTGACCATCAGCCCCCAGGCGGATCTGGCTCAGATTGTGTGGGATTGGAGACACARTTCTGCAGCCTCTGTGGGGCAGGCACAGTGCCAGGGGCTGTAGTGGGGCTGTAGTGGGGCTCTGGGCAGGGTGGGATGAGTGATACGGTCATTAAGGCTCCTAAATCCCACAAGTGAACCTGGTGTTGCAGCCAAGGAGGCTCCAACGCCCTTCCTGAAATGCTTTGAATCACCTGAGGTCACTTGTCCTCCACATTTAGTCTGTTCTCTGCCTTCTGAAAGCCTGTAATAAACCAACAACCCTTTAACAGCACAATTTGCTTCCAGTTTGATTGGGSCAGCATAGCTGATGTTGAAATAAATAGGTGAATGTACACCAGTAACAAGAATTAATATCCACAGGATTATAACACTTTAATAAAAGAAGAGATCTCATGTAAAGAAAGATCTGGTCTTCTCCCCACATGCAAGCCTGCCAGGATAGCCCCGTTCCACCAAGCTGCATCTGAGGCACTTGGGACAGGTTTTGAAGGATTAATCTGATTTCATGAACAGGCCCTACACTTTTTCAGACCATTCCACCATATACCCTGGTGTAAATTAAATCTGATGGTCTGCCCAGGGAGCAAAACTTCTTTACACCTCCCAACATGGGGTACCCCWGCAGCCTGTATTATTTTTATGCTTTATCCAAATATGTTGTATTCATTTCTCTGTGAATTTCATGGTCATCTTTTCTTGTAAGCATGTTAAATGAGTTATGATTGTTTATGCAGAGGCAAATGGAGATGTATGTTTCTGCATGCAAAAAATTTTAAAAATGCTATGGTAATTCTGTTAGATCTTCTACATCAAATAAATAACAAATATGACTTGAACTTCTCGTTCCTTGCTATAACTGAGGGCAGGAGGGGAAAAGAGTAGACAAAAGAAATACAGACATTTCAGCTATGTTTTGCAATGATCATTTCCTTAAGGCCTTGAGTTTTGCACGTCACTTTTTTTCTGAGCTTGTAGCACTGCATAGAAAGCATGTATTCCCACAAACTGCTTTTTATGAACAATACTACACTGAATAGCTCCATAAATCAGAACAAACAGATGGACTCTGCCAGTTCCTCTGAGGAAGGCTTAACTTACCTCTGCTGTTTGTTATTTTATTATTGTAGTAAGCCCRCTGCTGCTCTTTTTGTAAGGGTTTTGTCAGCACTTTTGTTCTAAAGCACTATTTTAAGGGCTTTATAATTTTGTTTAGACGTTAAGGATTCTAAGTAAGGGATTTTAATCAACAAATAATTTTACAGTACCTTAAAAAAAATTACTAGACTGTGATCAAAATTCCATTTTGAAGACAAACCAAGAAAGATTACAACTTTAACCATGTCAGGTAGTTGTTTTATTAAGTGCACTCCAAAAAAATTATGAGTGGAKTAAAGTTTAGTGAGCATATTGAAAAGCTTCCCATCTTACTGGACTCTTGAAACATCTGCATGCTTATCAGAGTTCCTGAATGAGACACCAGCTTAAGCACATTCTTCTCTATATTTGTGACTCAATCAATGCTGCTGTTCCTAAAGTATGTCCTGGAGTAAAATGTTTTCTTGCTTCATGCCTGTTGATTTTTAGTTGCTATTCTATTTGAAGATAATGTAAGCTCTACTTTTGCCCCAGTTTAACAGCTGCCTGATGTCCAGTACAGAGGAAAAATACTGCTTGTGCTGCTTTACATACTAGATAGTTAAGGAGAAGTATGGTTTTTGTTCTMTTGTATTTAAAATTTAAAGGATGGAACTGATCTGGATCTGTTAGAGTGCTGTGGAATTTTTCACCGTATTTCCCTTTATTAATGAAAGATGTGCACACACCACTCTTATAAACATGCCAATGTTTCAAGAAATCAACAAGTTGTATTTTTTGTCTTTAATGTTAACCAGTATATTTAGCTAGATCCTCACCCAAATAAATAAAGCTRTGTGCTCCATCACCACTTTTGTTGACTGGAATCCATCAAACAGTCACGGTACTGAAAGGTATGAATGTCAATCCTTGTGCTATTCACKATGGTTCAAAATGTTACTTACAAAGCTAAACAGTTGATGCCAGTGTAATGCAATTAAATATAACAGGGCTTCAAACGATGATAAATGTTTCACATATGTATCTGTGATCTTCACAAGCTGGAGGAGGAGAAACAGCTGAATGTAGAAAAATTAAACTACTTGTAGTTAAGTTCATGGTTGCGTGTCAAAATAAAAGCTGAAAAATAATGCAGCTGAAAAAAATGTTCTTTGGACACAGAGTGAATCACAGTCACGCTTGGCATATAATGTTTCTTTGTCTCCTAGAAATTCTCCTGTTTGGCATTCACTGTGCTTTGACAATATGTTGGCAATTGTACATACTGTTGCCTGACAGAGAAGTATTTCTGCAAATATTTGAAACTATTGTTAACACTAAATCCTTTTTTGTAGTGCTTGCATCTGGAAGAAGCTGAAACCTTAAGTAAAGCTCCAGGGATACTTCCAGGTATAGTGCCTTCACAAATTATAGTTTGCTTATAATCTCTGTGTAAATCATGACAAATCTCTCTAGGACCATTAAAAGGTTAGAGGTGGTCTGTGGTAGAAGAATACCACAACATAATATCTGGATGTTTTTTATTGAGAAAAAAATGAAAAAAAAWTWWWATWWWWAKARAAAAAAAAGCAGCCTCTATTCAATTCTCTCTGCTTTCTATATTTAATTTTGTTTTCTTTTGAAAGTTAAAAGCATTATTTTCTATTTTGTCACAAGTATGAATGTTGCTTCTATTACAAGAATTGAACATTTTTTTGTTCCTTGCAAGTCAGTTAAAAATAACACCACCAAGAAAAAAAATGCTTATCAAGTCCATAAAATGGACTGCATAACTGTTAAACCTTGGCTCTTAGACTGGTCGGGTCAGTTAGATTTATACAATAGAACAAGCACATATATTACAGAGGTAATGAAATCTATTGAGGAATCCTTATTTATTTTCTCAAGGYAAGGCAGTGTACTACTGTATCCTCCCTTCAACTGCCTTCCCAAAGAGGAACTTCATTTTCTAGGGCCAAGGAATTGTTCCCTAATGCTTTATTCCAATGACTCCTACCAAGTAGATGATCCTGAATGAAGCCTACAATATTTTGCCTCATTCACTCCTTCAAGCCAGCATTTTACCCCAACACCAGAGATCTCCAAAAGGATTTATCTGCATCATCAAAATAGTATTAGAACTATGATGCTAAAAGAATTAAAAATATGAAATCTTTCCATAATAAATATAAGAAGTGGTTGCAATTACTGGTGACCTCTAAAGACCTGTTATTCTAATAGAGGGATAAAGGGGGACATGCATGTGCACTGAGTTTTTCTAGTGCACTTGAGTATTGCAGGCATAATGAATTGCTAAAAATCAGGAAAAGTTCTTAGAAATTAGTAAAATCTGCACTCATCATAGCTTTAGGAAATTCCACCATTATTAATGGAATGGGATTAAGCTGGGATTTGCGTTTCCTGCCATGAGTCACTAAAAGCAATGTCTTCAGGCATTCAAAATCAGGCTCTGTATGGAAACCTGTTTTGGGAGTCAGTTAATAGAGGAAGGTGCAGAAACTCTGCTGCATTTCTAATAACATGAAGCTGCTATGGGTAAGACATGTTTTAGSCCTTATTTTGCATTTGAATTTTAGGTATAATGGCAAGAAATGTTAAATTGATCACATAAAAGTTTACATATTTGGTTCACATAAAAGTTTACATTTCTTTTCTCACTCTGGAATTACGTGTCAGTCTGTAGTCACTTGGAAAGGTGACTGACAACACTTTCAACACCAGAAAACACCCCAGATCTCTGCAGATCTTGATATTTGAAATAGATTTGGAGAAGAAAACTAAAGAGAACTGTCAGTTTTTCTTATAAACACCTCTAGGGAATATAAGTTTCTAGTACTACCAAGAAGGATATTTTCACATCATAAAAAGAGCTCAGCCTGAATTTTAAGCCAACTGTTTAAAGTCTGGGTTTTCTTTTCTCAGCATCCTTCCAGAAGTGATGTTTGATAAGAATGGACTAATATAGAAAATACAATACTGGTTTTAAAAAAATTGATGTGTGTCATTCAGTTCTGTGTTTCAAAAAAGAAGTACCAGGTGCCTCAGGGGAATGTGTAAACTATTCTTCAATCAGTAGTAAGGAGATAGGTGACTCACAGGGGAACTTCTCTCCTAGTGCTCATAACTTAGAGGATACCTTATGATTTAAGTTTTCAAAGACAGTTTTCTCTTTCTGGAGGAATGTGGGAATATGGGTTGTTTGGRTATGTTCAGGGCTGTTCATTCAATTAGACATAATCATGTGAGAGCTTAGTGAGGCTGAAATAAATCTGCAATGCATTAATTAGCTTGTGGTTATTAGAAAGGTACTGTAAACCAAGGTTTCCTCATGCAAGACTGAATATCTTTCTGGATATCACAGTAGATTTCTGAATTATTTTTATGCATTATTTTTATGAAGTATGCATGTTTTTGTTCATCTGTTTCATCAGGTAAATGGTGGTTTAGGTTGTATATTGTAAAAATGTCCTGACTGAATGGGTTGTCAAGATTCAGAATAGGCTGCAAAGGGAATTGATTCAATCATCATCCCTGGAGGCATTTAAAATCTTGTAGATGCAGTGATTAGGGATGTGRTYTAGTGGTGGACTTGGCAGRGTTWGGTTTACAGTTSGACTTGACAAAAGACATTTTCCAAACTAAATTATTCTACTATTCTGTAAATTCTGAATTGTAATCCTTCTCTATTAGGGCACGAGAATTAATCTTTATTATTTCTTCATGAGTTAAGAGCATAATGAACCAGTGTGCTGTATCAGACCAGCCCATCTTGTCCAACCACCTGTCTGAAACAGTGGTCGAAGTCACTGTGCACATAAGACTATAACAAAAAAAAACAAAAAACAAAAACAAAACAAAAAAAAAACTAAAAAATCCAGCAAAAGAAACCCCCAAAAAACAACAAACAAACAAAACAAAAAACCAAACCAAACAAAAAAAAAAAAGGGGCAAATATAGAAAATTGTGATAATTCCCTGGAATAATATCTTAGCTTTCAACTGTGTGATATCTGATTAATTCATATAATGCCACCCCTTAATTTTACTGGGACAATACTTCAGTAATCCATTTACAGTCATCCTCTGTTTGCCTCCTTTAAATAATTACATTAGAAGATTCACTCAGGCATCATTTTCTACCACAAACACAGTAGTTCCAAAAGCTAATTTCTTCTGAAATTTGCTAACTGCTCTCTTTCTGTCTGATATTCTCCATGTATTTCTGCTCAGATTAAATGTTAATTTGCTTCTTGTTAATATTTGCTGTAGTTTAACAACTATTCTGCTTCAAATTGAATAATCTGATTTTTAAATATAAGACCCTAGGGTACACTCCATGTCTCCACATTGAGAAGTATTTTGCATGTAAATAGATAACTATAACTATCAGATATTAAATACTCTGATGTAGCAACTGGTTCTAGGTTTGGTTTTTTGGGTTTTTTTTTTTTTTTTGGGGGGGGGGGTTGTTTTTTTTTTTTTTTTTTTTTTTTTTTTTTTTTTTTTTTTTTTTTTTTTTGTTTTTTTTTTTTTTTGGGGGGGGGGGTTAGTTTGTTTTTTTGTTTTTTTTCCTGACTGATACATATTGTAAGATTGTAAAAAGACTTATGAATTGCAGTATTTAATCATACAAGAAGATGACCTGTACCAAAATTGTTATTACAGCCTAAAGCAAGAAAGAGCAGGTCAATACAATGGTGAGTTGGGAAGAACCACCAGACAATACTGAGATACTGCTGATTAGTCTAATAATTGCTTTATCACAACAGCTAATGAGCTATTGCTGAGTGTCTTATTGTCTTATGAAATGCCAAAGACATTTTCATCGAAGACTGCGAGAAAACTGATTGCACAGCTGAAACTCTGTAGAACAATGCAAAAAATAGGATTATACTTCTTCTATCATTATCCATTTTATTTTTATAAGCATGATGGGAARCCAATTATGATGACAGCTGTGATAAGTCTTCTTCAAAAATTGTACTGATTATGTCTTGTTTCAGATTACCCATATGAGAAATAACTAGAAAGAAAAATAAACCTGATCCTACATGCACAGTGAAGCCTAGTGTCTTCCAAATTCACTCTAACAGCTCTTTAAAAACAACTGAATTCAGTAAATAATCAAATTAAAAATATATAAGTAGCAACTTTGTTTTTTTTTTTTTCCAGAAGTATGATTTAAACAAATGAAAAAATTATGGTTATTTTATGTTGTTTATTATGTGCATTTCTCTTCTTACCTATGTGATTTCCAAAATGCCTTCAGGGTTTCATTGTTTCATGTATGAACTTGTGTGTTTTCCATGAGGGGGGGTGAAGGTTGCAGTAGATGTCAGTGTATATATGTGAACATTTAGCACATTGCCCACAATCAGAATTTGGGATTGGAATGGAATAACAGATGACTGAAAGAGGAAAGACATCTGTATATATTTGAAACCACAGWGATTATTTATCTTGGCATTTGTTCATAACTAGTAGATTAAAAGCACCTCTTTCATAAAAAGTCAAAAAAAATTTTAAACTAAATTGAAGGATTATTTATTAGATCCTTATCAAACATTAGTCTTTTAAATGTATTATAGAGATGACCAAAATGCCTTCAGTATTTTATTAAAGAGCCTGTATGTTTTTCTTAATCTTCTTTTATGGATGGTCTTTCATTTCATGGGCTCCTTTCAATATTACAAGAAATGGTACAGCTCTTTGTAGGGAAAGTGTAATCAAATAGAAAATCACTTYTTAAAAAAACTTGAATTTCTCCTAGAAATCTTCTTAGTAAGTGTTATTTTTGCTCAAATTGTTTGGGGGTTAGAATTATTGTAACTTGACAAAGCTAACATTAATTTTTATTAACTACAATCACAGAATTTTTTTTCAGATGTATAACCAGAATATGAATTGATCTATAAATGCACTTAGATACTCTATTTTTTCATGTCTTCATTATCAGATTCTTTCTTCCTTGTGGCACGTGTAGGAAATARTGCTCTCACTGCTCTACAGCTGAGAACTCAGGCCAAGGATAACCCAAGTGGCTGCGTGACATTGCCTGAGTGCCTCAATCAGAAAATGAACCMAGATTTTCCAAGGCTGAAACCACAAAACTGTTCACCCTTCCTCAGTAAATGGTCTTGCAATATGTATTTCCACATGCTTTGTGTTTGCACTACCCCAGAATAATTCAMAAAATAACCTAATCATCTACAAAATAACCTAAATTCCTTACCACAATTTCTGTTTGATATGAAACTAACTACTTTTTTTTTGGTACATAATATATCCTTTCAATCTTTTTTTTTTTTTCCACATTCTCACTCATTTTAAAATGTATCTTGTTCCATAGCAAAAATTCTATGTGGTATGAATTCAAGCCAGCTCTGTTTAAACTACACAGTATCTTTCAAACATATGAAATATATTTGATCAACTATCTGGGAAATATGATTTTTCCATATGGCTTAGTTTTCACATAAGGGAGTTTAGTGTTTCTTTGGAGAACATAATATGSTCAGACAATTATAATAGGTAAAGAGTTGCAAACCACAGAGTGGGAGAAGCAGGTGTCCAGCTGGATTTTCACATAGGAAGGTCTTGAAGGTCACTGATGGTGATGAGGTCTCAGAGATTCCCAAATCCTCATAAAGCTTTCCTTCCTTTCCCAATACACTAATCTCCTACTACTCTTGATAATCTAGTGACTCRGGAAGCAAGGCCTGGTTTTCTTCCTCTTTGTTTGTCAGAAGCAGACTAAATGACAACAATTTTCTGAATTACTATTTATTAGGGTAGAACGAGAGCATTCACAAAGGTCACTMCCCAGAAGAATATTCATTCATTGATGTATCAATATTTGTCTTCCTGCTGTCAGACTAGAGTCTCCAGAGAGCAAAAATATAATGGCAGTAAAATTTACAGCCAGGTATGACTTTCCCCACTGCCCTGAAATGGGAACACAAACAATTTGATACCCTTGTCTTGCAGAGAACTGAGTGATGTCAACCCATTATAAAGGGAATACTTGATGGTCACTTCCTTCTGCTTTCCATTTCCCACAAAGTGATGACTTTCATCCAGATGAGTTGCTTGATCTTTGTCAGTTGTGTTTTATTCTCTCTTGCTTTTCTTTCTGTTTATATGATTCAGCTTTGGTTATGATCCAAAAGAAGGTTTTGGTTGGTGTTTTCCTCMACCTGTTCTCTTTATAAATTATCCTTCCCCCCATGATGTCCTCACCTACCTTCAGCTGAGGATTATTTCCACAAAAGAGAATGCAGCCACTGCAGGGAATTGTCTGAGGAAGAAGAACATGGAACAAACAGTACAGCCTTCTTTGATGATTTTTTTACTCTTATTTCTCATTCTCAATGCAGCGGACTTGGAAGAACTTGTGAAAATTAACAAATACTGATATTATTATGTTAATTGCTTTTAAAATATTTCTGCTTTTTGGGTTCATAGAGGTAGTATATTAAGAATATTAGACAGAGCACAGCACTTTTCAGATAGCCTCAGTTAGCAGCATAGCCATTTGGCAGACTTTTATGTTTTCACATTTAGGCTCTGGTAAATTTGCATCTGGTTTTTCACAGTAAAAACTGGCTAAAATGAGGAACAGTGAATATCCTTTCTCACATACAATAGGAAAACTCCCATCCCCCCAGAAGCACTGCCCTTTGAARGGAAGATGAGCGGATAACCCACATCTCAGATCAGTTGGGATATGAGGAATCACAGACAGAGACACTGTTGGAGATGAGGGAGAAGATGCAGGACATAAGAATCAGAAASATACTGCTGTGCCTCATGCATGTGATTTGCACTGGTGGAGGAATGCATTCAACCTCAAAGCAGAAGAGGAACAGATTGGCCACCAGATCCCTGTAAGGGAGAAAGCTGAGGTGATGAGGATCTTGGCTTTGTGTTGATAGGACTCAAGAAAGATGTGCAATAAGGTATTTTTTTCTTCAGAATAGTTGTTCACTTCTACATTTTATWACAGGATAAGTATATAACTGCCTTCCCCTTATTATAACAAATTAGTTAAATTGGCTCTTTTAGCTAGACAGTGTAAAAAATCATAAATTCTACCACATAAAGGGTGGAGGTGCATGCCTTTGCCCAAAACAATGACATATTAATCACATATTATACTCTTGGCACTGGTTTTCTTAAGTGTGTGAGAAAGAATCAGTGAAAAATATAAGAAATGGAAAAGYAGAAAAATTAAAAGAAGAAAAAATATTTTAGAATAAGTTCTTGGAATGTGACTCAGAAATCTTATGAGAAACAGMAACTGCTTTCAGTACTATACATGGTGTTGTTTCTAATTATTTAAATCCTGTTGTGGGAAACAAGGCTTTAAACATTCTTTGTAAATTATAATTATAAATTATAATTTACAAAGACACAAAAAAA
>NW_026623297.1:209838-234594 GCF_030028575.1 Malurus melanocephalus | reverse complement strand
AAAAAACCAAAAAAACCAAAAATCAAGAAAACAGCAGCAGTATCATTCTACCTCCATCAAGTTTTCCCTCCAGACAGAAAACAGCCATGGATTTTGTTGAATACTTGAAAGAGGAGGGACAAAGAAGTGATTTTGTCTGTGTTGGTCCCTCTGGCTGTTACTGCTACTTGCACAGAACACACGAACCATGCTGATTTTATTGCTGCTGGGTGACCCTGRAGGCACAGGCAGGAGGCACAAGGTGACACCTTGCACACACCTGAGCTCTGTTCTCTACCCAGTCAAGGCACAGCCACATTGTCTGCTGGAACAGCATCCTCTGTGTCCCAATCCATTCTGAAAAGGATGGAGAGCCCCAKCTGACCTGGCCAAAGCTGTAGGAGGGATGTGTCAACAATCAGACATGGTGGAGAACTGTGAGTCAGGTCCTGARCCCAAATCCTGGCTTTTATTCACTTACTAACACTGACTAAAAAAWCCCARCTAAGGCTCTGCCAYCTKATTTTTGAGTTTATGGTTCACTTCMTGCAAGGGAGATGAAGGCTTGAGATCTGATCTTGAACTGGTGATCATTCCAGTACTCCAGATTTAGTGACCTGACCTATGTCCAAAAAAAGAAAACTAAAGGCCTTGATGCAAGTGGTTAGTTGCCCTCACAGATCCCAAGCACCACACAGCTGGCTCAAAATTTGAATAAGTAGCACTTACCAAAACAAAATTTTTATATTCTGGGTTGTCATTTTATTGTAAACGCATTTTATTCTCTCAGTAAGAAAAACAAGAACAAAGGTCATAACTACTGCTAATAAAATATATTTTATAATTATTTTTTATTCAGTTGTGTGTCCTCTGTAGTTATCATTACTGCCCTGAAGGAGTATGTTATTTACTCATGACTTAAAGAGCATTTTTGTACCTATGTATCTYGATGGAAAAGTTATCCCCTGTCACTGTCAAACCTTCCATTCTTCTTTAGCTTGATCCGACTGATATTTATAACAACCTAGGATATTAAAGGTGGAAAGAGATTTTTATTTTATTTTGTAATTTCTGTAACAGTTTATCACCTCTCACTTATAAATAGAAGGTTTACTACAACGCAATGGCACATAAGATCTGATGAGTTTTTTTTTTAGCTTTAGGAAGGCTGTGGGGTGGGTGATATATTTGGCTCTTCAGATGAAGTCTATCAACAGAGTCACTGAGGGTGTGGACCTCTTTCCCCMGGCATGACAGGCATGAGCCTAAAACAGTGACAGTGGCTCAGATTTCCTTTAGCACTTCTTGCACACCTCACTTTCTGGTGTGCTGAATACTTGGAAAGAAGCTGTGAGCTCAGTGAATGGCTGTGACTTGTCTGGGGTTGTATTTCAGATGYGGTAACTGCTCTTTAAGAAGTGTATTTTTGTACTCACTAATGCAGAGTTGGGCTCCAGGGTGGCTTGTGTTCTGATTGCGTTGATAAAGTGAGAGAGGATTGTTTGCTCTCAGTCTCAGCTGTGCTCAAGTGTTGCAGTAACTTGTTGTGGAGGATTTTATGTTCATCTGATTGTGTTTTCTACAGAGCCTCCTGAATATTCTACAGGAAAATCCAAAGCTCTTGAGAGGCAGCCACCTGGCCAGACTTGAAGTTTTGAACATGTTACATCTGCAGTGCAGTACAACACTTTACCATGTGCAAAACAAATGCACAGAAACAGAAAATCAGTATCACAGAAATATGCAGTATGATTTGGATAGAAACATTCAGATCTTGACATCTTCATAGAATATGTGAAAAAGGAAATAGTCTTCACACTGTGGCTTCAGACATCTAATTGAGGTGRCTAAACGATACCCAAGGCACTCTTCTCCACTCAGCAGAATTCCCGGTCACCAGTTCACCGCCTCAAGCACCTCATCTGCATAGCTCAGCTGAAATGGTGTGAATTCTTTACATTGTCCCAGGCCCCCACCCTGTATGAGAACTATGAGATACAGACACTGGCTGTTTTTAAAATTGCAGTGTCTCTTTCCCAGTAACAAACATTTCATTTTCCTCCCTAAACGAGGGAGGAACATACTTGTCCAGCACACACACATTATTTTGTAGAAACATTATTTTGCTAAGAATGTCACTTCTATGGTAGGCAGGTGCCATAAAATGGAACAAGTATGCATGATATATTTTCTTACTCAGATTAAGGCTTGGATACCTGTATGTCAGTTCATTCTTTGATGCAGATTATCCTTTACTGAAAGCAGCAGAGAACGATGGTTTTGGAGAGGTAAAGGTTTTTTTCAGAGGTACATAAAGAAGCAGGGACAGCTTTGCTTGGGATTTTTCTTCAGCTTGCCTTTCTGTGTGTACTGTCCTTGTTGTGTGGGTATCAGCTCTTGAATTACCACCAGTACCAAAACATCTAATGAATTTCCATTGCATGCCACATGCAAACAAAGGTGGGTCAAGAGCTCATTCACAAGCAGATTACTTGTTCCTTCAGTGGGAAATGGATGGGGAGACAAGGCTGCAGTCTCCTTACTAATCCTCACTAATTAAGCAGTGTCCTTGCTCCGTGGTGAAAAAGTTCTATTAAGTTCTAAATAGCAATGTGAGGCCACACAGAAACACTCAGAAATCTTTACTGACCATGGATTTTCTCTAGTAGTTCACAGAGATGAGATGATTTAGGAACAGGCTCTACTTCCTGGGGGCTGAAATGCCAGGCACCGAAAGGTCAGCAGACAGCAGCACAGTAAATCACAGAGTGATAATATTGCWACTTGCAGGGTGACAGACACAACAGGGAAAGCTTCTGTGCCAGCTGGGAGAAGGAGGTCATGRAGGAAGGATTTCTTGGCCTTTGGCAGAGGAAACAACTTGGGAGGGGTAACTGAATCCACCACATGTCCAAGGCAGTAAAGATGAGATTTCTTCAGCTATAATCTTACCAACATGCTGAGAACTGTACCAAGATCACATTTATTACCGAGGCACCTGGACCCTRCAAAGATTTGCATTTGTAGTATGTTAATCTGCCTGCTCTGACCTACACTTTGCCTGCATTTATCCATCTAGAGAAAGGCATCTCACAGAAACACAAACAAATCTAGCTATTGTAGAAGCAGTAGATYATTGTTGTTTCAAAACATATCTTTCTGGTACAAAGGATTCCATATCAAACTTGATAAGGTAAAGCTCTATTGATGTCAGCAGGTTTGTGGGGAAGACAGCAAAAGGATACATGGCATCTTGGCAAAACTCCCCAGTTGTTTTGAGGACAAAGTGGAATTGTACAGRGAACTTTTGGTCAGCTTTTTCCAAGAAGTCTGGAGAACTTATTCCCAYCTGGGGGAACTTGGTCCTACCAACTAATTTGGAGAACAGGAAAAAGGAAATTGCACACTGGAGGGGTTTACAGTAGACAACAGAGCAATCTCCTTATTGCTTAAACATGCAAGCTGGATACGTCTGACTCTACCYCTCTTTTGTTGTGGCACCCCCTTCCTCCCCCCAAAAAAGCTGAATAAACATGAAAGATCAGCGGAGGTATTACGTTTTACACAACAGAGTGTGGCTTTATAGGGTTTTGTTACATCTTGAAAAGATTAAGTGCACCTGCATGTGCAAAGTCTCCATCCCTCTGAACAATGAGGCAAAAGCCCCTCGGTTACCGAGGGCAAGGCSAGGGACGCGCTTGGGCTGCGGGTTCGTGACAAAACTTTTTCAGCCAAGGCTGGATCCTCTAAATTCCAAGGAGCAAGGCTGCCATCCAGTGGCTCCTCCCTAGCACAAAAATGAATTTAACAGCAACAGGTTAGGAGAAAAAGTTCATGTTTTCTTGATTTAACTGGGGATCTGTGAATCTGCTAATTTCTGTTTTGTTTTCATCTTTAGCACTAATAACGTGCTAGCAGAAAACTGCATGGAGAAAAGAAGGGTTATGAGCTTACTTTAAATCATCACTAGCTTTTGTTCCTGACTTGGATTTTAAATGTATAATTTGATAATCGTTCTGCCTCCATAAAGCTGTAGATAAGCCCGAAATAATTTTTAAAAAATACCTCTCCATGAAATAATAGTATTCCATTGTGTGTCATATTTTAAAATGGAAGACACATTTATACATTATTCAAAGCTGGTAAGAATAATTTCATTCTTCAACAGTCTTTGAATCAGGCCCTCTTTGAATGCAAAGAAAATTTGAAGTTATGCAATATGGAGAAAAAWTGTCATGCATATTAAATATATTCATCTCTGAGGACTGACAGATCCACAGGTAGCACTGGAAAGAAATTTCCTGAAGTTTATCCCCTTGCAGATCCCACTCAAACATAAACGTTTTTATCTACTGAAAAGCTGAAGCTCAGGCTGCTGAATAAGGCAGGAGGATAATCTGCTCCTGAGGCAAATCATATAAATTCCCTTTGCCTCCATTTCCCCCTGTCTAAAACGGGGATAATGCTTGTCTAGCTTCCAGGCAAGATGTGAGATTCAATAGGCTGTGAATTACAAAGGATTTCAAGCTCCTCAGAAACAAGAGAGTATTTGTGTAATTCTTAATACTGTTTATACAAGACAAAAATCTATCAAAGGCTTGAAGGAGGCTGCATTGCCCAATTTCTTCCACTCTGCCTCTCCCCAGCTAATTCTTCTTAGCAGACCCCCTGTCTCCCAGGGCACCAGTGAAGATGGAGGTCTGTCCTTTTAAAGTGTTATTATGAACTTCAAGTACTCTTGTTTCAACAAACTCACTAACAAGGATGAATCAATCTGTTTAGTTTAAGCAAAAGAAAGCAAAGAAATAGTTTCACCACAGTTCAGGGGCTCTTTATTGGGAGACAGAATTCAGCTAATGAAGAGCTCTCAGTCACAGAATGCAAAATTGTAGCAGCATTCAGCACTAAGATGAAATGAGATAAATTCAGATGCAAACAAAGGCATGAATGCCAGCAGTAAGAATGTTAAGAACCAAGTTAGAAGGAGTTGTGGTACATTCAGAGTCAGGACAGATGTTTAAAACAAATGTAGATTTTTTTTTCTGGAAATCATTCATTTGGAACATGAATGTRCTGATAGAAATCAGACAACTTATTTTACTCCACAAATCAAACTAGACTATCACAAGACTTTCTCTGGCCCTTGGATGTGTTAATATACAGAGCAGTTTGCAAAAATTGTTTCATTGCTAGAAATACTTGTTAGGAATAGAAGAAATCATCACAGAAAGAAAAGAAGAAGACATCAGAAGTAAGTTTAAAAATGGAAATACAGTGTAAGGAACAGCTGCTGACTCTTGCTGGGAATTAGAATGTTCACAAATATGTCATATGTGAAATGTCAAAATATTTCAATCAGTCATGTATTTRGTAGAACAATTAGGAATGTGGGTTTTTTAAAGGGAAGAAAAAATATTATTCCTATTTTTTTTTACTCTTGCCTGTTATACCTTCTATTGTGACAACAGAGCATCTTGATATATTCTTTTTCTTCATACAAAGGTGGAACATTAAAACCTCCAGTATTTTCTGTTTATGGTGAGCAACACTCCTCTCCCATTTTCTCAATCTTCTGCTCCAACCCTTCAAATGGAAAAACTTGGTTAGAAAGTGAACATTTCATAGCTGAAATGAATGGAATTTTTTATTCCTGCATATTGGGACAATTGGCACTTTTTTGTGGATTTTGGTGATTCTGAGTGAATTAACCTTGCTTTTCTTTCGACTTGTAAAAATCAATTTAAATTTAATTTAAATTTTACCTCAAAATTTAAATATGAGGTAGCTTCCCTCCACCTTCTGTTTCCACCACAACCTAAATTAGAGCAGCCCCAGGAAGAACACAAGTGTCTTTCTTTACTCAAGACAGGTTTCATGATTTTTTCTGAAAATTTTAGACTATTTTTATTCAAATCCTATCACAGCCTTTGCTGGTTTGTTTTTGCCTTTTTTTTGTTTGTTTGTGTGTATCTTTCTTTCTTTTTAAAAATGTATTACACTTATTGAACATAAAAGCAAAGAAAAAAAAAAAATACCTCTTGCTGGTGAAAATCCAGTCCATTTTACTTAGAATGGTAATCCTACTAATGAGCTTGAGTTCATTCAATTAGAGGTCTTCCAAAAGACCATCATTTGTAGGAAAATTTAAGTCAGAAGAGCAAAGCCTGTATCTCATCTAAACTGTATCTCATCTAAATTTTGGTACTAAAGAATTGCTTAACAACTGATACACAATCAGAAACTAATGCCTCTTTCATAGATCAGACATTAAATACCTAAGTAAATTGTCAGATACTAACACTGCTCTAATTTTGAAACATGACTTCTATCCATAAATGCAAAAATCTGTCTAATAACATGCTCTTATGCTAGTTTCACTGGTCATGCTACAAGCATGTTACAGTTCCCTAAAATTAATAAGTAATGTGAAATATGTAACTGTAAAAATTATAATGCTTATTTGGCATATATCTTCACAGGCCCTTGCTGTCTATATTAATAACAAAAATTAAAAAAAAATGATGATTTAAAAAAGCAAGGAAACAAAAAAATTCCAAACCAAACCAAAAAATCCACAACTAATGCTGACTGCTGCACTATAAGGAAGGCACAAATGGCCTTCTTTACATGAAGACGAAGATGACAATAAAAATCTYATTTTCCTTCTAACATTGTATGAATTGTCAAGCATTGTTCTRTCTATTCCAGCTGGGCTCTGGAAACAAGAATGTGCACCTGAGTAAGGACAGAAGACCCTGGTTAAATCATGTGCAGTTTTAGCTCCMTCCTGGAAGCTTTTCAGACCAGTGCTGTGAGAACAACTTGACAGAGGCAGCCACACTTAAATAACTTTTATTTTGTGCTGTTTTTACCTTATTGCCCAGTGACTGCTGGCTGTGATATGGAATAGCTTCAGCTGAAAATTACTGTAGTGAACAAGATTACCATCTAGTGGTAATTCATAGCCCCAGACAGAGCTTTGCTTGGTTTTCATTGTTTTTTCCATTAAGTTTTATTTCTCAAGTTAGTACCACATAACCTTTGGTTGTTTAGAGGTGTCTCAGTCTAAACTCTTACAACAGCCTCTGCCCCTGAGATGCCTCATAGCTAGGGCCACATCCCATGCATCCATTTATGCTCAGAAGGCCTCTAAGTGGTGCCTTTTTACCTCCTGTATGCCCCAATATCACAGTTTCCTGCCCCATGACACGACCTACTGTGTGAAACTTTGCATACTAGAAAATTAGGTATTTGAGAAATTTTAGATAATTGCTGATGACACACTTGAAAAAAACTACAGTTGTTGAAGCTGATCAGATCTGCAAGATTAGCCCAGTAAAGACATCAAATGTTAAATCTGAAAGCCCCTTTTATTCTGTCATAAATCTCCATACAGAGATGACATTTTCCTGAGAGGTTAATTGGTAGGATGCTTCCTAGGAGAGACCTGTGACCTTTCAGGGAAAGAGCATGGATACCTGAGAGAATGCTCCTTTCCTATTGGATTACCAGGGGTTTTGGTGCTTAACTTTGATGGTTCTGTGGTGTCAAATGTTGTGTCTCTCCCTGTCCATAGGAACTCATACAGCCCTTSACACTGTAATGACCAGAATACCCAGGTGACTTGGAAGGAAATTCCACACATCAAAAAAAGTTCATGGAAAAAAAMCACATGGAGTAGCACATGTGAAACTGTCCAAATRTGTTTGAAATGTAAAGCTATTCCAATACATGTAAGTGACAATAAAAGAACTATTTATCTTTGAGTAAAAAGACCAGCTGTGAAAACATCGGCTTTTCTCAACGGGGGCTTCTTCCAGGTGAGCTCAAATATTATCCATAAGCATATCAGAGCTGAACATTTATTTTTTTGAGATTTACCAAGTAATTCCTGTGGTTATTATTTATTATTTTTAGACCTACTTGAGTTTTTAGATTTTTTTTTTCTTCAAGGCTGACAAATTTCAACCTCTGTTAAACTGTAAAGGAAASTTCATGTATGGGTTTTGTCTGTTTGCTTTTGCTTCTTTTTATTTTTTTTTTTTAAACATTGTGCAAAATATCTTAGGAAGAAATGTTATAAAACATCATTCTACTATTTCTTTGGTATTTGTTAAAAATCCTCTTAAGTTAATCAAGTCTTAAATGTATGAAAAATACAAATTTTATAAACATGACATTTTGTCCAAGTGCTTCCCTTTTAATAAAAGCTCATTTTCATGGAACAGGAGGTTTGACCAATTGTACCCAACTCTGATATTTATTTTACACTATCGTTTAGAGATTCTGGCTGAAAACTGAACTGTACAAAATATATATATATATCAGTTTACAGTAAATAGTCATGCCTTTATAAACCAAAAAAAACCCCAATGCCCCAATAAACCAAGAAAGAAAAATCCCTGGCCATCTGAATAGCCATGATGCATAATACAAAAATAGTGACAGAGCTTTTCACAAACTGAGCTTCACAAACAGCCCAGTTTAATTTTTCAGAACCTTTCAGCACACAGAATCCTCACAGACAAGAAAAAGAAAAAGGGATGATCACAGTTTTTCRAAATTAGCACTTAGGGGATTTGTTCACTTCTTTTCAAACAGCACGACTGAGCTGCAACTTCAGTCAGTATTCTATACCCAGTCAAGTACTTTAAATTTAAAAAACTCATTACTCTCTAAAGATAATGATTTATCTTACACTTTGGCATGATCCTGCTTTGTACTCTGTGTAGTTGTTGCAGCTTTAGTTTGTGTATTTGAGTTTATAATTTTTATTTGTGCCACATTAACTTTTTTTTTTTTTGTAATTGTGCCACATTAACTTTCCTTAATATTGTAGGTTACTTATTCTGTTCTATTCTGAAATATCTTGTTGACATTAGATTTTGGCTCAGTGGCTTAAAGAGTTTTACTTTTCTTTCTCCCAGTTYTCTAACCATACTGTGAAGAAGAGATGGGATGTAACTGAATGCCACCTGGCTTTTGAATGTCTCCAAAGCTTTTATCTGTTCATCCAGATGGCTCAATTTGCATTGACAGTTTTTGTGGCCACTTCAATTAGCTTAAGCTGCTTCATGGTGCATCTAATTATTTCAGTATACATTTTAAAAGAACCTTAAATTCAAGAGCATATTCTAAATCAAATGCTGGAAGGAAAAAAAATCTCTCATTAAAGGAAAGGAAAACCTCCCAGTTGTGCCCAAAATGTTTAAATATGTGGTGACAAATTTCCAGTCCTGTAGACTACATAATGTGAGGTGACTTTGTAATTATTTATATTATATATATATGTATAAATTTGCTGTAGTACAGAAAAGAACATTCATCTTTTTTAATGTTTTTATAACTTGTTTTTTTCTTTCTGTTAGATTGTAACACATTCTGCATTCTAAAAATCAATATTACATATAGGCCATTTTCATGTAAATACCCACATGGAGMAAATTTTACTTTCATGGAGGTTACTGTAAAAATATTAACTCTAGAGCAGTTTTTACTAATATAGAGGAGACTATTGTTCGACTGTGGTTAAATATATTTGATTCTTAAAGTTCAAAGAAAACAAACTGGAGTTTTAAAATTATCATTTGAAGATTAACCCAATCCCAAACCTTGATGAAATAAATTTTGAATGTAGTAGGAAAAAAGTCTTCTTGGTTTTTCTTGTCTTAGAAAAATAAAATATAAAAAGGCTTTGGGTCAGATTGGTCTGGAAGACAGTATTTCATTTTCAATATGATCAACAAAATGCTTTTGGTGTGTGCCACATAATGAATTTGTTGTCAGTCTGACAATGCCTCACTTTCATTTGCCAACATTGACCACTAATATGGCACTTGTTAGACTTGGTCAAATGCAAACCATGTCAGATCTGCTGGATTTGTGTGACTGATCTGTGTCACAAATCCATCCCATCCTAGAGAYTTCAGATTTGCCACATTCCAATCAGCCAAATTTGTGAGCTATGTAGAGATTTCTTCTGAAGTTCAGAGAGAGATTCCTGCTCAGAATTCTAACTTACCACACAAATTGCAAGAGCTGATATGCTGCAGTGTGRCTTCAGTTTAACATCCCACAATCTCTGCTTCATCTTTTTATTTCAGCTAGGTTTCTCCATTAAGTTTGTCTTAATTGTAGAAGTGCTACTTGAAGTTTTAATGAAGATATATATCTGCTTTTGTATTCATAAGCAATTGGAAAAGGAGGATGGAGAAATGTGARTGGAGCAGGGAGAAGAGATAATATTTCAATTTTATTCTGGTTCAAGCATTAAAAAAATGGCAATAAGACRCAACTTCAGAGGAAGGGAGTAGTCTGATTTGTAATTTGATTGAGCTGAAATGGTTCTACTGCCTAAAAGTATTTGTGGGTTTGTTTGGTTTTTATCAGCCATGAYTGTGCCTGTTTTTTACCCACATAAAATGAAAGACATTATAATAATAAACAAAAATTGCTTTAAAAATTGAAGCAGGCAAAAGGAATATCTTATGTTCATAAGAGCAAGGAATAATCAGTGTGACTGGTATTYTTCTCCTCTACAATTCTGAAATGCGTTTTTTTTACAATCTCTCCAGTAATGCTGCATCATGTTTTAGTTTAATTTCACAAGGCTCCCTGACCAACAGCTTCCACTAGAAGGTGTCGTCTCCTTAGTCATGTCTGTGTGACTGTTGCTGTATATTTAAGTCATTATTGAGACTTACTAAAGCATTGTGTTGATCCAGCTTCTGGTATTGAAATCAGATAAACACATTGAGAGAATGATTATTTTTCATGAAAAGCCTAATGTGACTGGAATTACCTTCAATAATACAGTTGTATGATTTTACCAGAGGTTTGTTTTAATGATGACATTTCCTTTTAGATCCCTATTTTAAAGGCCCTGCTTATTCTTTAAAGAATGTAAAGTTAGCAGAGAGAACCCAAAGGAGCACAGAGACGGTGAAAGGACTTGAAGGGAAGCCACTTGAGGAGTGTATGAGGTCATTTGGTCTGTTCAGCCTGGAGAAGAGGAGACCAAGTGGTGACCTCTGCGTGGTCTCAGCATCCTCATGAGTGGAAGCAGAGGGGCAGACACTGATCTCATTTCTGGTGACTGTGACAGGACCCAGGGGAATGGCCTGAAGCTGAGTCAGGGGAGGTTTAGGTGGGATATCAGGATAAGGTACTTCACCCAGAGGGTGGCTGAGCTCCAGAACAGGCTCCCAGTGAAGGAGTCACAGCACTGAGCCA
Organism: Malurus melanocephalus; assembly: GCF_030028575.1. Lineage (NCBI taxonomy): Eukaryota > Metazoa > Chordata > Aves > Passeriformes > Maluridae > Malurus > Malurus melanocephalus. The sequence continues at coordinate 223,383 of NW_026623297.1, read as the reverse complement.
GCCGGAGTTCAAAGAGCATTTGGGCAATGCTCTCAGGCATGTTCAAACAGTACACTGCACTTAAAAAATGTATCCCTACTTTACATAGCAGAAAACAAAACATGTTCTCATAGATTTMCAGACAAATGTGTGGCCACTTTAATCCCTTTTTAATGTGTAACCAACTAAAACAAAATAATGCAATTTGATATATCATACAATGAAAATGAGTTATACAAAGTTAGTGGATGTTTTGTTGCCATAGGCTAAGAAYACAATCACTCTGGTTCATTGCATGCTCAGAAACTTGTTGAGTAGTGGGAATGTTAACATGTGTCTGAGCCTTCTGTGCAATTATTTTATATCTCACATTGCTGATTGATTCTGACTAAGCAGTTTTCCTTTCTGTTATTCATCATGTGCAGCAGGAACRTTCTTCTGTGTTTTCTGTTACATTCCTTATTCTTCAGACTTCTTTTCTTCATTCAAGGTCCACACTGTCCTTTTTTAAAATTCTTGTGTTTTTTTAATAGTGTATTCGGCCCAGAAACAGACAAATTAAGTCCTCCTCTTACATAGCCAAATTGGAAAAGATCCCAGAATAAAGAAAATATTAAATAGAGCAGAAAAAAAAGTCACCATATGGATGCTATTGGTGCAGAAGGARAATAGCCAAGCACAGTGTAGAAATTCCCACTCGGAAGATACAAGGAAGCAGTGTTTGTTTAGCTCACACTGCTGCCAATCCAAAGGAATATCATGACCTGTAAAGTAAACCCAGGAGGTGCAAGGATTGTCTCATAAAGGGAGACACAAATGTTGTAAATTCAGTTTTCATTGTGACCAAATGTACATGAAGAACGAATTAAAAATTTGGAGAATACCTCTTAGAGCTACCATATGGGAAAGTACAAGATCCAGCTAACTCAAGGTTATGAGGCACCTCTAGTGACAGAYATCTTCAATCTAGAAAGAAGGTTTAGAGCCAACAGCTGGTACAAAGGCAAAAATCATATCACTTTGGACTGAAAGAGAGACCCATACATTTAAAAACTAATTAACCATCATTAACTGCCATCTGACTAGCCATCATTAATCATATTTTAGTAAGACTGGTGCACTTGAAACTCTGTGGGGATCACAYTGAGTTCTTATAGGTTCCATATAGAATTTCCTAGTGAAATATGTAATGATTTCTGAAAAATCACAGTAAATTGCATCTTTGAGATATAATATTAGGTCTGCAAGAAGATGGAGGAATGAATAAGGTATGAACCTGTGAAGATGACAGATGTTTACTCAGGTACTCCAGTGAGGAAAAAGCCTGAACTTTAATTTAAAAAATGGTGAAGGAAAATCATCCAGAGAAAAGAAGAGAAATCAGAACAATCTGTGAAGCTGACAGTTGAAGAAGGAAAASTTAATCTTTGTCTATAGTTTAGCTGGGAGATTAATTTACAGTAGATTTAACTCATTATCATATCACTCAAAAATCCCACCTTTGAACAAAATATTCTATAGAGCAAAAACACTGTCTGCTGAAAGATTGTTCAAGAGCCAGTAAATGTCTACAAAAACCCCAGTAAATGTGTATTTTCTCTGAGACTGTTTTTTATAACTCAATGGCTTGTGCATTTTCATTGCATTCTTTTGCTTTCTGAAAGAAAAATTAGAGGATGATTTAATAATGAAAGATGAACAAGGGAAGAAAGATAGTTGCCTATGGCTAGTGAATCCCAGGTCCTACCACAGACCCCTTCTTCTGTACTGAGTCAAAGTTTATTGCGATCTCAGAGGTTGGTGGGAAATAAAATTTTGGTCCTTTCAATATGCTTAGTGGCTTTTAGTGAATTTAAATATGTGTGTTTCTGTCACAATGTTCTTGTTTTATATCTGAGGAATTTTTGTAATCTGGCTGAGAAAAAATTCAAAGGAACATTTTGAAATTGAATACATGATACACTAATTGGAAATGCACAAGACATATTCTACCATCKTTTTTTCATAACTTCAAAATTCTGAAATAAAGTAACATCTCAAAGTCTGCTGCTAATCTAACACCTGTGCATAATCTTCAAAAAAAAAGGTCTCACCTTTTTTTTGGATGAAGATCAAATAAAAATCTCACTTTCTCAGTCATCAAAGAAGTAGAAGTGGTTTGTGTAAGCACACAAATACTGCAGATCATAAAACAGTGACAAGAAGAAATTATCTTTTTTAGGTTTTAATAATAAAAACTAAATGTAATCTGGTAAAAATTCATCCCATGTATTCTAGCCTTGATGACTGAATTCTGTCTTTTCATTAATTGTCAGACTACAAAGGTCATCAGTTCCACTTCCCTGCAGTGCAAAATAGCCACAGAGAAATGTTGGCCCAAAATTTTTCACAAGAGTTTGTGCATTGTTCCATTCTGTCTCATGGTACCTTATAATCCAAAATCATCTGTGCTGAGCAAAGACAAGTCTGAAACCACTTACATGTTGTCCCAAAAATCAGGCAGCAAACAAAAACTGAATWCTTTGAAATTCAGTTGGATTAAAGCACATGGACAATATATTTTAGTCTTTGGTACTGAAAGACCTCAGTGATTAAGAATTTTCTTAAAACTTGAGCAGACATATTTTACATTCTTGTATACAGCATGGTCTACGAGAAGTTTGAGTAAACAATTCAGCTGCACCAAGCAGCATAAGGAATCACTCAGTACTGAGTTATCTTTCTTGACAGGAACAGGTTATAACTGCTATATGGATAGACAGAATAGCACAACAATTTAGAGTGTATTAATTCTGCCTGTCAAATGCAGAACAGTTTGAAACTTATATTTTGTTTATATTTCTACTGTTTCAACACAAGGTAGCAGTTAGAACACATCTGTATTAGACTCTGTGCCTGTGAGAGCCCTTACAATCCAGGTATGTAATGAAGTTAGGACATTTTAATACATTACACAAATAGTGATTACTATACATCATTTTTTCAACTGTTGTTAGTGAACTGTATAAAATTGTAATTTAACCCTCTTTTCCTGAACTTTATGTTATGCAATTTAATTTAATCTTTGCCACAGTTTCAAGTAAATCAAGTATAGCAATATCAATTCCATACCAACTCCGTAAAAATTCAGTTTCTAAATTTTTTTAACTTGAAAATTAATTTCTGTTATTCTAGAAATAACTACTTCCTTGCCAGTAGATATACTTAAATCTTAAAACTTGAGTAGTCCTAAGTCCTTCTGAAGTTGTGTAGGGAAATTCACTGTGTCTGCTTTGGCATCCTGAATTAAATAAACGCCAATCACTATTTGAAGAAGTTTATTTTACCCACTTCCTTTCTGTCAGCTGGAAGTCAAGAAACCCAACAGCTCTTTGAAAGATGAGATTTAGAAGCTGTTCCAATTTAAATGGTTCTGGGTCCATGTTCTTTTATTATTTCAGTCAAGAATGTTAATAATTAAGCATCCATATTAAATATGCAACAATTGCGCTATCRGAAACATGGTAGAAATTTCAATTGAAAATGTTATTCTTTTGTATAGTGTAAAATGTACTGATTGAAAAAATTTTTTAAAAAATTTCATATATTCCTAAAYATATCTATAATTGCAATATACAGCATACTGCCCCTAGTCTATTAGGTGCCCCAGACTAGTTAAAGAGCTTAATTTGTTTGCCAAAACTGGAGCTCTGACAACTGTTTCCCATTTTGATTCAAATAACTTCTTTTAAAATAAAGGATAAACACAAAAAAAATAAAAATAAGAATGTTTTTAATTTAAAAAGTGCAAYATTTTGAAACCATTTCTGATCTTCTGAAAAACACTTTCTCCTGTTAAATGACAAGGGGATGATGGTATTAAATCTCTAACAAAATTTAAATGTACATTCAAACATTAGAAGACAAAATTCAGTCTGTAATTGAAGATCAGTGGACATGGATTACTTGTCAAAGTGTTACAAGGGTTTATTTGTCTTTCTTAATTCCATCCATCAGGTGTTTTTTGTCATTTTAAAAGTTCCCAAGTTCAATAATAAAAGAACTGACATCCAAGGCAAAGTTTCTGCTCATTTAGGAGGAAAGAAGGGACTCTTTGACATCTTGAAGCTGTACTTGTAAAAGTCAGGTAGTAAAACAGAAGAGAATTTTTCACTTTTCACCCTATATCAGCATTGAACACAAAGTGGTTGTTCTGTGGATTCAGGCTAGAAAAGAGAGCATGGGCTGCTGTAGCTCCTGCAGGGCTGGACAAAATTTCTCCTGCTCAMTGTCATTCATCCTCCAGCCACAGTAATCACAGGTAGAGACAGATTTTCAGAATTTCCCCAACAGGGAAAGTCTGTCTATACTCAGAAAACAAGGGAAGGTGAGCATCCCACCTTTTGCCTCCATCCTCAAGGGAAGGAAGATTTTTAGCTGGATTCAGAGAATTCAGAACCAGGCATGTTGATCAGGAAGATGAACAAGCCTGCATCTTAAAACCAATATCCAGAAGAGACTGTGACTTTCTGAGSGATGTTTTTGCCTTTTCTGATAATGCTGCCACAACTTCTCACAGAATATTTAATGTTAAACATCCACCTTGGGGAAAAAAAGAGATCAAAACAGACTACAGTTGGTAAATTCTGCCAGAGAAACATGTCTAAGACATCTGGACAAGAAGAAGCAACATATTAAACTTTATTTAAGCTCCAAGAGAAAAAGCAAACAAAAATTTGTGCCCACAGCAAAAACTCCTAAGTAGAACTAAGGAGGTGATATTATTTTTAATAATCTTAGTTGCAAATTCAGTGAATGAAAAATTCAGTGCAATGTTCATTATGTTTGTATTATTGCTTGGAATCATGCAATCAGCTCACAGAGACACAGCAAATGCTGATGGGGAGTGAGGTTCACAGTTTCTTATCAARTGTGAAACAGAAAAACCATCCAAACAAACTCCTATTAAATTGGCTGAACCCAGGGCTCTGACAAGACACAGAAGTGAGGTTTTTAGGTTTCACAAAGGGCACTGACATAGCTCAAAGAATCCTCCAATTTGCTGAAGAAATGGAGATAAAGACAGTGTAAAGGCTTTAATATCTTTAAAAAAAAATAAATTCTGGTATTATGAAAAGGCTTTATTTTAGAAATTATATGCCATTAATAAATTTGGCATAAGCAGCAAATCCATGGTGCCTATCCATATTCCAGTTTATAATGTTAAGAATTTTGGGAATTGTAGTAGAATGTCCTGGGGATGTCAGAAGGCAAATCCAGTTACCATGAGATTTCTTTCAATAAGAAATTTTACACTTTTATCCTTTATTTCTGCTTAACATCAATGCATACACCGACAAGAAAAATTTCCTTGAATTTTGCAAAAMWTTAAAAATTARTRTTTTCTTCTAAGCACCTGGATTACTCAGAAGTCATATCTATGTCTGTTTATGTCTTTTCCACATCCCAGAGAGGTCAGTAAGCAGCCCAAAATTCACCAGTCAGTAGCTCAAAGTCCAGCAATCAGTGGCCCAGCACTCTGACCCAGAAGTGTAGTCTAATAAATATCAGTATTAAATTAATCATTGCAATCCTTTATGTGAGATTTCAAAGGATTAGGAAAAAGAAAAAAAAGGGAGTTTGTTGGGTGATCTGTTTTGATGCTTTTTTCCCTGCCCTTTTCAAAACTCGTGTTTGGCTTTAAATGAAAATATCCTGTGGTCTGTATTAGGAATAAAGATACATTCTTAGAAAAAAATCTTTCTGGTTTGAGAATCTATGCTTATAGAAATTAAGTACAGCATTTAAAGTTACACATATCCACCTCTTTCTCTTGACACTTATAAACCTTTGATCCATTAGTTCATGCATTAATGCAACAAAAGATACYAGTTTTTAGATATGTGCAGCTTAACTTTCTCGTTTATTATTCATTAAATTTCATTTTCCTTCCACCCAGACAGTCTCTTTTCTTGATTATGATTGACTCCTGCAGTGTTGWGAAAATGTTAACACAAAAAATATGGCATTGCATGAGTAATCCATTGACTAGTTTTTATACAATCTATGATTTTTTACTGTTCAACTACAGCTTCCTATGAAATGAAACCAACACTCTGAAGGCAYAAGAGAGAGGAATGATAGACCATTTCCCTTCATAAATTCTATATTTAAAATTCTGGAGGAAGTTGTTGCTCACAAGTTGCTTTTATCTGTTACTGAAAAAGAGGAAACAGAAGCAAATTTGAATCTACCTATTCACCAAAGACTTTGAGATCYCTGTCCTGAATGATAGTAATCAGAAACATATGTAGGATAAACATAAAGGGCAAGTGTTCAATAAAAAAAGGTAACTCAGAAGATCAACTTTCATGATTCACACCATTGGATGTACAAAAGTCCCTTAGGTAGCTATCCTTAGTATAGTATATCCTGAAAATACTTTTTTTTTCTTTTTTACAAGAACAATGATMCCATATTTGTTCTTTCCTGTCTTTCCTTTTGATTAGTTTTAGACAAGCTAGTGTCAGTTTTTCTCTGTTACTGCAAGAAAATCACTTAAGAAATAAATAGTGGGCAAGTAATAATTAAAATGTTTTCTCAGTGAGTACAAGGTACATAACTTGTGATTGAACCTTTCCAGATCACTTCTTTTATCTCTCTGTACCTCTCTTGGCTGTCAGTATGGAACACCAAGGTGATGCAAATGCCCTGCACCAATCAAGTGAGTATCACATGGGAACTAAAATAAGGATAACTTTTTCTTTGTCATTGTACTTCCTTTCTGCACCTTGACTGCAATGCAATTTTGTGACATATTTGGAATTTCTGTGGGCAGCTAAACAGATTGGTTTAGGTCTCTGGTCTCATGCAGTTGGTTYCCTCACTCCCCTGTATTGCCAAACAGCAGCAGGCATTGAGTGCATTATTTATTTGTGGTGATGCTTGCCAGGAGTTTTTCCTAAGATAGACTTATGGTGGTGCATCTCCCCCTACCTTGTGATTTCAAGCACACACATTTGGGACAATAGCTTACTTCAAGAAAACTTCTGGATATTTCAGACAATCTTAAAAAAATTATAAATATCTGTCTTATGATGGGAGCCAAACACAAATGCAGATCCCATTTCCTGTAATGATGGAGCAATCACAGTCACCASAGGTCTAAATCAATCAGGAGTCATGTTGAAGTAGAAACAGGAGATTAACCAAAACTGCCTCACAGGCCATTTTGCCAGGATGTGACTGACCCAAACTGCATTAATTGGTGGTGAAAGTCAGGGCTGTGAGGTGCTGTAGGAACAGTTGATGAATAGGGTGATACAGGGAAKGTGCAGAGAGGATGAAGCTCCCATAAAGCACAACAGAAATGGTTTCTTGAATAAAAATTGTACAACATTAGCAGTCTTCTCAAACCCCTAGGCAAATAGGATCTCAGTGCCTGGAGCTGCTGCTCTGGGCTCAGGAATTTGCTATTATGGAGGGGCAATTAACCACAGAGCAGAGTAGRATCCATTACTGGAGGCACACACTTGTCCAGCTGGTTTCTCTTTGTAGGTGTKCAAAGTCTCGTTCTTTGCCAGCCTCAGCCTGTAAATGACAGCATTTCCTGCTGAGAGCCCTGTGTGGATATGTACAAAACATGAACATGTCACATTTGCTGTGATGGTGGTGTGCTGTATTTTGCTTTTTCGTGGAGGCAGAGGGGAATTGGCTGGAGATCACAACATGCACTGAAGTTATCGTTTGGTTCAACCAGACACTATTTCAGAGCATCAGGCAGCTACACAGCATGTGCTGTAGCCTGAACAATCTTGCCCAGTGGGAAAATGATCTTTTTCTGACCTGTTTTATCTAGTCCAGAAAGAAAGAAAGAAAATAAAYGGTCCTGTTTSCATCATATTGTCTGCCATTTCAAGGTAAGCAGCAATCACAGGATTCTCTTAATTAAGGCAATAATATTTTTTTCTGCTATCATTACAACTTCTCTCTTCATTTKTCCAGAATCACTGAAAATCTTTTCTTTGTGTAGTTGGGTTTTCTTGTTGCTGTTTTGTTGGTTTTCTTTCCCAGTCTGAGCTAACTGGAAAATCCTTTTTTCAAGTTTGTTTCTAAGCAACTGGGTCTTAAACTCATCAGAGAAAAAAGTTTGCATCCCTGAGTCAAAGCACATAATAAAACACAGCTTTCTCTTGAGAGCACTGTGCAAAATAAATCACCTTTTATACACCAATATTTGTTTAATTCAGATTCTGTTTGTCTTGGAGAGACCAGCCTGATCTGCTTGCCTGCTAAAAATAAGGTGATAAAAAATAAGAGCCAAACAAACAGGCAGAAAAGAAGAAAAATTGAAAAAAAAAAAAATAAAACCAAACACTTTAGATTTAGTCTGTGTGAGTCATGTGGAAATACAGTCACACTGCCCTGGCACCCATCACCTTGCTGTTCTTACACACCATCTTGAAACAGAGAAATCCCAACTGTGACCAGAGCAGCAGTGCACACACCCAGCAATAATCTCWTTGCAGATGTTCTTCACAAGTGCATCAGTGCAGATGTAAGGGTAAAGTGTACGGCTATGCCCATGTACAGCTAAAATTTGTATATAATACATATATAATTTATATGCAATATATAGTCCAAATATAACACTTACAGCACATCTCTATTAGAATGGGTTAACTAARATTTGTGCACTTGACCCCTGATTGTGACAGGGCCAACCATGTATTTCAGTTCAGCTATAATATAACCCATACGTTTAGCAAAGGGTGAACATTTTTGAATGAAAATGCATTTAAAAGTAGTTTGATGCAGTTAATGTTCCCTTTCATTGCTGTTCTTTCCTGTTTCCTGATACTCATTTACATCTTTAGTGACCCTCATTTGGTTCAAGTCAGCTATTTTCTGCTGCAGCTGTCACTTTACAGGAACTGTGTGTTGCACATCACAGATGAATCACTTTTCCAAGTTATCTACACACTGMAACTTAATGTCATGTCAGGCAGAGGGAGGACACGTAGGAAATAGACTTCAGGACTCAAAAAATAATTTGGGTTCCTGTCACTGCACATAGATGTCATGTTAATTTACCTGACACTTGATTTCAGATGCAGCAATTTTTCTACTTGTAAAACCTTTCTTCATAAGGTAGCTCAGCTTGGTAGCTCAGAAAGCTCAGGCTGTTTGCACTAAAAAGAACATAAGATGTTTTAACAAATCTTAAGAGTCACAGCAGGTAATGGTGAGCTTCAAAATTTCTGGCATTTGGCTTTGATTGAGGTAAGAATCAAGCAGCCTGGGTATGCAGCTGAACCAATCTGACACCTTAAATTAGTGATTTGAGGTTGGGAGTCCCATTTTCAAGATTTCTCAAAATATTTTTACCCTTTTGCTGTGTTTCTGGCAGAAAGTTGCAAAAGAGCAAGCTCTATTCATGCAAATGACTTGGCATTTGTGCTTTCTTTGCTATGAAATATTATTGAGGCCAAAATAATACATGATTTAAAGCAAGACTAGACATTTTTATACAAAGCAGAAAAAGATCAGAGTGATCCTTTTAAAAATTAGCCCTAGTGTTCTGTAGCATACAAAAAAAATGGTACAAATAAGGAGAAACATAGTGAATGGCATAAATGATTGCTTTGCAAAAAGTCATCAGCAAGAGTTGTGAAAGGAGCTGCTAGGAAATACCACCAGGTTGTAAATACTGTAAATACCCTGCTGGAACCCTTCTTTTTCTTTTCTCTGAAGTTGTTGAAAAGGCTGTTGAAATGGTTTCCCACCAACATTCCACGTGTGAGTTACACTAATTAAGGAGAAGGTAAGTGGGAAGAGTTGAGTAGAAAAGAACACATCAGCTTCCCAAGGTCATGGCAGATTCATCAACAAACAAAAATTCAAATGAAGTTTGCTCAGAAAAGTTTCCTGAAGGCTTTTCCCAAGGAAAACTTCAAATATGAAACAACTGAGGCAAAAAATACTCATAAATGAACAAATAGTGTTCAAATAATGTCCGTCAATTTAAAAAAAAAAAAAAAAATCAGAATTTATTCAGTTCTATCCAATTAGTCCCTTGCTTTCTTTGGGTGCCATGTAAGAATGAGTTCTTTCTTCACTGTGTTAAATGCTTTCTCCTTCTTTATGCCTTAAATATGGTATGTAACATATCAATCCAAATAGTATATGACAACAGAAACAAAAACTCAGATAAACATAGTGAAATYATCAGTATATGGCTCTTACTTTTTGACATTGAAGAGCCCAAAACTGGGTTGGTAAAAAAACCTTCTAAAATTGTCAGGTGATGCCAAAAGGGGAGTTTAGAATAATCAGCCTTGTCCTGCTAAGGAAAGAGTCAGGAAAGAAACCAATTCTGTCAGTGTAGGGAGAGAAGTCTCTGCATTTTGGTGACAACTCAGACCAAGGCTATCATTTAGATTTCATCCTGATGAGAGAGAGTTCAGGGCAAGACACTTTCTTACCCCACCTGCAGCTGCTGGGAGCAGCACAGAGGCCATTGTTCTGCCCCTGTGTGCAGCACCTCCATGAAAAGCTGGGAAGAGAAAATGGGCCACAGAGCCTCTCTTCTCTTTCCTCTTCTTGGGGTATCACCAATGTGTGAAAACCTGCCCCTTCATGGTGACATACACACACTTCGCCTTGTTTACTGAGGAGAAAACCTGTGATTATGATAAGTGCAAATAYTCTTTTCCTAGACAAAGAGCTTGAACTTGAAACTGTTCATAGATGCTGCAGGAAAGAAGGCTGGAGACACTTGGGTGCAGAAATGGCAGATTAAACTGTCCATACACAGTATTCATTTTCCTGCTAATAATTTTCTTTCTGTTTTCTATCTCCTCTTTTTTTTTTTTTTTTTTTTTTTTAGCTCCACAATGAAATTTCTGGTTGACTTAAACAAGTAATTGGATTAATTTAAAGGCTCAAAAATCCAGCGTGAAAATCGAGAAAACTCCTGAGAGCAAACCAAGTAATCAGCAAAGTCTCCCAAGGGAAATGGTAGAAACTCTGTTACTTGGGTCTCTTAAATTAAAAGGTGCTCTGGGGAATAGTTTTGGGAGATGGGCTTAATAACTTACTGGGAGTTTCCTATCATTAAGCCTGGAAAGGCAGTCATTATCACCCAGAGTAGRAACACGGCTCATTAAAGTTTATAACGAAAGCTGAAATACGTCCATATGTGACATGAATGCTGATGAAACAGAAAACASCACCAGACACTGAGGGAGTCCCAGCTCTCTTTTAAAGAGTGGGAGAAGGGTGGTTCAATTCCAAGTTTTGTTCCTTTCACTGGCCCATGTCATTCCTGTGCCCCTCACACACAGAATGAACTGAGGGTTTAGACAGTTTCATTCCATTCACCTCCATGAGCACACAAGGCTGCATGTCCATATCGTTATGTTTTCATGCTCAAAAAAACCCCCCAAAAAACAACAAAAAAAAAAACCAAAACAAAACAACCCACATATTTTATATCAATGATTTACAGCCAGCTCAGCAGGCTGTAAGACACACTGCAAAATAGGGCTAAAGAAAACAGGGGGGTGGGGGTGAAAAAGAGCACATATGAAACCAGCTTGGTAAGTGAAAGTTGCAGAGTGGAGATTTATATTTTCAAATTTATGAATCACATTTTTCTACTCTGCTGTTCTAGCCTCTCTTCAGGTTTAGGGTTTCTTATCCAGGACAACTGATGCTGGGGATATTAACAACATCTGATATCAACTGACAAAATGTGGCAGGATCCACTTCCAAGACAGAAGTCCCTTGTTTTGTCTACTTTAAAGAACTCTAGGGTATTTCTGGACTAAGAAGTGTGGGTAGGGATTTGGCTTAATATTAGAATAATATTACCAGTCACAGTTTTCGTAGACCTCATAAATCAGTTAAGCATAGGTCCACAAAGACATGTAAGAGCATCACTTCTGTAATTTCAGACAGACTTAACAGTCTGACAYCCTGAAGGATCAAATATTAACTTCTTTGTGCAGAATTCTATATGCAGAATGGGAATAGTAGTCCTTCCCACCTCACAGGRTATAAATACATCAAGATTTGAGGCATTTCACCTCTGTGTCAATAAATMCATGTAGTCCCTAAACTAGCTCAGTTGTGTAGTACATTCTGACAGGAACACACCAAAATCTCTGGTCCAGTGACTCTAATTCTRCATTGCAAATTGTGATAACAGACTCATTTAACTCAAGGAGAATTTTACTTAGACACTGTCATGTTCTTGCCAGACTACAGAAATACTAAGCAAGACTTAAAGAAGATTTAAAGCACAAAATACCACATTTTGAATGACAAATATAAAGTTTAAAAAAAAATTAAAATGTCTTAAAGTAAAGAGTTAGTCAACCCTGAATCCTGTACTAATTATAGCTACCTGCCACTACAAATTCTTCAGTGTCCAGGTACCATGCATAAAGTACATAATATCTATTTTGATTTGATTACAGTTTCATTTTCTACCTTAATTATATCAGGCAGGGTTAATCTGACAGTTAGAAAGCTCTATGTACAGTAATTTTATGTAGAGGATTTAATTAAGCCTAGGAAATGGTGTTTTAGTTAGCTACGTAAGATTTACTGGAGTTGGAAATTCAGAAATTGACTGATGCCAGAACTGTATGATGTTTGTGTTGTTATCAGGATAGGGGAGCGTGGTACATCTTTTGGAGCAAATCCTCATTGAAATATAAAGTAACCCAAAWATCTATGCAATGCTGATTCAATCCCTCTGCCTAGAAAGTTCCAGCTACAAAAGTCTTTGCTGACTGGGGGGACTTAATACAATGAGGAAAAAAGAGAGCAAGAGAAGGCAGATTTGGCATGTGAGTGCTTAATTGTTAATGTGCCAAATGGCACTCAGCGAGAAAAAGTCCAGACACAATTTAGGGTATAGCTTGCATCAGGGACTATTTAGATTGAGCAGCATGGAAAAACTTGCACTGCTGGTTTTGGCTGAAGAGAACTCATCTCTGGCCACATGGATGTGAACTGAGCTGCTTCACTTGCTCAGAGATCCCAAGAACAGATCTTGGCCCATTTTTCTTACAACCATGAATGCATCTTCTAACTGTGCTCTCTGCCTCATCTCCCCTTCACTCAGCCTGGGGAAAAGGCTGATGACAGTAAGAATGAATTGCAGAGTGAACCTGGCCCTGGTGAGGTTYTGGCAGAGAGGAAATTGGCAGCCATGGCAGCCCTGACTTTATTGCCCTGATCCTTTCTGGTAGATCAGGTGCCTTTTCTGCCAGCAGCACACTGCAGGCTTGCAGACATCCCTCCCTGATAGAGATCCTCAAAATGTGCACACAAGACCTTGCTATTGCACCTCACTCAGTCTCTCCTCCTTTTCCCAACAACATCTTTCTTTGCAGCAGCTGTTTCCAGAGCTCCCAGGAGCCCAATGCAAGGGCATTCATTCCCCATCACTCTTGGGGACCACTGACACGTTCCCCTACAGAGCTCTTCAGCAAAGAGCAGGACACCTGGAAGACATCAGTCAGTCATTTTCAGTGTCTTTGGGTACAGACAGCTGGAAGAACTGGTAGTTATGTG
>NW_026623297.1:205445-209758 GCF_030028575.1 Malurus melanocephalus | reverse complement strand
CTAGAGGCTTAAAACCCCCAACACTTTAACAGTTCTGCCTCAAGCTAAGGTACAACGCAGCAAATACAGTCAGCTATTAAACTTATCAGAGCACCTATCTGCTGTTACCAGGTGTGTTTTTCAAGTCAAGCCTAATGGCAAAATGTTTGGAGGCAACTCATTAAACTCACAGCAACAGCCTTGACCACAAAAAACAAAAGATTTTTGCTCCAGAGCTTGAATTTTACATCCAGTAATGAAAAAGGTGATATTCTTGAATTTATTATGCAAGTATTCTCCTGCTTAGGAGAACATCCTTCTTTGGACTATAACAAAGTTTGAAAACACTTCCTGCAACTGTRAAAATTAAATGCATTCAGAAGAACTTCAGATATTCTGGCCTGACACAGGGACAAWCTTTGCAGCCACATTAATTTCAGCTGCCACCATGGTAGACATCATAGCTGAAGTCTAGTATTTGGAGTGGAGATTTATATGATCCAACTATGTAGGAAGGAAATTAGGGATTCAGTAGGTAAACTATAACTTATTTTGCAGTAGATACTAAGAAAACATTGTTTCYTGTGTGCCATCTTTCAGATAAAAATAAATCTTGACTGAAATATCGGAAAAGGGCTTGGGGGAAATGTTTGCAGAGCCTTTTCCTTGATGACTTAGCTAAATTATCTTTGCGTGATCACATTTTTTTTTTAATGAAAATTACCCTGTAATTTCATTGGTTTACATTACTCCTAATTTCCTTTCCTAAGCATGGTATGTAAATCTGATGGCAGGAGATACCACAATCACTATCCTTATGTATATGGGGAGATACATAAACAATTGCCAAGTGATTCATAGTTCCAGTGAGTGAAAGCTATGCAATATAAAAAAGGTAATATATTCTAATGTGATTCTTACCAAATGTTACTTCCAGGAATGATGTCACCTTTTTAGCCAGAAGATCTTGGCTGACCTGGTAATGCCATTTCTGGAAATCTAAAAGTAGAATAAAACTTGCAAGACTACAAACAATTCAGCAGTGTTCGACGGTTTTGTGATAAAGTAGATAGACCATGCATAATTCCAGTYTATTTCCTGCCAAATGTTAAGTAATATTGATGTTAGGTAAGATAAAACATTGGATTTTTAACTCATTGCTTCAAAGGATTATTTCTGCACCTTGTACAAGTTGTGTGTGTGTGTCTGTGTGGGAAACTTGGTTCTTGTGAAATGTGTGGCAATGACCACACCAGACATTATTTGTGAGTCCTGAGTTCTGAGCTGAGTCWTCTACTCAACAAACAAGCAAAGATGTTTAGAAATGTAGTTCTGTGYTATGTTTCATGTTTGTACTGCCTGTTGGATGGGAACTCACAAGTAGGACTCTTATGTTRCATATTATAAATAAAAATAATGTTGGAACAGCATGTATTTGTGTTGCTGTCACTGACAACGACCACTGTTAATGTTAATGTTTTTGGGTTTTTTTTTTAATATTATGAAAAAAGCTACACAATCAGTAGTATTTCATAATCTGGCTATGAAGAAATTTTATTCCTGGTTTCCATTAGTTTACTGATGYTTTAAAGATGGTACCCCACTTCTTCATTTACTTGGTTTTCATATTGTCTCTTCTAAATAAATAAATATTTGTATAATATGTTTTGGCTTTATGAGTTGGATTTGTTCCACCATAACTTAGGAAGAATAATGCAAATGCTAAGATTTTGGAGAGGTATCTAAGAGGTATTCTGCTGTAGCTTGAGGCCTTATTTTTATTAGAAAATATTTTTTGTCCCTATTTGAATACTTTTTTTTTTCCTATTTGCTTTGGAAGTTTCATATTATTCTGTTATACAGAARGAAAGATGTTTTTTATTGTTATTGTTATTTTTATTCAAAACAACTTTATGAGAAATTCTCAGCATGAGGACAATCTTATCTGTACTGCAATAAGGTTGGTACTTGWCTGGAATCCTGAGCTTCTACTCTTGTAAAATGCCTCTTTCTTCTAACAAGATTCTTTCTTGTGGAAATACCATTTGATACATATCAAGCAACAGACCCTGAACAAAACATTCATTTATCAATACTGACCATCAGATCCAGCTGTAAGAATAGGCCAAAAAAAAAAAAGCTATYTGCCTAAAAAAGAGACATCTGGGAGCTGTAAAAACCCCGTACATTGCAGCAGAGCTGGAGTGACAGGTCAGGGTTATCAAGTAACCTGTACTGTCAGGTGGAGATGCATTCAGCCTCTGAGATTCCATAATGACAAGGCTGAGCCACTTCTGTCCAAATATGATTTTATCCTGTTACTGCAATAACAGATTTGTGCTATTGAAAGCTTGGCTGAAGGGCAGAGTAGCAGGGAGCAAAGTGTTGGTGAAGACACAGCTTCAGTCTGCAGAGCTGTAAAGAGAGGGGGAGAGGCAGCAATGCTCTGTGATGCTCCCAACGGGACAGGGCAATKCAGGGAATGTGCAGGAACACCACAGACCAGCCAGGAAAGGGTTACTGTCTACCTGCCTGCTGTGTGACTCATGTCTGGAGCTAAAGCTGGCCTCCTTCCCCAGGACATGAAAAACAAGAGAGAAACTGTCTGGAAAACTCTTGCATTACTTTGTTAGAGTGATAAATTATTTTCTGAGAGTAGGGCATGAAGCAGCGCCAGGTATGGTACTGACACCTTCCTGGGTGAGACTCCTCCACCCAGCAGAGCCAGAAGAAAGCAGCAATTACTGCAATTTCATATAGGGCATACAGGAGGGACTGCAAGAGGGGAGGGGGAACGAGTTTTTCCTATGAAAAGGACAGATTTATACATGACAATGGCAGAAACATCTTGATGATGTTTGAAACCCAATCATAAACAAATGGGGAATTTTGATCACATATTTGTTCCTATGAATATTTCATATGCTTCAATGACCCAAATAGAGTTTGCATAGTAAAGCTCAGCCCCTTCAGCACATTTATGCTTCTGAAACCTTTGAAGATTTCGGCAGAAGTGACCATGTCTGTTTCCAATAAGGGTCAAGGGAGAAGATGTGTGCATCAAAATGCCTTCAGAGGCATCAGCCTTAAACTTTAATCTCCTTAAATCTTGCATGCTGTGTACACTTCCTTTTCTTATGGTCAGAAAGGTCCAGGAATTCAGCATTAAAATGTCCCCACTTTGATCTAATTATTGGAGGAGTCATTTCTTTATTTTTCCTTCAATCTTCTTTTGCAAGTGGCATGGTCTCTACTGCATTTCTCTGTCCTGTCCTTGTCTC
Source organism: Malurus melanocephalus (assembly GCF_030028575.1). Taxonomy (NCBI): domain Eukaryota; kingdom Metazoa; phylum Chordata; class Aves; order Passeriformes; family Maluridae; genus Malurus; species Malurus melanocephalus. The sequence goes on along the minus strand of NW_026623297.1, from coordinate 206,498 downwards.
AACCATCAAAGTAACATGCACTGCTCAGCCCTTCAGAAATCCTGCCTAGGTGCCTGGCACCTGTAATTACCTATGTTAGTGACTAGATCTTGTAGGATATGGGCACAGYAGCCACTAAAGGTTTTGCTGGGCTRATCTCTGCATCATCAGCATCCTAAGACCAGATGGCATCCCTGCAGAAATCTCCTGATACTTGTACCATAATGACTATTTGATCTAGCACCCACTGTTCCACCTCGTCGAAGAAGTTCACCAGACTATCTTATATCATCAGCTGGATTGGTCCAGTTTGTGCTGCTAGTTGTGTTACTTAATATTTACAGGTATTTCAGAAGCATTAATATTATAAGTTATGTTTTCAGAAAATACTGAAAATACTTCTCAGCAAAAAATACCCAAATTACTTTTAAAATTTTTTGATATATAAAAAGAGGATGGAAGGAACTGCTTCTGAAAGTTGAGGTCTCACAGAGGTAAGAAATGAAAGTAAATTAARTTATTGCCTTTTTCAGGCCAACAAAAAGAAGATGGTAGCACACCTCCCAAAKGATCAGTCAATGCTCCTGGAGGCAGCCTCTCTTGTGTGGATAAAATTAGCTGAAGGGGGAGTATTTTGATTGGAAAGATCCAATACAGACAGATCAACATTGAATCACAGAGTGGTAACTACATATGGATTTAATCTGCCACCAAACCTAATGCACATCTGTATCAGTTGTTAATGCAATTCACCTCATCAATTCAGAGTTAAGTGAAGCAAGTTTCTCATTAAAGCTACATCTCCATCTCTCCGCCCTTTATTTTTTATTTCCCTCTTTCCCCTTCAATGATTTTAATTTGCCTCAGGTTTCAACACCTCAGTCAAGCAGTCCTGTGATATCTCAGGTTTAATATCATTTTACCTTTCAAATATAACTACAGAAGTATTAGGTTTAGCTCACTATGGTTGTCTGATCTGTCTGATTGTAGGTTTGTGAGCATTCAGTTAACCAAAAGTAATGTTAAATGAGGGGGATAGTTAACTTTTTTATTGATCCAGACAGTTCTGCCTTA
>NW_026623297.1:169558-205440 GCF_030028575.1 Malurus melanocephalus | reverse complement strand
AAAAAAAAAAAGAGAAACACACTCGCATTCAAACTTGTTCTGATAAATCTTTTATAATCTTTACAAATGGGACAGGAAGCAAGGAAAAAGTTACTTTATTTGTTTTATGTGGGGAGATTGACTGGTTTGGTTGAAGGAAAGAGCATGACTTGAAGATTTCCATAGAAAATAACCCAATCCAAAAGCCTTTTAAGAAAAAAAAGRTTTGAAAACCTTCAGTTAGCTTTTTATTGAATGAGTTATATTTATACATTACTATATGCAGGAACTCAGGTTTCAGACTGCCAAGAGCACAGGATGGGATTGTGTGGTTATTGGCTGGTCTGTCCTTCAGTACAACAAAGTCCTTATTGATGGATTTACTTTTGAAACGGTTCAGTGTATCCACATCAACCAACACTGGTTTGTGTAAATGGCTCAGGCTGCCCACACACGCCACTCACAAAATTCCAGACACTGCTCCTCCCTTTCTGCACTGTGTTTGGCATCATTCAGGATATTGCATTTCCAATAGCTGTTTAAGGAATAAAATTCTATTCCTTTCTGTTTCTCTTAAGTGTTATGTTTGTAAAGAATTCAGAAGATTCTAAACAAAAAAAAAATCAAAAAGCATCCAATGAAGTAGAATGTATTCTTACCATTTTATTTTCCCCCTGAGTTTGATATGTCTTAGATATTTTATTTATGATTTGAGAGATAGCAGTTCATCTGTCTGCTTTGCTGCAAATATGTTTGTATTATCTTAGGCAAGTCAATTAAGTATGGTGAAAAATGAATATACAACYATACTCTAGAAATGCTACTTGCTGCCTCTTGTGATTCTCATTCCAGCATTGCGTGATAAGTCAGTGCTGCAATTCTTGTAGCATCTGTTTTATCTGCAGTTTTCATAATACTTTGTGACAATGGATTCAGTTCATGGCAACTGAGGATACATCTTGCTATTTTATCCGAAGCATCGTGGCCTTGGAATCTCTGCTGTCCTAGGGAAAATCCTCCAAGGCAGCTGAGGGGATGTGGTGCAGCCTCCCCTGCACGTCTTTGTSCAGCAGAATGTGTCTGCAGGCTCCAGGTGAAGGACTGCAAGGCAAGCAAACCAACTCCATCCCATCTGACAACCACCAAGGTGCAGGGAGCTCCTTTAACATGCCAGGAGCTTTCCTCCCGGGCCTTATCCACCTCTTTGGCCAAATGCAGACATGTCAGATGATCTGTAAAGCAAAATTCATCGCCCTGACTTTTTTATTTTACCAAAATAGGTTCAACAGTTTAATGGTTTTTTTTTTTTTTTTTTTTTTTTTTTTTTTTTTTTTTTTTTTTTTTTTTTTTTTTTTTTTTTTTTTTTTTTAATCTTTGCTAGCCCTAAGGGTCCTTATTTTACCTGACATTATTTTGTTCAGATGGAAGTTTTATGGAATAGTTTAATTGAAGAAAACAAGTGGGAACAGGCAGAAGGAAGTTTCTTTTCAGGAAGTGTGGGTTGAATGGAAGGGCAAGATAGTAAGTTTTTACTAAATAGTCACTCAGCAAAACTCTCAACAACTCYTTTACACTCTGTTTTCAGCTGGATAGGGAAATCAGCAGTGGTTCTGGCAACAAAATATCTCAAAAGGATCCCTCAGTGAAAAATGTAGAGCAACTTAATCCTGTTCTCCCTGTGTCAGACTGGTACGGGACTGCAGGGATGTGAYAGGATGGATTTGTTATGCAGATTGCTGTGCCATTAACGTGTTCAAAACAATTTGTCCTTGTAAAGGGAAGCCCTACTGAAGGAAATATGGCAGACCTCTATTAATTCCAAATAATATAAGGTTTTCTCCATCTGTCTCCAGTGGCTTACTTCATCTGTGTGAATTTTCAGTCCTTTCTAGCAGTGTGAAGTGAGTAATTTTGGTTTAACTTAAATTTAATTAAGGTCGACCTTTAAGGCTTTGAAATACCTTTGAAAATCTGTACAAAAATAGAAACATGAGAGGAGTTCTGATTGAATAATTCTGATTCTTGAAACAAGCACAAATAAGAAAGTCTTGGTTTCAAAGACAAACCTGTTCAGCAACATATTCCTGATAATGAACTAAGTTTTCATGTTTCAATTGAATTTCAGTTGAGTTCCTTTTGGCTGCTTTTAGTAAGTTTTGGACCAGTGTTCGTTTTTAAATAATGTGTTGAACATGTCTTGGTTACTTCTGTAGGCATTAAAGGAATGCAAATAATGAAGAAGAATAATGGTAATTATGTGTCATTCCCTGGGAAGGTTCATGAAGATAATTTTGCTGAAAAGAGCTGTAAATAAGTCTCTAAGAGTAACAGCCAGAATCCACAATATGCCTGRGGACTGTGTCATAGGAGTAACATTTTCCACAAACTCATCAGAGARGTTTTAATAGCTGTTTTCTGTTTTGCAGAACACTGCTCCTCTGTCTTTTGAAATTAATTCAGCTTTCATTAAGCCTGAGATTTTGCTCCTTTTTTTATTGTCAGACTGAAACTGTGCTTCATTTCCTACAGTATATGACACTGTCATTTAGAATCAGAACTGGATCACTCTGTTCCCTAAAATAAGCCCTACTTATAAAGTTATATATGTATATATGTAAAGTTCTGTATGTATATAAGTTGAATTTTTTTCTTACCCCACGGGTGTAAAGTTTTCCAGAGCCTCAATGTAGCATGCAAATCAGAACCAGCTCCTGAAAAACCAAAAGACTGTCTGCAGCTACTTAAATCACTTAATTCTGTGTATTAAGCCTATCAAGGACGTGCACGCTGTCCTTGATCTGAGTTTGATTTTCAAACATGGCTTGCTTCAGCATGGTTGAGGGGAAAAATGCGATGTTTCAAGGCAAGACATTTCCTTSTCTCCCATATGACTTGTAGGAACATTTGGTCATCCACAAAGCGACAATTTACTGTTCTGAAAATTTATTCTGTTCTTACACTGAAGTAATAGATCCTAAGCTATCTGAGGGTCCTGAAAAAGAAAATTAACTAACTGGTAACATATCACTTGGAAATGTAGTCTCAACATTTTGTAGAGGATGCTGCATGTTTTGGAGGGAAAAATGTTATTATGCTGGAAATTAAACTATTTTAAACTACTRTAGGCAGTGTCAATCTCCAAAAATGTTACTGCCAGCACATGAAAACCAAGGCAATTTGCTCTGTACATAAATTCATGGAAAAGCTTCAGAGCAAATTATGAAAGAAGTAAACATCCTTCTGCCTTTTGCACTACCTTTCAGCAGTCTTTTGAATTCACAAAGAACACTAAGAACTCTTTCAAGTTTTCTGCCACGTAAGCTTCTGTGAAGTGCCTGAAAGGGTCTCATTTCTCTTATCTCATAACTCTATAGATAAATTCAGTGGATGGAATAGTAGCTTTGTTTAATTGAATTTTAGACATTTGAGTCCCAAGTGGGATACACTTTTATATGTAATAGTCTTTCAGTACTTTTCCCCCAACTTTTGACAGCAAATTCAAGATATTCTTTCAAAGCAGTATTAAAGAAATATATTTTGTATTGGTTCTGGCTGGTGCTTGCTATGTGAATCAAAAAGACATTTCATTGGAATATCTTAATTGCAATCTACAGATAGCCTTGGCAGAAACTTGTGACACAAAAATCTGAAAGCCAGATCTGATTTCTACCAAAATCTTTGGGCTACTGTGTTTATGGCTGCAATAGTCTCTTAACTTTTGTGCTTCATTCTAACTCACATTAGTTAAGATCCTCTTTGCTGTGTGTGCTGTACAGTATTTTGAAAAAAGAAGAAGATTGATATTGACATCACAGGATTAAGTCTCACTAATGTGCAACCAGTTATTTTCAATGCAAGTGTAGCAACCAGCAATCTTATCAGAAAAGAAACATGCAGCTTCTTTACAAAAGTATCTGGAACTGCAATTCTGTATTTAATGGTATAGTATTTTTTAAATTCCATAATCAAATTTTATAGAAAATAAATAAACACCGTTTATATTGAGAAGAATTTTGTCAGGATAGACTATCACTAAAAAATGAACACTTTGCTAAGACAAAGTCCTTACGTTAGTTTTTGCAAATTCTTCTGGGGAAATTCCTAGCTTTGAACTTTCTTCCTCATTTTAACTTGTCAAGACAAATTTCAGAGATGTAAGCAAGCRTAATTTGAAGTGAAATTTTTTTTGCACTACAAAGTTACTGTCCCTACATTATCARTCTGAGTCTGTAAATTAGCCATATCAGGTATATTTGCTCAAATGTACAAATCTTCCTAATTCCACCAATAAAATTAAAAGATCCATAGCAATTATRAAGTAGTTTTACAAAGTACCGTAGACTCCTTTAGGTTGATCATGTGAATCTCTGTTTCAAACAACTTTCAAATAATATTTATCTATGTCCCATCCTGCTAAAATATGGGAAAACCCTATACTCTCAACAAGTCTGTTGGCACTGGGTGTACTAATTCAGGTTGCAAACATATTTGCTTCTTAAGACCAAGTTAGAGTATTGAATGTGCTGCTGCTTTCTTCGCTGCCAGTAACTGCTGAGTAACTCAAATGTGAAGATGTGCAATGGATTGTAGTGCTGGAGTGGCAGAGCTCCTGTGTTAAACAGTGAGGATAATTCCATGGCTGGAGCTTAAATAAAGTAGATAAAATATTCTATAAATTTAGCAGAAATAAAATACTTGAGTTAAATTTTATTTAATAGGAATTAGTCTTCAACTCCCAATCATTCCTACAAAACCTTAGCTTTTAAAAATTGAGTTTTATTTCTATTGCTCAATTCTACTTCACTTGTTACCCCTTAATAAGCCTCAAACAAACAAATAAATTTAAAATAATTCTTTATTTCCTTTCCATTCCTATTTCTCAAAATGTTAAAAGATGTGTGCAGCCATAAAAGAAATTACTTTGGCAAGTAGACAGGAGAAAAGAAGGGAATCTCATYAATTAATGTCTTAAAAACAAAACCAATAAGATAAAACAAAACAAGTAAAAAGAAACAACAACAAAGCACCCTCAAACTTCTAAAAAACTACTGCCAAAAGCAGAAGAAGTTTCCTTTGCCTATATATAACCTTTTTCTTAAGGCTTTTCTTCATAATTTTGTCTGCAAGGTGAAGATTATTTCACCATCAAATGYAACACATACTGYGTGATTYYCMKTTTTKGRMWTTTWRSRWKRRAAWTTTWMTWMYYYYYSWRAAMAYWYWYKTKTTTWYWYKKSKSYKYCTYTTTTYYWMWARWKYTSWSAMRWKTYWCASRGTKKCATTCTCTTTCYTGGAKTTTTTAKCCTAYATAGCAAAATAATAATGGAGAGATGTGGGAATTTTCACTTCTACCAAGAAATTTTGTTTTGTTATTTTATGAAGGAAAATTATGATCATGCCCTCCAAAGACTTAATTTTGTTGTTCAACAAATAAAGTATGKTTTTGCCTTTTCTRTATTTTAATWWWMMYTWAATTAAATWAWMWWWWMATWWWMWAATSARMTGWRYYRWRTGGATTGATAAATACTGCAGTGTCCAGGTACATAAAATAACAGAGGTTCACTGCACACTACCTGAGTGTTAGACATGGTGATGACAGACACGTTAGACATGTCAGACAAGGTGATGATAACACACCTTAGTATGGTGCTGTGTCACATAGATAGAGCCACACTGCTTTTGGGGCATGATCTGGATGAAGTCCTTGAATTGGTTTCCATTACAAAGCAATTTTGGGCTGCAGTTTGAAGCAACTAAAAGATAATGATTTTAAAAAAAATATTATTATTGTTATTATTGCTGAATTTTTAAAATTGTTATTATTATAATTATCATTGTTGATGATGATCATGATAATAATAGTGATTTGATATGACACAGAAATAACATAAGAAAGGGCAAATACATTTCACAACTGGATGCAAATAAACCCTAAAAAGAGATATGTTATTTGATAACATTTAGAATGTAGTCCTAACATAATACTATAATTTTATTGTTTGCTGATTTTTGTTTACCAATGCATTTCATCTGCTCCAATAAAACTTCTATGAAGATTTTGTAATTTAAAGGTCTTTAAGTCCTGCAGATCTGGCCAAACTTGGCCTAACCTGTCCCATAGTGGAATTAATCCTGCCACCTTAGAATTGCACATATGAATATTATTACCCAAGACTGACATCCTATGGTCTCTTCTTAGTTAAAGGAGAGAAGTGGGCATCTCCAGAAATAATTTAAATTTTATCCTAAAATAAGTAAAATTAACCAGATCTATTGTCCTCTGCATTTGCATCTTTCTCTCTCTACCACTCCAGTCCTAAATTAAATTCCTTTCTCCATAGACTCAGCTTGGAAGAACATTCTGGCACTTGCTGGGCAGCTTTACCTGATCTGTGTTAGATGTCTTCTTCAGAGTGAGACAAACCAAACCCTGCAAGTACCCACTCCATTGACTACAAACAAGATCTGAAAGACTCCTYCTGCAGGCAGCTCCGTTTGGCCAGATGATTCCCAGAGCACACATAGCTGGAGGCAGAGTTAAATCATTTCAGAATAATGAGTATCCCCAGTGGTTTAAGCATCCCCTCTGGGGCTGTATATAACAGCATTTATTGAAGTTATTCTCATGAATGCTAGTGGCCAAACTGGCACTAAGATCAATGGGGAACAGAGATACCCGAAATCAAATCTCATATTTCTCCTTCTGGCCAGTCCTGAAACAGGTCACATTCATTGAATCCATACTCTCTGAGATACACATCTGAACTCAGGATAAACTTTATCCAAACCCACATTTTGTCACAGGATAAATTCAGTGTTGTRTGCCAGACCCAAGTCTGATGGCATCCCAGTCTGTGGAGCACAAAGATGATCTTGTGTGCGTTTGGCCAAGTTTTAGACAAAGCCTAGACAGCAGAGACATAAAATATGAGTTTGTGGTGTTTTGTGAGGTAAGGGGAAATTTTAGGGGAAATCAGACTGTCTTTTCACAGAATTACTTGTGAAAACTACCAAAGAGCAGTCTAGCCATTAGATAATTATTTTCATAATTGGTAACACTAAGTTGTTAAGGAAGCTTGAGACAATGTAATGACTTACTAGTTTTTGGGGGGTTTGACTTCTCATCCCTCATTAACTTCATCTGCAGTTCTTCAAGCAGCATAAAAGAGAGCWGTATGATCTTCATATTAGGCAGATAGAAAACAGAAGGCATCAGAATGTTTCCTAAGGATAGCAAACAGGCCCTGGAAAAATCAGAATTGCAAAACCTGTTTTTTTAAGCTCTAGGCCAGGCTTCTTTACATGAAACAGCACCCCTTACACTGGAGCTAATATAAAGTGTGTGTRCATGCATTCAAACGTGTCTAAATCATCCGGATGTTGACATGACAGCATTTAAATTTCCAGACTAAATTATRTTCCATTTCCATTGCATGGTGCCATAAAAGCTGGTAGAGAATATGTTTTCAGGCAAGGAATTGCTTTCAGTGATGCAGAAACTGAATATATTCCTGAAAAATTGCAAATGCTACAAGGCTGAGCATATCCCAATTCTGCTAATTGGTCTGAGTTGCTGAATTGTTCTAATCAGTGCTCAATACATTAAAGTGCAAAATTTGATGCTGTAGGCTACATCCTATGTATTTTTTTTTTCTTGATATTACATGTGTAGGCACAGATTCAAAATAGTATATTGTTGCGACTTGACTCCTCATTTAAGTTGGCAGTGTTCAAAAGCAGAGAGTGAATGAAACCTCAGCTAAAAGTAAGTGTTTAGAAATGAGTAGTTAATGAAAAATAAATAAGAGACCAACTGAGAGCATTGAGTTATAGACAGGTAGCAAGAYGATTACTCTCTGAAGAATGAAATTATTCAAGTAAGAAATACAGGATACAAATCATATAGTGCAGTGGTAATAAACTCATAAAATTAACCTAAATAAACTATCTGCGTTTAGGGGGCACCAAAGCTTCAGACTTAACATTGCAAGAACTTTGTATATYGCTTTTAGAGACTGCAGAACTTGTTAAAGGAGTTAGGAAAAATATCTTTAAAGAGCATTCAAAAAATGAGAGCTTGCAGATGCCAAGCATTACTCCATGGAGATTTGGAAAGGCCAAAAAAGGCCTCTGCAGTGAGGCCACCTTGCCCTGGGTAGGATGTGCTGTCCCCAGGCTGCACACAATGCCAGCRCTGTCAGTGACAGCTGCACCAATCCTGGCAGAAGAGGAATGGGAACTGCATGGACTGGGGCTGTAATCCTTCATTTCTTCCATGGCTTGCTCTTGTTTGAGATGCAGTGAAGCAGCCATCAGATGTTAGCAGCGTTTCATTTGCCTGCATGTCCTGCAGCAGCTCAAGGGAGATGAGCAGGGGATCCCCCTGTTCTCAAATGCCTTTCATGATACAAAGTTGTAATTTAAAACTCATTCTGTCTGAGGTAACTTAGAGTCTGCTAAAGACTACACTGTCTTTAGATTAGGCTAACTTGCACTCCAGACTTGATTTRAGATTTTGGAGCCAAGTGGCTTCAATATCTATACAGTCTGTACAGCTAAACCTTGAATGGGGACAGTCCCACACTTTCCCAGGCTACAGCTGCACACAAACCAGCACATCAGCAGAGGAGGAACGAGGAGTTTGCACTTGAATGTGAGCTGTAAACTAACTTCTAAGCTAAAATCATAATGCAGACTTATGTCTTCTTTAGCACTTTTAGATTTATAAATAATAAAAATTTCAAAATCGTAAATTTGTTATACTAAAGCTTTAGCTACACTTTTCATTAGGGTTGAAATGTGATTATTTAATGGGATTAAAAACATATAAACCCCATATTTTACACCTTGTTATTGTAGAAACAAGCTTTTCATTTTAACCAGAGAGCTTTAAACAGATATAAACTAATATGTAACCCCTCTTTTTCTCCCTCAGCAATGTTGTCTTTAATATCTCATTTATTTGCTTCTCCACTTTAACATTGCCTCTTGCACACAGTGCAGTTACACACAGTGAAGGTTATATATAACACTCCATCATACAGTGAAGGTTCGTGAGGAAAATCAATGTGGTGCAAAGCTATAGAGTGAATTATTCCAAACAAAGATCAAGTTATTCCATCAGCAAAAGTCCTTAAATTCACCCCAGCTATCCAGTTATGCAAAGAAAAGGTCTGCTTGAGCACTCTAGATGCAGCTCTGGCATGAGAACCTGCACATTATCCTCCATGATGAACAGTGAAGGGATTCACAGTAGCAGAAAGAACATCATTATGTAATTTCAAAGAAGAATGGTTAACTGATGTTTTAAATGAAGATATGACAAAATGATTAGACTGAGTGGAGGTAACTTACTTCCAGTATCTGACAGTGGAATGCATTTTCATTCAACAGCAGCAGTGCTCTTGTGCTCTTGTGAGTACTTGAAAAAGATAAAGATCAAAGGACAGTGGGTTAGGCTGTGGGAATCTTGTAGATAAAATTCCAAATCTGGATGAGCAGCATCTGTTGCTCTCAGCTTTTTGGCGTCCTTTCATTCCATCCAAAATAGAGCTGCAAAGATTTTCTATTTTGCTCTTTCCTTGTTTCCTTACGTGTTAAGTTCCAGCTTCTCTCCCTCACTTTCAAAACACTTCCAAGGTCCACCCCTGTTTGCACCACTGCCCTCCTCACCTCTTCCTCTCSCTGCAGCCTGCCAGCTCTCCTTTTCTGACTGCCCTCTTTGTCTTCCAAATCTACTGAACATTTTGCACCTTTATTACTATGCCACCCTGGAGCTCTGGAACAACCTGCTGATTATTCCAGGCCAAGCARCTCCTCTGCTGCCTTTAACACCTTCTTTGAAAATCCCTCACACTTACTTATGTTTTGGTAAGTCAGGGAGCAGCCCTTCTTCTCTCAATTTGATGTATAGAAGGATAACTTCCACGTGTAATTCCTGGCAGCCCACAACCACACAGGGAGGAGATAACAACCCAGAATTATGAATGAAGGTGTACGGAGTCTCAGGACTCAGCAAACCACCACACCCCAGGAGTGGAGGCAACTACATTTTAAACAAGTGGAGTTAAAACAGGAGGAAAGTGTGTAGAGACATGCTCACCCTGTTTGTTTCCCTCTTGATTTTATTTAATTTAAACCATAACTTGCTTGGAAGCTGTCATAAAACACTAGCCAATATGTGACATAAAGCAGCTTGTATCAATTAATAAATTACTCTCTTCTAGCACATTTCATCTGCACGTGTGAGAACATTTTACAGGACTGTTCCTACTTAGAAGAAGGGAAATATTGAAGCACAGAGATGTGAGAGCCATTCCCAAGAATACATCAGTCTGTAGCAGAGAAACAGAAATAAATCCAGGTCCTTCAAATTCCAGCTTTGAGGGCTATCCACTACAGTATGTGGCCAACTGCCCGGTGTATCCCACTTCCTGGCAAAGCTTTGTAATTGTAGTAGGCAATGAGAGAATAAAATTCAATGATCAGACCATGAGGCAGCTGTCCTGTCAGGTTAGAAGATGTTTATGAACTGGGCCATAAGGTTCAGAATATTCCTCTAATGTAAAGCACAGAAAAGATTTTGTCTTTCCCCCATCCCCCCCTCACAAATTGAATTCATATTTCTATAACATCTGGGTAAGTAAATCCCCTAAATGGGTTCTTTCCTCTGAGAATGAAGTGGAAGTCAGAAGCATTTCCTCATAAAATGTTAAAAACAAATATCCATCTCTTGAAGTATGAGGAGTCATTATCCCCAGTTAGGGGACCCTGCCCATCACTTTCTTGTTTGGATATCTGGATTCAACAGGAAAATAGTTTTGATTTGAATGCTATTAGAGCCATTAGGAGAATAAACATATTTGGAACAYGAGAAAATCAGGTAATGTACAGACTTGCATTCATTTATGAATTCCAGTAACATGGGCAGAAATCTGAAATGAAAGCACCCATTTTCAACAGCTATAAATAAACTAGAAATGCAGTCCTGCTGACAAAAAGAGCTTGTGGGGCTCTTTATTTTTGATTTGCCACTGAAGAAAAGCTCTTRCTTTTCACATATGCTTTACAATGAAACTGTGTTCAGGCTAGATAGTGTTATAAGGTCAATATATATATATTTGAAAAAGGAAACTTGTGGAAGACATATGAACAATTTCCTTTGTTTAATACAGAGGGGTTTTTGGGATCTCCTAAGAGAATGTATTGGTGGTTTGATTCAGAGAATGAATAAAAACATGACCTTTTGAGAACCAGAGGTTAATCTAACACAACAGCATCGAGAGGAGAAGTTATAACTACCCAGAARCCCCACAGAATAGCCTGAGGCAATAACTGGCAAACAGTGAAGAGAGTGGACCAAGTAGGATAAAAACTTTTTATTTTTGATWAAAAATATATTCCAGGCTGGTATGTAACCTTGAATTAAGTCAAGGTTACATGCACTGTCAGGAGGTTGCATATAGGTTCTGTGTTATGTCGCTCAGGTTTTTAGGCAGTCAGGAGCAAAAACTGGCTGTTCTGTGAATTCCAGGATTTTTATTAAATGTTTCAATGGACATAAATAGTTCAGTCTACCAAGTGGGTTTTATTTTTACAGGACTAAAGATACGGTTATCAAAGATACGGTTATTTATTTTTTTCTGTTGAAATTTAGTTTGTAGATCATGTCTTAGTTAACAGAGAGCAGTGAGCAAAGTCTCTGTAAAAACTGAACAAGTCGAAGTGTAATTCAAGCAAGTAAATCCTTGTCCTGGGCTGTATCACAAGAAATGTGACTAGAAAGTCAAGGAAGGTGATTCTCTCCCTCTACTTGACTCTCTTGAGACCCKACCTGGAGTGCTGTGTCCAAATCTGGGGCGTGCAGTAAAAAAAGGATGTGGGTAGACTTGAGTGGATCCAGAGGAGGCCACAAAGATGTTCRGAGGGCTTAAGAACCTCTTCTATGAGGAAATGTTGAAAGAGTTGGGCTTGTTCAGACTGGAGAAGAGAAGGCTCCAGGGAGACATTGGAGCACCTTCCAGTGCCTWARGGGAGCCTACAAGAGAGCTGGAGAGGGCTTTATACAAGGGCAGGTGGTGATAAGACAAGGGTGAATGGCTYTAAACTGAAAGAGGGCAGATTAGGAAGAAACTTTTTACTGGGAGGGTGGTGAAACACTGCAACAGGTCGGGTAGAGGAATTGTGGGTGTCCCACCCCTGGAAGTGTTCAAGGCCAGGTTGGATTGGGCTTTGAGCAGCCTGGTCTGGTGGAAGATGTCCCTGCTGTGGTGGGTTGACCCTGGCTGGTGCTGMGGGGCTCAGCCTTGGCCACTGGCAGGTCTGTCTAGGAGTCACTGGAATGGGCTCTGCTGGACATGGGAGATGCTGTTAGCAGGTTGTCACAAAAGCCACCCCTGTGGCCACCCTGCTRCCAAAAYCTGGCCATGCAAACCCAGTGAACCTGCACATGGCACAGGGCTTGGAACAAGAGGATCTTTAAGGTCCCTTCCAACCCACACCATTCCATGRTTCTATGAAATCCTGTAGATTACATTTTTAACTAATGTTAATTAATTATATTTGAATTAATATTTAACAATATTAAAATGTTGTGATTCTGAAACATAATAATAACACTGCATTTGGTATTGTGATGTTGCCAGCTAGCAATCTTATGCTGCTAACCCATCAACCAGAGCTCATGTAAAGAGTAATAATTTCATCCATAACTTCACCATATTTCTAAAAACTTGAATCCTTTTTATGACTTTCATTTTAAAGGTTTTGTGTTTCTACCAGACTATCTTTTGGTGTGAARCCCATAGCACTACTTTAAAACATTCATCAGTCTGTCACATGCTATTAAAATTGGTCATTGTATTCCAGGTTATTCAGAGGCCATATAGGCAGACAGACACAGAATTCTCTCTTCAGTTTCCTCAGAATGCAGCCTAAAAACAGGATTCAAAATTGAGTTCCTTCACTCTCTTTTATTCCAAAATTAATGACCTATCTACAAAAAATGCTTGAGTAGATAGCAACCTACATTATATCAGAAATGAGATGTTTGGGGAAAATGAGTAAGTATTTCTGAAGAAATTGAATGCCTAATTTAAAATAAAGTCCCTGTTTAACATCCACAGTTAAAGAAAAACTTAATTGATCAGTACTGTCAAGCTAATTGTTTGGGATTTAATGTACCTTTAATTGTTTTGATTGTATGGATAATTCTATCTGAGAGATCTCTTTTGTTGTCTTCTCCTAGAACTCCTGGGATAATATTTATTTCAGCTTTCATTACTCTGTGTGTCTTCAATGCAGATTATTATGCTATTTCTTCCGTTATATCACCAAATCATCAACAGTGTACAAAATAAAACCCTCAGCAAATTTAATACCAGAGTGCAGTTCAAAAAACAAAGTCTTGCTAAGACAAATCACTTGCTGGGCTACCTTAAACAAATTTCTTCTCTTTTATCCTCTCTAACATGGAGATAATGAAAAAGATATCTCTGTAAAGTAAATTAAGATTTATAGATAAAGTACAATAAGAAAGAAATAATGTACGTTTATGAATTTGTTTATTAAATGAGTATGGTTAATATATATTATTAATATATTATTATGATATAATTTCATAGAAATTCATAGAAGATATTATAAATAGAAGTTGGTCACTTCTGCCAGGACCATCACTACAGACATATCCATACTCAGCAATCTGGTTGAAAAAATAGAGTATTAAATATATGAAAAGTGCTGCATTGCACATTTGTGTGAAGATTAAAAATTTTGATCACTTCCAGCAGGTAGCAGATGAATTGAATAATCTGATACTATTACTCTTTAAATATATATTCCATTGAAACTGTAAAAAWTACACAGGTAGTCTGAAAGGAATGAGCTTTGATTATTTACACTGATAAATCATAGATTCGAACAGTGAATATAAGATGGAAGGCTAATGCTCCTGCCACATGATTTGGAATAACTATTACCCTTACAGTCTCAGAGGCTGSTCTGGAGTGATCATTATGGTTGTGCATCATAGGATAGCCCTATGGCTCAATAATTGAGCTGAGAGCTTAGGGAGATAACTGAATTGTTATTAAAACAAAATATTTGAGAAYTGCTCAAGTAATAGCAAAAAAAGAGATCTGGAAGGAATGGTAATGGATCTTATTAACAACTTGAGAACCATTAGAAAGCATCTTATTCTTTGCTGGGGAAACAAGTGGGAACAATTTTCCACAATTTGGCAAACAGTCATTAATTATACTGAAAACCAGACAATATAGGACAGACTTTCAGTTTTATGTGGCTTTTTAAATGGTACTGAAAACCAGACAATATAGGACAGACTTTCAGTTTTATGTGGCTTTTTAAATGGAAAGTAAATAAAAAATTAAAAAACCAAAAAAATAGCAAGAAAAGCAAAGTAATTAATAGCCATAGGCATAGCTCTTTCCTTCTTGAGTTTTGATTTCATGTACTGATTTCAAAAAAAAAAAACAAAAAGAAACAAAAAAAAAAAAAAAAAAAAAACCAAAAAACCCAAAAAACCTTTAAGAATTGGAACTTAATGAAATAGGTGGGAAATGCTTTGTGCCCAGGGTAAAATTGACAGCACAGAATGCTCGCGTCTCTGTTGAATTATCAAACAGACTTGCAGGAGAMAACATAAAAAGATTTTTTGGCATGTTAATTTCTGGATTGGTGATGAAGAGGATTTTATATCAACATTATTAAACATGCTCCACTTACTAATCTCTCTATTATATACAAATACTTGTATAGTATACTATTATATACTATACAAATAATATTATATACATACAAATGAAATTACTTCATAAACTACTAACCTGTCTTGAACAATGAGCTGTGAATAGAATAACAAATGCCATAGGTATTGCTCATAGTCCAATAATTATTTTAGCTTGATTCCATTTAGGAATAGAAATGAGCTTCCACTACAGAATGAAACTTTCCTCMCATTTGACTTCAAAGTTTTCATTGGGAGGAAAAAAAAAAAAAGCAAAACCAAAACCACATCTTCCTCCCCTGCACACTAACAAAGAATAATAAATAATGATATATAGGACCACTAATCCTTGAAACTGCCTTAGAAAGTAGCATTTATTGTAATGAAATTTAAATATGTTTCCAAAGATGAAGAAGATAAGAAAGACTGTTAGGTAAGAAAGCTGGAGCAGCAGGATAAATGCATGCTTTTTAGTGAGATATTCCAAATAGGTTCTTGCAAGTCTGCAAATGAAGGCATTTCACTTATCTATGAAGGTAAACATTATCCTAAATACTTGTAACATTAGGGGTAAAAAAGCCCTAGCTTTTTTTTTCCTAGCACTCTAGGAAAAAAACAAACCATGAGCAGAAGGCGACTTGAAGTAGGAATTCTTAAAAYACACTTACAAAACATTCCATACATTTCAAAGATTATAAGTGGAATTTATTTAGTACACATAGAAAAGRATCCACAGTTAAGTCACAAAAGAGATGCCTTTCCCACTTAAAGGCACACTGATATATTAATCAGTAATGTTTCATTTAAATCATCAATTTAAATCTTGCTTTTCATTTTTACACCCATCAATTTTAAGTGTCCTTTATCATTATTTTATGGGAATATTTATAATGATGGCATTTTAATTCTACATTCATATAATGATTCAGGAAACATTGATGCTAGTGGCTAACTTCAGTATGTGCCATGAATATTATCACCTTATTGCATTTTAATGAGGATTATTTCTAAAGTTCTATTTCTATTCAGACAACTTTGAGAAAGGCAAAGGGATATGAAGGTCCTCGTAGTCTTCTCATTAGCATCACAGATAACAGAGTATTTCATATTTGACTGAAGGACACGGGAGAGTCTTTATGGCTGCACATCTTCTTAATCAGATTAAGGATATTCTTGTCTGCATTTTTGTTAGTGTTGAAGTAGAAGAAATGTAATAGTGAAACCTTTCTACTTTCTAACCATCACATCCACCTGAAATGCAATTTGTCTCTGTAGTGACAATTAATTTGAACAGATATTTCTTTAGAAAATATCAAAACAGATTTTTAAAAGCATATTGACAGCCAACCTAATTTTTAAGTATTTAGAAATGGTGGACTTTCCAATTAGCTATCCATTTACTTTATTAGTTTTGCAAATATTTTTTTAAGTATTTTTTTAAAAAAATAATTATTTTCTAGCAGAGAAGCAAATCAGAAAGACCAAACAAGGAGAAACAGTCAAAAAGAAACTATGTGACTCTCACATGAGTAAATTAATGACTAGACCAGGAACTACACAAATAATTAGTCTCTCAAACAAAATGCCTTGTGATTTGTTTCATGGTCTCCTTGTTAATGTAGCCCTCTCACCATTACCCAGTAAATTCATAAGGCTACAATTTTACCCCAGTTTGTAGATGAACTTTGTACTGGAATAGCAAAAAGGACATGAGATGGGAACCAAGAACAGGTAACCTGATTACACCTGGTTCAATGTTAAGAGATGTACAGTTATTATTTCTAGTTAAGAAACTTGTGAGACATTTAAATTAGAAGCCAAGTGTCTCAAAGCTCTCTGATCAGTGGACAGAAGGAAACTCTTTCTATGGCAACAAAAACTGAATTTCTGTGAGGTCATTAAACCCATCTATTAGCTATACTGCCTTCTCAAGGTGCCTGATTCTGTTCCCTGAGCATGGATGGATGTAGGAAGATGTTAAATTAATCCTGCATCTGGAAAAATTAATCTTGCCCTCAGTATCCATGGCACCTGTGTGCTGAGGGGACAGGAAGCCAAAATCTCCTAAAGCACTTAGGTACAGGACTTTCTTTCCATGTTAGTCAGTTCACTGAGACAGCTACACAAAATGTCAACAGAGTGTAATGTCCACATGATATATCTTCATCCACAGAACAAAAATGATGAAATAACAGAAAAGACCAAGTTTTTCTTTGAAAGAGGAAGTAATCACACAGTCAGCTAGATCTGATATATCATTCTACAAGAATGGACTCACTTTTCTGTTTCCCTGAGCACGGGAAGATTTTAATAGTGATTCCTGTGCTCATGTTTCTTCACTTCTCTTCAAAGGCTCACTGCCTTTCTTGGTTTAGAAAGTGGTACCTAAAAGATGAGTCCCTGTTCGACTTGAGACCTTAATTTAGTCTTTGGAACTTTACCAGAAGTCAAGTAACTCGAAAGATCCCTAAAATATTTATGCCAATATTAAATGTAATGAGCTTTATTTGTCMCTGCAAATATATGGGAACTTTTATAGTCTGACCTGTGACCACTTTATGTTATATTTAAACATACGATTTTGACTGAAACTGAGGCAAAAGACTACTTAATACAAAATATATTACATTTCAGGAAAAAAAAGAACTTATTGTATAATGCAAATCAGGAAATGTGAATTTKAAATTCAACAGCAAATTTAATGATAAGTCTCTTAGTTGTCAATAACCGGAAGGAGACATGCAATGCCACCAAAATCTTTTTAAATCTTTGAACTAAGTAAATATTRCTTAGATCTATGTAACCTTGACTTGTACAAACCAAAAGATGTGGCTTTTAGCACCACRCAAGAGAATTTTTACTGTCTATCTTTATATAGATTGGGGCAAGCCAAATGTGTACCCATGTAATTATTAGTTATGCAAATATGTGCAAACTTGATCCAAGGAGTAAACATTTCCAATGTTTGCACAACAAACAAACATCTGGTCTCCAAAACTGGCTGAAGCAAGTTGAAAATCATCCCCTTTTAACTATTTAWTATTTTCTCCCAAATCCCCTGCAAATTTTGGTTCATTACCCTCACAAAAYGCTCAGCTGAGCCAACAGCTGCTGTGAGCTGAAGTTTGTGTACACTTTAAAGGCAATTCGCTGCTGGTGGCACTGAACAAGAGAGTTTTTCCAATGACTAAAGGGAGTAGGGAAGATCTCAGYGCTGGTGGGCAGAAGAGGCCAAAGACTTTCAATCAGCACAAGCACAGACTTCCTTGGCACTTTGGAGGCTGAGACAAGATGCTGAAACTTGGCAGGGGGGACCTGGCACCRCAGACTTGGCAYTGGATGKCTGCTGTCAAGKATGAAAGGTACGGGCATATGGTGARCACTCAAACAGCTGATGYTTAAGGGTATGGGGAGTAACTCTGCAGAACTGGCAGCAGATGTTCCTTCAGGATGTGTGTGTATTTAGGTCCTGTGGAAAAACCCACAGCTTTGATGACAGCTACTAACATTTGAGCTGTACAGGTTTTCAATAAACTCTGCCTCACCTATAGAGCTTTCTGTGTAATCCAGGCTTTTCCTCCAAATCCCAAGATAGTCTGGGACTTTTTGTTTAATTAGATGGCCACAGAAAATGTCATAAAGCTGATCTAATTCTTTAACCATCTAAAATTATATGTCTCTTGGTGAAAGAGTTGGCTTCTCTAGTTAAAATTGTCCATTTATCTTTTTTTTATTCTTTCTCTAGAACCTCAAACTAGGGACAAGGATCTGTAGAAAGAGATTGGGAAGTTTAAAGAATGTTGGGCTTTAGGATAAAATATCTTCAATTTTAAAAGTATCCTCTGAGGAATAAATTATTTCAAACATCCAGTGTTACTGTTTTCACCGTATCAGAAATGCAGGCACACGTAATTCTGCTCCATTCATTTTGGACTTCTATTGTGATATATGTGATCTCTTTCACGCATTTTCACACTCTTTTACACTGGTCTTAGCAAATTGATTTTTTTTTAAGGAAAGAAATTATTCTATATAATCTATGGTATTTTCTTGATTCAGTTTCTTTATAGCTCTTTTCCACTGTTTATCTAGAAAATTCTCTTCTGAATAGAAGAACATTTGAAAGTAAGATAACAGAGATTGCAACGACAAAAAGCCATCAATGGTAGTACTCTGATCAGCTCTGCGGCAAATTTTGGGGAGAAAGCATTCATGGATTTGTTAGACTCTAACTGTAAAAAAAAAATTTGTCACTAAAGCAATTTGAGATATTTTCTTTCATGGTAGTATGATGTAATGGGATTGGAAATTTCAGTCTTTGMAGAATCTGTGCTTAAAACACAGCTTTTACAAAACAAAAAAAAAAGCAGTCCTACAATGTTTTCATTTGGCATAAATGGTATTTTTATGTCTCAATGTCTAAGCAATAGCATTTTCATCTTTAAAACGTGGCAAGAAGATGGGTGATACTAACTGTTGTTTACCTTCTCTTTCACCAGGAAAACTAATGAGCGTCAAATATTTTGGAAAGGAAAGAGTGAAYGCATAAATAAACACTGGTGTTGCCTATTCAATAACATGATGAAGAATCTTAGGTAGGGAACTTCTTGCCACAACTTCTTGGTGGCGAATTCTGGATGAGCAGAGCAAGTCTGAGGAAGTTTCTAGAAGGGAAATTCATCAGGAACATCATTTTGATTTCAGGAAGACCCAGAATCAAACTGTTGAAAGAATTGTAGGGTTGTATAATTTTATTTTTACTTTCCTATTTTGTTTAGGCATTGACATCCAGACTTTTCTGGACAGAATTTTTAGGGCTGAATAGAATTTTCATCAGATGTAATATATCTATTATACACTTATACTATGTATTACATACAAGTTTCTCAAAGACTAGAAAACTACTTGGTAAAACTTTAAAGTTATATATTTAAAAAATATTAATCAAAACGTTTAGTAAATATTTTCCAGGAAATTTTAGATATTGGTCCTGACTTTGCCCTATGCAAGGTTAAAAAATATTTTATAAGTCCTAATGAAAAACTAGACAACTGATTGTCCCACATGTAAATTTACAAAAGCTATCATTTAACCTGAAACCATATAAAAATCTTGAAAATTCAGGAATGAAATTGAATTGTAAAGGGGAGATGGTTTTAGAAGAAAACTCRGTTCAATATTTCTTAGATGTTTTTCTCTTTTGGTATTTTATGCCCTTTGTGCTGTATTCTCCCATTTTCTTCTCTCCTTTGAAGTTCTGGCTTAAAAGAACAAGTGCAGTGGTTGGATTGATGCCTCCCCATTTCAGTCACACCTTTGATTTTCATTAATTGTGATTTCAATTTGTCCAAAATTCTTTGTCAAGATCTGGCTGAGATTCCTTTGGTCATGCTCTGTGAAGCCAGCTTTACTGCCCCAATGTGAGCAGCACTGAAGTCTAAGGAGTGTGATTACACCACCTGAAAAGTGATTGAAAAACAGTTACAGGCTCTGAGATTCACAGTAATTTGCACAAGGTTTTCATAACCCCAGTAAAAGTTGTTGTGTGCGGGGTTTTACTCTAAGAAGTTTTCACTATTCACAGAAATGAACAGAATAAAACCTGGAACTACAATGATGTAAGTTCATTAAAACCTCTAATCATATTTCCTGCTTTTTTTCATTCCTACATATTTTTACATTTCTACTGCTAATTTTTGGGTTGTGTTTTCTCTAGGTAGTTATTGAAATCCAGTTTATTTATTCCATTTAAAGAGACTACTGCAAGCTCCTCTCTGTGTTAATGACACACACCTTGCAGCCAGAGGGCCCTCTGCACATAAGTTAGACTACAAGGATTTCTCTAATTCCCCTTCCCTTTCCATCCCCCTTCTGCATGCTGTGTTACTGTGATTCCCCTCCATGGAAACAGCTTCTTGTCTGCACCAGACCCAGCACAGAATTTCCACTGCATTTAAATATGAACTTTGAGCTGTTGAAACACAACCTTTTGAAAATTGACTTAATAACAGCCAGGACCTTTCATCCCTGAATTTTCCATGAATTTTCACTATGCCATTTGTGTGCACTGGGTAGAAGACTTGGCTTGTTAGTCTGTGCAGAGAGGAATTCAAATGATGTATTTGTTACCCTGCACCTCACACTAGTCTTTGCAGCAACAGTAAGAAGGTTTTTGTCCTGTGATGGACCACAGAGGATTCAGGACAAAATTTCCTGTTACATAACACTGTTTCATCTTTCAGGAGMTAAAGATTAAATGAAACTCCATTTTAAATGCTTATTAATAAACTTCATCTTTGTGAATGAGCCAGGATGTTGTAGCTGTACAGTTCAAGATTATTCCAGAAGGAAACTGAAAGGAGCACAATGGTGTGATTTATATAACTAGCAGTAGGAAGAGAAAGGAAGTTCAGTAATTAGTCTAGTATAAACTCTCTATAAATAATGAATTAACACTACTAATATTTTTCAGCCAGTTACTTTCCTGATTTAATTTTGCTCTTTATGGGTATAATTAATTCCTCTGGGGTCAGTTAGGCATCTTTGTCACCCTAAAAACGTTAATGAATGCATCTGTAAAAAAAGACCTCGAAGTTTAGAGGTAGGTGCTAGAGCGCAAAACAAGGGCAATTTGTATAGACATGGGAAATCTGAGCTGAAAACAAAAGARTACCTTACTCTTTTAAAATTTTTCTCTATTTTACAGTCACAGGGGATCAGTTTTAATGAAAAGAAATTTAAGCAAAGCTGTTTAAACACCTTATACATTTAGTATTTTCAGCAAAACTTTTCATAAGGTCATGTTTAATGAGCATTTTATTTAGTGTAGCCCCCCCATTATGCACTACATACTCTAAGGGGTCATTATATCATGTGTGTGCCCATCACAGCCCACAGTTTGTACCCCTGCAGGTGTGGGCAGAATTCCCAAAATCATCCCAGGAATGGTGTCAGCCAGACCCTGTGCTGCAGGAAGTTGTCTACTTCATTCTGTGAAGAAAAAAGGGTGAAAAAAGAAGAAGTTAAAAATTCCTTTTGCACAATACTAAGTTAGCACAGACAGATCTGTTTTCCTACTTTCCCAGTGAAAGAGAAATGGCTAAAGCAAAAAACCAAGAAGGGGTGGCTGAGCATATCTTGGTAATCTCCAAGGCCCTTTGATAGGTGATATGCTTGCAAACAGACCTTTTTTGTTCTACATTTATTACCTCCATTGAGGAGTTTAACATCCATATCTTCATTTGTTAAACAGTGGCTTCTAAGAATTGCAGTAGCACAGATTGACAGTGATAAATGAAAAAAAAGTTGAACCTCAAATATAATTACTTCAACAGCTGTGCAATGTACTTGAAAASCATCATTCTTTATATCAGGTAAACAGAAGATGTGATTTCAAATGTCTTATAAAAAGATTTTGCTGTCTTGAAGTTGCAATTACTTAGGAAGTACAAACTCAACAAATATATTGCTGACTTATTGACTTAATCATCACATTTTGGGTTTTCAATCCATGTCTTATAAATGGCATCTTCATCATATGTCTTTTGTACCTACTTTTTCCTGAAGACACTGCTATTCTTAGCTGATACATTTCTGGAAATAAGTTTTCATTTTTGTCTGACCTTGATTCAAAGAAAAGAAAAGATACATAGATTCCAGGTGCTTCTTGAATTTTGTTTGATAGGGTTTGTTCAAGAAAAGAAAAATAATGCAAACTTAACTTGTTTTCTTATTATAAAACCCTGGTGCAAACATAAAAAAAAAAAAAAAAAAAAAAAAAAAAAGAAAAAAGCATCTTTCCAATCTGCTGGTGTGCTGTACAGCTAATGAAGGCTGATCTCTTATGGATTTGTGCTCTTTATGACCCAAACCTCCCTCCAGCAGTAACCGTGGCAGGACACAAGCAACAATTGGAAAAGATTTAACATGTGCTGCTGATAATCCTGAAGTACACACTCTCTTTGTTGCCATGCTGGCAGGCCAGCCATCTGCCTGAGTGCAATATATAGTTCTGTCTGTCTGATCTAGGAGCCTTATCTGTCTTAATTTGATCTGTCTTTCCCACAATGGGACTGCCAATTCAAATCTCATTCCGAGAGGCAGATGACTGTTTTCACAAAACTTGCAGGAATTYAATTTTTTTTAGACTTTCTGCTTTCAAATTTGTTTGAAGTGTTCAAAGGTGATTAGGAAGAAAACACAGGGCGAGAAATTAACAGATGGATAGAGAGGCAGCCAATTCAAATGCACATACCTTTTCTCCTGGGGAAACAGCAACAGCACAAAAATGACAACAGAATTGTCAGCCTTTCATAAGATTAGAGAAAAACCCAAACTTGTTCACTTCAGATCCCATAGGGCATTTCAAAGGWGATGATTAGCAAGACAGACACCTAATGACACTCAGGAAATAACTGCAGTTTACAGTATATAAAGTCAAAATCCTCATACTGAATAAGAATTCAAGATTCCTAAATAAGAATTTAGCAGTAACATCAACATAGCATCATATTTGCAAGTAGATATGTGGTGAGGGAGAGGGAAACCACCCCTCCCTAGGGAAGTGACTTCGAGATCAAAATACAAGACTGGTTTGGTCTGTGTTGGATATAGCCTGGATAACATTGTGATCCTTAWGGATTCCTTAGAAAGAAAACCTGGCTGAAGTCAGTGCTCTTCATCCTGCAGAGTCCCCAGCACACAGATCTGTGTAATGGAAAGTGGGTAATAAGACACATTAATAGCTTACAAACTCCAGCCATTTTATTCTTTATGAGAAGACCTAGGGAACCYCTGGACTTGGAATCATTTGGAAGGATTTCATTTTTTTTCCCATTGAAGCTATGTTCCCTATCATAACTACTGAAAACAAACCCTGTACAGTCTCTGTAACCTGAGGCAATGATCGTTCAGTTCTTGTCTTGCACTGTATGCACAAACATTCAGGTGATCAAGCAACAAAGGCTCCTAAATCCCACTGGTGCCTTACCCATCTTAAAATTAGGGTGGCTATTGCCTTTAAACTAAAATACCTTAGACTTTTAAAACAAAAAATTCCTAGTCCTACTCATTTAATTAAAACTTCGCTATATATAACTTGATCTGTGTAGCTGATGCACATAGCCTATTGCTTATGAAACTAGCTGTAAAAAGTGACTATTTTCTACTCTTTTTTCTTTGCTGTTTCATTTTACTTACACTTTAATGACTAATAAACAATCTAAACTTGAAGGTATCCAGGAATGGGGCACCCATCACCTCTTAGGACAACTGTGGTGTCAGGGTCTCAACACCGTCATCATAAAAAAAAATTTCTTCCATGTACCTGATTTGAATTTACCTTCTTTAAAACCATGACCCCTGGTCCTATAGCTATGGGGTCTATTGAAATGTCTGTCACCATCCCCGGATACCTTCAAGGTCAAATTGGATGAGGTTCTGACATAACTGGAAATGTCCCTTCTTATTGCAGGAGATTTGRACTAAATGAYCTTTWAAGGTCCCTTCCAACCCAACCCATTCMWTTGTTCTCTATGATTCTTCTAACAAGCTCTTAAATTAACTTGGAGAATTACATTGCACTATGTATTCTTTCTTGGCATAAATCAAGACAGTCCATTTTATTGTGATTTATGCCATCTGAAGATCAGTAGTAAATATTGATGCTAGACATGCTAGCTCTGATGACTCACTAAGACAGCTGCTACTTCACAAGATTTTTCTAGGGAGAGAAGAAAAAGGAAGGATTGAAAAATTGTCAAGTTAAAAAAAAAACAAAAAAAACCAAAAAAACAAACATCTTAAGGGCTGTCACACCTAGAAAAAATGGTTAATCCTAATGTTATTTTTTGTTACCATAAGGACAAATCCATGGTGAGGAAGGCAGAAATTCTGGCCCTTTATAATGAGTTGATTTCATGTTAAAGCATATTGGAAAGATTGTTGCTCAAAGGCCTTAAGAAGGTTAGTGTATGTGAATGAATCTGTTTTCCGAGGCCCCAGTTTTCCTGTGCTGTTCTAAATTACATGTGATTGCTGAAATACAAAAAAGTATCCAGGAGATCAGAATCAATTGCTGTTTGTGAGTATTTGCAAAGCTGATCATGTTTTAGCATCCTATCAGTCACTATGGGTACCTGTGAGGAAAGAGCTCATTAGGAATGCCCCTGGTTTGGATTTCCTCACCAAARGAGAGTAATAATAGACTGCTTCTCCGTAACATTTTTTAAATTAAAATTAGCATATTAAAATCTTATTCATTAGACCATGGTTTCAATATTCCTGTCAAGTGGAGACCCACCAAACACASAGAATCTGTGCATAATCAGCACTGGTAGCTGGCTCCACAACTTTAAGGAATTCACCCACTGTAGTACAGAAGAATTTTTAAATTTTTTTTAAAATTCCCTGGCTTTTCTGTCTTACATTTTTCCATTTTTGACACTGAAACACAAAGACACATATAAAAATCTCTGGATTAAATAAATCACCACTTCTAATCGGTTCAATAAAAGTTCTCTGTCCTCATCACAGAAAAAAAGGTTTTCCAAGAATTTTTGTCCTTGTGACACCTGCCAGTAGCATTCAACTTTCAAATCATTTATTGGACTTGAGAATTGATGAGAAGAAGTTCAATCTCCAACTATATTAGGGATGTGGATTTTTTATTTGTATTTGATTTCTTAATAAATCATCTCTATCAGCATTTTGATATTGTCTTTGTGTTTTAATGCAGTTTAAATTAACATGAATCCCATCAGCTGTGGGAGAGCAAAGGCTGATGGGATAACAATATATATCCTCTTCATGGGATAACAATATATATCCTCTTCATGAGCCATTGTAGGTGGTAAATGACACTTTCTGTTATAAGAAAGAGAGAAAAATTTTTGTCTTACTGGACAACTTAGGGCAAATTTCTTAGGCCTTTGCTCATCAGTACAAATCAACTGCTCTGGATAGAGGTGCTGATCCTTTTTGTACTTCTGGATCCAGAATCTCACTCATAGGCTTCATGGGGAATCCTATTCAAAATCTTTATGTCTTTTTCTTTAATGAGCACTTTCATCATTGGACATTGAAGGTTCTAGAATAAATATTTGCCAGATGTGTCTTTAAGATATTTAAGGTATCCTTCTAAATACATTACTTGYTAAGTTTGCAGAATGGTGTTTTGAAATACCATTTCAGATTGATTTTTTCCTTTTTTTTTTTAAGAAATAACATATATCTCAATATCAGTATGGTTCTCAGCACAAATATCCCTCTTTTAAACGTGCTGAGGTTTTCCCTGTAATAATATTTTTGATTTTTTGTTTTTCCCCCAAAGATCAGAGAAGTACCTAAGGATTATTTTATGATTTGGAAYAGAAAACTTCTACAGATTCAATTGAAGGAAGCAAGGCCAGCATCMTTTATTTTATTATTTTAAATCACAGCAAGTATTGTCTGCTGTATTTTTTCWGCTTCACAGGAATAATTCCCACCTATCATTAGTCTCTTACAGAAAGACAAATGAAGCTACAACTGTTAAACCCTTTTAAAGAGCTCAGCTCTCATCAGAGGTCAATCGGAAGTCAAACCGGACATTTTTTAAACAATTGAATAGGAGAATATTCCATTATAGATGTCAAGATGAGATGTGACTAATGTCACAGAAGTTAAAGGTTAGGGGCTAATCCCCTGAGAAGTCATTCATGGATCATATTTAAATTGCTTCACACACTTTTAAAAGTGTGCTGCCTCACAAGGTCTCTGCTCCTATACCGGAGCTGCAGCTACATTTGAGAGCAGACTTCGCTTAATATCTATGTTAGCATTTAAATTGCTAAACTTGACTCTTCCTTAAAAATAGAAGGATGATATTTTTAATTAATTAAAAAAGAAACCTCTTCTAAACTATATAAATTTAGCAAAATCAATATTTTTTTTTTAAAAGTTCATTTATTCTTTCTAAAATAAAAAAAAACCCAATTCAATTAAAACATGAAACTGAGAATATTAGTAGGGTAAAAAAAATCTAGTCTGAGCAAGAAAATTTGTTTATTCATAAACATATATGAATTTAATAAAACTGCTTCAAAGAATCAGTCTTGAGGGTAAAAGTCAAGAGTCATATGTGGACTTTTTTCCCACACAAAAACTGCCAGAAAATTAAATTAAATGAATAGTTAACAAAATGTAATCAATCTAAGTTCTTTTGGTAAGGGAGAAAAAAAAAAAAAAGAATATTTCTTTATATACAGAAGATAGTAATTAAAAAATAGTGGCAGAACACACATTTGAGGTCTAAGCCATGCCCTTAAATACCTTTTACTACTGACATGAAAGCTTTAGTGGGAAGAATATCATTGCATAAACTGGATTATGGCCAAAATACAATGAAGCCATCTTCATATATTGTTAGAGTGATTTCAAAGAAAATACTGGGATTCAATCAATAGATGTATATTTTTTAATTGTAGATACATCATCTAGTCATCGTTGTTCTGTTTATAGACAATAGACCTACACAGAYACATAATTCAATCATAAAATATGAATTAATATTAAGTAAATCCAAGATATTTACCCAAAATAATGATAACCAGTTTGGGTAGAGATGATAATGCTTCAGTTGCCTTTCTGCAGCCTAATTAGAAAGGGAAAGAGATGTTTCCTCCTACAWCCTATGCAAATCTGACTTCTAAAAAAGATACTCAGACAAAAGACTGTGGAGAAGTGGAGGATTTAACTCCAGGTGAATATCATAGAGATTGGAAATTGTTTGGCTTGATCTGTACAAAAGAGAAAATATCACTATTGATTATTACAGTCATGTTCAGAAAGACATATGCATATTAGAATATAAAGATATAAAATCTATTTTGAGGAATTCCTCCTAAATTTGCATTTGGGAAAATAAAAAAAACCTCTTTGTTTATATTTTGCCTTAATCTTTTGGTAATTTAGAAGATTTCTGAATGTGTTRCAGAGATAGGCTTTGAGGTTAACTGATAGAGACCAGTAAGTGGAACAAAATGCTTATGCAATAGCAGCTCTGAGTGTTTGATTTGGAAAGGAGGGGGAAGAGTCTATTTTCCCTTTGGGGAAGTAACTGCACTAATATTTATGGCTGTTTGAAGTGATGCAGCTGGCTTTTTTGCTGCCTTTAAGCTGTATTGTCACAGATTAACTAAGGACTGTGATCCCTCATCTGTTTTCATCTTCAGTCCCAAAATGTGTCATAGCAGTGTTGGCAATCGTTCTGATTTTCACAGTACCATGATGCTTTATATTAAGTTCACTGGGTAAAATATTTTTTGAAGAATACTCATTTCTGACAGTTTACAGACCTTGTTCCTACTGTCATACAGTCAAAGGCTGGAAAAGGCCTCTGGAGGTCACCAGTCAGCCCCAACACTCCCAGCAGGATTAATTTTAACTGCATAGCTCAAGGTATCAATAAAATGTCCTCCCTGCCTTCTCTTTGCACAGATGAAGAAGTGCAGTTCTCAGAGCTGCTGCTCACATATCACATCCTTCAGCCCCCACCACCTATGGCCTGACCCTAAACTTGCTCAAGTGAAAGCATGAAGCAAGTGAGTGAAAGACTAACTTGCTGTTTTCAGTGTTTCTTASATGTAAATTTAGATGTAAAACTCATATTTAGTATTTCCTAGATGTAAATTTCTTCATTACACAGATTTTAGTTTCAATATATTCGCTCTCTTTCCCTTGGAGATTTCAGTGCTTCCATGAGATGGGAAGCAAGGAGAACAAGCAGTGTAGATGTCTATATGGGTGAGATTTCTGCCTGCTACTCTGTGTCCCCAAACTTTCCTCCTCGTGAGCCCACGTATTTCTTGTACTTTTTCACTTGGATTACAACTCTTTTGGGTCAGGATTGTTTAATTGTGCCTCAGCAGCCTCCACTATAGCAGAGCCACGCTCTGGCAATGCTGATCTTGATGCTGTGGCACTGCCTTCCCTCCCCCTCATCCTTGGTGCAGGGATTAGGGGTAGAATTAAGTAATGTTCCACAAATATGTCCTCTCAGCCACGGTGTCTCCCAGAGCTCTCCTGGCTTCCATGCCACACATTCCAAGTGCCTTAATGCACTCCCCAGTTTGAGCATACAATTAATAAAAGTCTGCAATTCCTGCTATGAGCAATTACTGAATCTCTCTGCTCAAAATATGCTCTGTTCAGCTGCAGTACAMCACTCAGAGTTTATTAAGACTTGGCTCTGTTATCATCTGTTTCTCAGCCAGGAACTATGAGAGTTATGACACAGGAGGAAAACTGAAAAACAGAACTGACATTGATTTCCATGTGTGCATGATCTTGCTCCAAAGATTAGTAACATAGCAACAAGGGTTGGATTTTTTTTTCCTCTTCTTTTCCTCGTTTATATAGCCYTATTCATCTTTTTTAAGACTATGGTTTAGGTTGTATGCTTTCTTCAGGATATTGTGCTTATATTCAAAATAGAGGATGAGTTTACAAGACCTTGTTCACTGCACTGACTTCCAAATCTATTTTACTTATGATAGTTGAATCCTGATGTAGCATCTGGTTTTGATGGAGTTTCTGCTTTTATTCACTAATGCTGTTGSTCTGACCAGGTCATCACGTGTGACTCCATCTGATATCAAACAGCAYGGTTTAATTGGTTTATTTTACATCCGAACCTCAACATCTCCRTTTCACTCTTTACAGCACTCTTGTGTAACTTTCCTCAGTAACATCAATCAAGGGTAAGTTGATTTTAGAAATGCATTTTATTTCCATTTACWACTTCCCTTTTCATGTCAATACATTATTATCCTCCCCTAACCTTAGCAGTGGAGCAGAGCTTCCAAGTTATGCATGAGCATTAAGACATGTAACATGATAAGAGCAAAGCCTCAGCCGAATTTCTTGATATCCCACTCCCTGGACACTCATGTACTCACAGTAGGCATCAGRTCTCATTAACCAGTGCATGAGGCTACTACAAAGGGGAATTTCTGTGTAGCACCATCCTCAAGAAGCTGAACAGTCAAAAATGATAAGGATGTATATGATGGTTTAACATTTACTCTTCTGACAATTTGGCAGGTACCTATTTCAGCTTAGAATTTAAAGCTACAAAATCTCTCAAAGTTTTCTTTTCTCCAAGAGGAAAAAGTGAAGATCATATCCTTGACAAGATAAGATTTTCTTCTTATACTGAGTGTTTAAAGAACCTTGTGATAGTGAAGCTGAAATCCTTTATAAAAAGGGAAAATGCTGCCATGCATAGTATTTTTATCACCCAAGTTCACTAACATCCCTAAGCAGCTTTTGCTGTGAAAAAGAGACAGGATGAATCAGAGCTAAAACATAGTTRCATATTGACCTAGTTATTTGTAGGAATTTTGGAATCTGCTTATGAGAAAAATCAAGCTCCTGAAAGGAAAAATCCCTAACTCTAAGTGCCCTATCAAACCCTAATCAGGTGAAATATTTCAGAGAAAAAAAAATGTAACGCTTTTTCCTCAGACACATAATACAACTGTTTCAGAGCAAAATAGTTCAGCAGAAGCTCAAGCTATCAATCATGATCTTTCCATTTACTCAAACCCTTTCAGCAGAGGCAGCCTGAATACTCACATCTTCCCATCRACCAAGTTTCTAGCAGGCTTTTATGAGGTCCAGGTGATCTTCAAGGTATTATTTGATCCCTGTCTCACATGTACAGTCAGGAGGCAGCTGATTAGTTGCAGATGGAACTGCTTTGAATTTTAAGAACTTTAACTACTACCACCATTTATAGTACCYAATGCCAGATTTCAACWAAGTGCCRGGGCTCTGATAATTTGTTTGATCTSCAGATGTGCACACATTCAGWAACTGTTAATTTCATAGTTACCAACTAAAGATTACCCCCGAATTTGAGAGGGAGCTAAAAAACTCTATAGCTTTCAGTTTGCTCAGTTATGCCATGGTGATGATAATCAGGGGAACAAGAGAAAAAAACAGACATTAAATTTAAATGTTACTGCATTTCAATTGTCAAAGYGTTCCACAGCACAAACTGTTCACATAATTCTCTCATTGCACCTAAGCACAAATAAGAAAGAGAAGGTTTTGTGATGCTGKTATCAATTAACCACTTTTAAAAGTAAAACAGAACTTATTACAATTTTCAAGTAGCAAATTTCATGCCCAAAGGGAAGAACTATGTTAGGCCTACTTTGGATCTACATATTTTATGGTGGCATCTGTGATTTTGAAACAACAAGCAAATAGTAAAACTGACGAAACTTGAATACCCTGTGTCTTTTAAAGTTTTGAGCTTTGGTTTGTTGTTGGTTTTTTTTTTGCCATAAATTGAGTTACTACACACAGTGATTTTGCTGTTTGCTATAAATTAGCAATTATATTTGAAGGGTTCTACTATTTGATTCCTGGGAAACTGCAGCATAAATRCCATTGAAGAATATACTGATAAATTCAAACAGACATTTCAGCATTTTAAATAATTTATTGATACCTAGAAAGGAACAGAAAAATATGCAGGTGGCTAATTTTTAATGTGAGCYTCTCAATGATTTACTAAGAACATCTGCCAGTCGGTTTATGTGTGTTCTGTTCAGTACTCAGATGCTCATAAAGGAATTATCCTGAAGGAATGAGAAAGCTGCTTCAGAGYAGGCGTGATGTATATGATGTATACAGTGCAATGGACATGCCAGTGCTGATAGAGAGATTAAGTTTCTCTCAAGGATTGTTGAACTACAAATGGACTTTTTTTTTTCCTTTCAGTCATGCCAAAGTTCAGTCAGAGAGGGRAAAAATGGATAAAGGATTCGGTGGAGATTTTGAGCAGACATAAATTGTATATATATGAAYTCATGAATGAAATATTTTTTATGAGCTAGTAAAACTTTCTTCAAGAATCTGTTACAATTTCAACAAGGTATCTTTAGTATAAGGTTTACTTTGACTGTGTATGTGGTTCCACTTTGGCTGAATTTAAACAAGACACATGAACAAATTTAATCTACRAGGGAAGTCAAATAAAATTGTGATGTTAAGTACACCTGGCTGAGGATAGTTCTTTGCAAAATAACTTGTGCATATTAGAAAAGAATAATAGAGAAGAATTCAGCCTTTGGTACAGGAGTGTGTCACTGAAGTCAGTCTCATCCTGCGACACACGATCGTGCAGTGGATTAAAGCTGTCACTCACCGGTATCTCCAAACAGGCCAAGTTATTAAAGTTAGCTCTGGGGACAAGTGCTCCTTGAAATGCRGGTGCTTGATGGAGGAATTGAGGAGTACAAGTCCTGTCCAGAAGAATGGCAGGCACTACAGCAAAGCACTTAAATACCTCTGTGACTTAAAGCAAAYAGTGCAGTCCTCCTGGCTTCCAAGGGAAGGGACAGCCCTTGGAGGGATCCATGTTTCACCACTTTGCTATCCCTGAAAAGAATAGCCCAGTGTGTTTTTTTTTAATTTTTAAAAGAGAATTGAGCTACTTTTAATATTWTTTCTTCACTGATATTCCTATTTGGTTGTTTTTTGGGCTGGATAGCCCATTACAAATTCAAGCACTGTACATAATTATTCTATTAATTCATTTGTTGTCTTTGTGCAGTTAATAAATAGTAGCATTGTCTGTGCTAAAATTCTCAAATGAAACTTTAATGTAATTTAATGTAATATAAAAATAATGTAATTTTATTTAAAATAACTGAAATATTACAAATCACTGTTGTCAGTTTATTACTAGATTAATTGATTCAATATTTTTTCTGGTTTTTTTTCTGAGAAAAAGAATTTACCTTATCGTCTCTTGATCTGGATGCAAAATGAATTTTTTATCCCATTGTATCAAATATATCAATGTACTACTGTCCTTTGTTAAAACTATGAACTAAATGAAAGACTGATTTTCTGGATGACTGGTAAGGATGGACTGAATTCAACTCACTCTTATGTTTCTTTTGCCAAAAAAGATAGGCTTATTTTAATTTTTATGTCAAGTAGATCTCACTTGTTACAGACTTGGAACCTGAAATCTTCAAAACTGAAGATGAAAAATGTAAATAATCCTCAGGATCCAGACCRTTGAGCTCCTCTGTGTAACTGCCTTTTGTGTGTTGCTTTAAAATGTTGAAATACTCCWGAATACCTCGAAAACAGAAAGGAAAACAAGTAAACAATATATTAATCTACCAGCCCACAAGATTTTTCTTTGCTGCTGTCTGAAAAATCCTGTTCAAATCTTCCAAACAATAAAAAGAAATTCCAAACAATAAAGAGAAACTATGAAGCTGGAAGGTTGAAAAAAAAAAAGAAAGAAATCACAAAGGGAAGCTGTGTTTAGTGTCTCTTTTGTCAGTTAAGCCTAGAGCTATTTACTTGACTAAAAGGAAGCAGAGCCCAATGCTTATCTTCCTATCTTGTCATMAGTGTTCTCAGGAAGATATTCCAAGCAAAATCATTCACAGCTAACTGTGGATGAAAGGATGATATAAATAGGGCATAGTGGTGGTGCTTCTGCTCTGTAAAATTCCATCTATTCTAATCTGTTTTCACTCTGTATCCACCTGGCCTATTGTCTTGAACTCTTCTACATGTTTGATGTCATCTTGAAAAAAAGAAAGAAATCTCAGGTATTATAGCCAGGATTGTGTAACAAAGGTAAAAACAGGGTTTCAGTCTGCAAATCAACACTGACAAAACCCACTGCTACCTTGTACAAACAAACCAAAGCAATTTAAAAGAAAAAAATTTAAGCCCTGTACAAGCCCTGAGCAGATATTGTTGTCTGTAGCAGGTGTAACATTTACAATTTTTCTTTAACATTCTTGGGAAGAAAGTCTTCAATAAAGCAGGCCTCTCTACCTCTCAAGCTGAAGTTAAATAAATAAAAAGCTATTTAATGGTAGCTCTTAATGCATGTTGACATACTAGGTAATGGCTGATTCAACATTAAGAAGCTAATGAAAATCAATGTAAGGATGATGCRTGATCTGGAAAATACACCTTTGCCTTTTTACTGTATAACTTTGTATCSTGAAGACTTGAGAAGTTCTTGTCTGTCAATAGATTAGAAAATAAAGGGATTAATGAGGTGGTTTTGACTTTAACATTKTGTCACTTCTCTTTAATCTCTAGCTAGGCTTTAAGTCATCAGAGCACTTAATCAAAGCCCAAACTKTAAGCATAACAGTGTTAAGCAGATGTTTCAAAGTAAGCCAGCTTGCCATTGTGCTTTGTTAAATTGGAAATGGATTATCAGGTAGCATGAGGTGATCCATCATCATCCTTCAGTCAGGGCACACAATATTGAGACACCTGTGCCTTTGCTGCAGTGGTGGTGAACAGCTGTGCAACACTGCACCAGCAAAAGTGCCCCTGGATGGTGTGGTGTCCCACCCCAAAAGGGAAGGGAGCACTCAAGATCTGTAATGTTTGTGATCAACATGAAAAAAKATGAAAGCCAGGTGAAAGATGAAAGCCAGAGGCTCCCCAAAAGCTAAAACRTTTTATYAGTAAATTACACACTTGGCATGAAAATTGGTATAAGTCAGTCCCTGATCTCCCAGCATAAGCACACAGCAGYAGGGTTTGGAAAAAGGGAAGAGAGACACAGACATATTAAAGAGGGGGAGAAAGAAAGAAAGGAAGAAAGGAAGGGAGATCACCAGTYCTGGCTCCARTGTCAACCCATCTGATGGGATGTCYAGAGTTCTGGGCTTTGTGAGTGMACATTTTTATAGATAAGTTTTCTCTGGTCTGGAGATAAGTTTCATGCCTTCTATGCAAATTAATTATCATGCACAGTCCATTTTTAGGCCTTTCTGGAAATGGTTTGGAGGGCTTGGGTGGTCTTGGATGGTCTTGTTCCTCCCCTACATCCCATACCCATTTCTTGATCTCATTTCTCTCCATCAACCCTTGTGCTGGACTGTGTTGTGCTTATTTCCRGGAGACAGAAGAATAATATTTGTCCCAGAAAAATGCTSCCCTAGCTCTGTAYGGTGCCCTGCTCAAGTCACTTCCTGCTCTTTCTCCCAGTGAATTATTACCCAAAAACCATAGTTGTTTTTTCCAGCAATCCCTGGTTGGTGTGAGATGTTTGAGGTGTGCACATGAGCTGTCTCATTTTCCAGGCTTTTACAGATGCAGAGATAAACCAGCACTTTCTGCTTCAGTCATGGTCTTCCTTACACCCCTCAGGGGTTTAATCTAAGTGATCTCTACTGATATCACCGTCAGAGGGGTGAGCCAACTCTCAGCACTTTCCCTTTGTCCTGTCTACCTTGCAGTCAGATACGTWGTTGTAAGACAAATAGAAATATCAGACTGCTCTAGACCATCTGCCCCATATAGCAATAAACATGACCTTGTAAACAGCACAAAATGTCAAAAGAATTTCATGATTGAGAAAACACTGCAGGTCTAAGGGCACTGTATTTCACATCCTTACACACACAATAAAATCAGTCAGAGGTAATTTTACATATCCATACATATC
The DNA here is from genome assembly GCF_030028575.1 of Malurus melanocephalus. NCBI lineage: Eukaryota > Metazoa > Chordata > Aves > Passeriformes > Maluridae > Malurus > Malurus melanocephalus. Next base: position 170,221 of record NW_026623297.1, on the reverse strand, counting down.
AGCACATATCCAAACCACAGAACAGACATATCCTGAGTATATCCTATTGAAAAGGATTAGAGAACAAACTACTTCCTAAAAGATGAAAAACATGAGTTTCAGTAATAAAATTAAATAAACCCAAGCTGTTGTGGACACAGCATCCTTTCCCTACAAATGCCCTGTGCCAAAGTCAGTAGGAGAGCTTGCCTTTACAAATATGGAAAGATCATGTCAATTCCTTCCAATAATAGTCATTAGTCTTTAAAAATATATAAGGAGTAATAAAAAAGCAAACAGCGTTTGAAAGTTGGCGTTACTTTTACCCCCAGTGTAGAAAATCTGAATGCTCTCTATTTCCTCAAATAATAAAATTCATCATTTTTTTTCACTCTATGAAATAATTAAATCACTTCATAAACTTTCATATTTGTTTTTTTTTTGTTCTTGTTTCTAACCTGAAAATCTACAGGTCCTTTGTTACAAAAGCCCCATAACATTCTTTCACATGTTCTTTTAGCACTGTGAATCCAGGCTCAACAGCTTTGTGTTAGTTCAAGAGACAGCACAGCAGATTTGTGTATGTGCCTGCCAGCGTGTCAGGGTACAGGTCCTGACCRGATTGTCACAGATGAAGATGGAAGCATAACACATAAGGTAATCCCATTTCTTCAGGCCTTGATT
>NW_026623297.1:146264-169454 GCF_030028575.1 Malurus melanocephalus | reverse complement strand
TTTTTTTGTTTTTTTGTTAATATGTACCCAAAATCTACAACGTACTTCAGATCTCTAAACGTTTCCTAAAAAAGTAACTTTATTTAACTTTCCAGTCCTTTCACATTTTTGTCCATAAAATAGGTCTAATCCTGTACTGTTTCAAGTCATTGCCAAAATTTACAAGTACACTTACAGCTGGAGCTTCAATCTATTTTTATATTTGATAATTGCTTTATGGAACACACCATTTAACAGAAGATGAGATATTCTGAAAAATTGGTACATACATTTGGTGATAAAAGGAACTTTTTATAATTGCCACATTATACATTTGGAAGTTAATTTCCATAAAAGACCTTAAAAGAAGCAGAAAATATTTATGGTGAAAAATTGTATGACTATTTTTTTTTTCCTTTTCTTTGGTAAACTAAAAATAATTTATTCCTGAAATCAGTGAGATTSGCTCCAAATGCCTTCTGGATTTTTCTTGACCCTAAGGATCTGAGCTGAAACAATTCATTTGTCTAGAACAGTGAGTGTCACATGAACCCAGTATTCTCTCTTCCCTTTTTTTGTTGTCAGGAGCAAACAATTTAAGAGAGTGAAATACCTCAWGATTAAACTTTAGCAATATTTTTTTAGTTCAATAGTTCTAGATTAAGCTACCTCAGTCTAAGTTCTTTATTTTCWTAAGGAGCCAGTAGTGTGGCTGTCATCRTTCTTGSRCTTTCACTTATGCTATTTTCCAGATTTAMGGATTATGTGGTTATTGTCTGAGAWGTTTTTAAAAAGCATTTGGCTTGCTATATTTAATGCAATAAATGTTTTGATTTAGTAGTGGACTTAAAATAATAACAGAGTTTTTAGGGCTGTTATTGAACATAATGAGAAYAGAGAGGCTAATGCAAAGAGAATTGCATAAAGTAAAACACAATGTGAAGGAAAATAAGGCTTTGTTATTGTTGAGWACATAAGAATGGAATTTTCCTCATACATTTTATTGTGAATCTGTTCCTCAATTAGTTTCTGTTTTAAGTCAGTCTTGAACTGTTACTATAAGAATAATAATAAATAAAAAAAAATCTTTATGCACAGACTATACATAATYCCTTGCCAATGCAGATTTACTGTAGGGTTTTCATGTAGGTTAGTGCTTTCTGGGGCAGTTTCCCTCTTTCTGCCAATTTTCCACTGCTTTTTGAATTTATCTTTTTGACAACAACCRCAGCTTAGCTCCAAAGAGAAAAGATGCTCAAACTCTGATGCTTAGAACAGAAAATAGGAATTTGCAATTCATTRACTTGGTCCTTGGTAGGTAGATAAATATGCTTGGGTTCAGGGTTGGACTAAATTTAAAATTTACTTTTTCCTGTTTTCAATATTGTCTTTTTGATGTTAATAAATATTTTTAAACAACATAAAATTAAATACMGCCTATTAAATTTGATGCTTTTTTTCTTGTTGATAAGGACAARTCATTACTTTGAAAAGTTATGTTCAAAGATCTTTTGGAGACCTCTTTTGTGTGACTATAATTAAGAAATTAAGCATTAGTAATGTTTTTTGCCTTTCAATTTTTTTTCTGATTTGAAACATTAAAAATGCAAGTGTTATATTCCCATACAGGTTTTTCTTTCACCAGAATCAGGAAATTCCCACCGCAACTATAACTTGGCCTCAAAAATATATTTCATACTTTATTGGATATCTTATTAAATTTCTATGCTCTTACAAAGTRAAAGCTGCATATCAAATAGAATTTCTTGCAATTTCAGCTCTATATGTTCAATCTTAATGAAAGTTCTTTTTGGATAATGGGACATTTTCTTTGCCTGGATCTGAGGCTGAACGCAGTTCAACACCAATTAAAAAATGAGACCATAACTTGTATCCAATAGCACAGTATCAATCCTAATTTGGTAGCAAACTGTGGAGCTGTCTAATGTCTATGATCAGGGATTTTCCCACTTCTACACTGGAACTGTCATAAGAAGCAAATGTGTTGTCATCCTTCAGGTGAAACTTTGCAATCCTGATTTAAGCCTCAGGAATTTGATAAAAATAAGAAATCAGAGTTACTCAATGTGTATGTAGGAGCGTTTTCTGAGGCTGCCAAGGACTATAATATAAGAGCAAAGTAACCCAGCAGGTCATTTGTATCAGGTTGGTAGGAATGGCCAACACTTCACAGACTATCACAGCAACATAACATAAAAAAAAAAAAAAAAAAGAAAGAAAATGTTAAGCTTTTTGTTTTCAGGCACCATTTCTGCTTTCATTAATCTTTTTTGAGTCACTGGCAACACAATGCACTTTTCTGATGACAGAGAAACTAACTCCTGATCCTCGTTCAAAATGTCTATTTAACATCAAAGCTTTACCACATTTTAGGACAATTGTGCAAGATAAATTATCTTGTTCTTATAGAAGATGTGTGATATCATTGCTGAAAGGATTTCCATGGAATTCCTCTTATTATATTATGTGGGTGGAGAAGGAGAGTGGGGTTTTTTAGATAAAATGGGATACATATATCTGACTCTGTGTGTGYTAATAKAYCACCACTTCAAGAATTTAGGAATASTTTATTTTAAATGTTAGAGGCTGCTGAATMCATCAGTTCAATGAAGGTGAAGCTKTTGTGGCTTCATGTTCCAAGGTGCACCAAGATTGGTCATGAATGAATGTCCTTTGTGAGCTTCTCASCAGGGACAAAGGTCCCACAAATGTCCTTGAAAAGCCTCAGGGAAGTGGTTCTTGGTGCTCCCCTCACACTGCTTTACTGGGCATTCTCAACCTGGCAATGTTCTTCTGAATGCTCCTGGGATTCTGTGCTCACAGTGATTAGTTTTTAATTGCATAATGTAACAAGCATTTTGCAAGTATTTTTCTACTCATATCATAGGCAATTTAATTTACAGTGTAATAATTACCCTTCATGGTCAACAGCAGAATATAAATACAGATTTCTTCACAGGTATTTGAGGGYTTGCTTTTTAGGGTTGTATGARCTGCTCCAATCATGGGGGACCATGWCCTTTATAATMAAAAATRCATTGCTCTTGTTAATKCTARKATTTTTATTTTTATCCTCCACTTATGAATAGTAGGGTTTATTTAATTCTATTTACACATAGTCATGCTGCAATACATTTATTTTAGAGATGTTTTTTTCCTTAGATTTGACATAAGGGAAAATTTATGACGATGTAGGATTTGCTGCATAATTTCTGATTTATCCTTTGATCAACCACAGTGTTCTAAGGAGAAAATCCTTGCTTTTGTGCTTCAGTAATGGAAGTTTTGCCAACACATTAATCATCTGCCTCTACAAGATCTTTTAGACTAATTTGAGTGACAGTGTTGAATGACATAAAAATAATCCCTGGGCCCATCAATATAATTCAGTAGTYTGGTAGGAAGCCAGATTAAAAAGTGAAGAATTAACATGCTCCTGATAGTCTGTTACTAAGGAAATATGTTTCAACTTCTAAAACCATACTATTTCTACAAGCTGAAGGTTTCATGTTCTACTAATTTTCTGTTGTATCACTGCTACAGGATAACATCTGGTTTTGAATTTGGGGTGATGAATCATATCATGTTGGGATTCTCATCTACCTTTGTTAGGAGATTCATTATCCATTGAGAGAGGCAGGGAGAGAGATGATAGATTTTATTTTGACCACGGTATTAGAATTTCAACACAGAGTTAAGTTTTTATATTCTTAGTTCATGCAGCATATGGACTTTCTTTTCAAGGATTATACCAATTCTGAATCTTGAGTTTTAGGAGAAAGAAAAAAAGATAAGTTTTGGTCTCATTTGAATACTGCAGAATAATTATCTGAATTTGGTTTTGAAAAATTTTCCTTTTGGTCCAAGAGAAGATGGAATTTTGTAGCCACGGAAGTGGGGGCYTACTGCCCTAGAGCCTTCTTTTGAACTGCAACCAAATCTTCAAATCACAAACCAGACAGCAGAAATGAGTTAACTTCCCACAGAGAAATATCTCACTTTCATCCCTATAAKGAAGCTTTGTAAAATGCCATGAAGCCACTATGACTAAAGGCAGAGAGCTTGAATTCACTTTGTGTAAGAATGAAGAACATAATATATTCTTTAGAGGTGGATATAGCTTTTACTTTTTTTTTTTTTTTTAACACAGACATAATAGATAATTAGATGTTATTTTAAATAATTTTTATTGTGTAGCACTCAGTCTATGTATTGCTGTATACCATACATGTTTCATTTAAAATGTGTATGTGCATTCAGTGCCAGAACATGAATTATAAACCAATTCTGTTTCTCACCTCATAAGCTTGAGAAACAAAAAACATTGTAGAAGCTAAATGTTATCTGGGGAGTCCTTTTGTCCTTAAAACAAATAATAAGACACAGTGGTTCTCATTTGTAATTTTTCTCCCAATAAAGAGGCTAAAGTGACAAAATCTGGTAAGGCTTGCTAAAAGGAGAATTTCCCTACTCAAGGGGATTTTCTATCGATGCAATGGCTGTAGTGTGGTTTAATAAAGACCAGCCACAGAGGCAGAGGAGAAGATTAAAAAAAAAAACAAAAAAACAAAAAAACAAAAAAACAAAAAAACAGCACATATAAAGAGTTGGTCTAAAATATGAGCTGAAGCATATCAGTAAATAATTTCTGAGTAAGAAAGAAGATAACTAAGAATGTAAGGAGAATGGGAAGTCTTCAGAGCAAAAGAGGAAACAGCAATTTTTTGTGATGGTATGAGAAGTGAAGGAATTTCTGAAACAAATAAATACATAAAAGGAAAGAGTGCAAAGCARCTGCCAATGGGAAGGGCTTGGGAGGATATGGACAAGTCAGAAGAGCAGGTRAATGTAGAAAAGAAAATTGCTTAAATGCCGAAATTAAACTATATCTATACAAAGTACCATAGAATAAGCKGATATCTATCCAAGAAATAACCTTGGAGAGAAGACTGATTAGGCAGATAAAATTTGAGCTCACATGATTTTCCAATAGTTTACAGCAGATGRACAGATTTCAAATTAACCAAGATGAAGCTTCTGAGCTTAATACTCATGTTGCTTCTGAGAAGAAGGGAGTTATGAGTGATGCAAAAATGCCTTTGTCTCCAATTGACACTGAATATTGTCAAAGTATTCAATCCAGTGATGTGGAATTTGGAAAAAGATGAATTATCCTGCAGGTGGTTTAGTGGAGATTTTTCCAGCTGTAAAAAATATTTACTTTTCCATTCTTCTGTATTTTCTTTGATATTCCCCCTGAAGAGCTGGCAAGAGCAGCAATCCTAATTACCTTTGTTGGCCAAATTTTTGAAAGAGACCAGCTTGCCCAGACTTCATTAGAGAGCTGCACAGAGGTGTGTAGAAATATAGGATAAATTAAAAATACTGTTAGTWGAATTGTTCCAGCAAAAGCTGTGAAAATTGAATGAAGAGCCAAAATTACACAGGGTTTAAAAGAAAAAATTATTGGGGCCCACCCACTTGTGAGAATAGTTAAAATGTTCTCTCTATGAAAAGAAGAGTTTTGGGGAGGATAGGTTTTTAATGTTTCTGTTCTGTGTGTTTTCTCCCATTCTCAATGATTAGTATCAGGGAAACAATGCATAAAAAAGACACATTTAAATAAAAATATTAACATTGCCTGTGGTGATATTTTGTAGCCACCATTTCCTCATAAAAAGGAGGCAGCAAAAACAAACTTGGGAAAGCACAGATATGAGAAGAAGTTTGGTTGAGCAAGAAATTTAACTCAAGAACAAATTTCCAAAAGTACATGATTTCAGGTTTTAGATTTAAAACTTTTAGTACTTTGATTATGTCTATGTAGCAGACTATGAATGAGATCTAAACTTGGTCAAATGTTAAATCTTTGCTGAAACAATGTCCATCACAAACTAGAGCTACTGACTCTTCACATACTGTATACTCATGGTGAATGTGGGCCTAAATCTGTTAAAAATATTTAAGTTAAAGTGCTGCACCTCATATTTGTGAAAGGATTTGCATAGTTTTTCATCACCATGATGTTTGAGCCCTATATGTCTAAAACCATCATGGGACTCATCTGCTCTAAGGTGAGACAATTATTGGGGTCTCTCATTGACTCATACCAAGGCTGATTATTCATCTATTTCTGAAACAGGAGACTCACATGAGTGAAACAATCACCCATTTTAGTCTGGTAGTTCCTTTTCCCTCATCTCTCAGTTCTGGGACACCTGGGTCAGTGATGATGGCACATCAGTGACACTTGTTTCACCCTTACAAATTTATTGAATTCTTTACATCATGTTTAATGTGGGGTTATTTGTAAAACTAAAAAGATAATTTGTGCTTTYTACACTCTGCTGAGTGTAAGGACAGGATAGTTCATTACCAGAAGCAGAGGCAGCAAAGAGGACAGYTTGCTCTTGAAGTCCTGTTTGAAAAACAGCAAAAGCTTTGCACTTGTGGGAAGATCCCATAATCACTCCTTCCACTCTGGTGGCTTTCSAGACCTTCCACCAAACAGTGTCAACCAATGAGAAGCAATAAATGGAAAACAATTCATAAGAGATTAAGATTATGGTTGTTTTGGCATTGTTTGCTTACTGAATGCATGTCTATGTTAAAACAAGATTGTTAAAAAAACCTCTGACAATTAATGAATTATGAAGGTTAAGTTTACTTGTGTAAAGGTAAATAAGCATCTTGTGGTTATACACCCTCTGGCAGAAGAAAATTAGCCCTATATTTAAAGACTATATCATATTTCAAATGAAAAAAAGAATGTCTGCTATTTCCTAAGTCTGAGAGTACATGATTTGAGGAGATTTTTGGATGTCTAATATGAACATTTTGAAAATAAGACTGATTAAAATAATAACTCTATTACATTACCTTTGTCTCAGCCCCTAACAAGTTTGAACTGTAGATTCTCTGTTCAGACATGCTGACCAGCACAGGTAACCACTCATTAACTACCTGTAATCACAGGTTTTTATTCTTTATGTGGGTGAGATAAATGAATACTCATACATTTTGGCACTGGGTTTCACTGCAAAAAATTGTAAAGCCAAATAAAGAATTGAAACCATTCTCCTTGTTTCCTCTCCAACTTTCTTATCTCTTTCAAGATTCAAGTGGCACCTTTAAGATCCTGCTAATTCCACTTTATCTTCTCCCAATTTTAATTCTGACTGTAGAGCCCTGTGTCTCTTTCTGTTTCAGTCAGATTTCCCCTGTATGCATGTTTGGTGCCTCAGCTGTTTYTGCACCAAACACAAAGGTCATACTCCAATTTATTTCAGCCCATTTCAAATGCTTAAGGCAAGACCGTCTCAAAGATAGGGAAGATAAGAATTTAAACATAGTCGCACAATATTATATTTTTGCTCACTACAGGTTTTATTTTTGTTTTAATAATTTGAACATTTTGGTGTGACTGAAACCTTCAGAGAAAAGATGCAACCTATGGCAGACTTGTGGAAATTTATTCTAAAATACTAGCTTTGTCAAAACTGAAAATTACTAAATGTAAGAGTTCATGATGGAAATTACTGGGTGCTCTTGTTAACAAGGTATGAAAACAAAAGTAGGTGAACTGCACTTGTATTTTGCAAGTACACTTCCTGAAGGAGCTGTGAAATTTGTTCTCRGGTCATCCAGCCCTTCTCTGCTTTCTTTGGTTCTGAAATTGCTCTGACAGGTTTCCAACATCCATGTTTCCTTTCACCTCATTTCCCAAAACATGCTAATCTTACAGCCAGGGCTCTCTGGCACTCCACACATGAGTGGAGATTTACTGCTGTAGGACTTTGATGCCAAGGCCAGGAAGGTTTTCTTCCACCAAAAATAACACAAGGTATGGGGCAAACTTCCTGGATGGTCTTACTGCTTTTGCCATTTTGGGCTGGCATAAGAGGCCACTGCAGAAAGGTTCTCCTATTGAATCATCATTTTTCCTSATGGTATTTTCCTTTGGCACATTTCAATCTGATTTTTTTTTCTATTCTGAATGGTTTATTATCACACTAGGGAAAATCCACTTATGCTTCCAATCTGCACACATTCTGATACACATCAGAAGTGAATAAACAAGTTGAGAAACTTTAATTTKCTATTGTAAAATGTAAAAGTGTTACTTTTTAAAAGTATTCAGAGAACAAATAAGTTTCTGTCACAAAAATTGCTACAGCACTTTTTTTTCCATGTGTCTAGCCTATAATAGGGCATCATTATCTTCTGTGGAGAGAAATGGGCTGAAGATTATAAATTCCTATTTTACCTTTTGTTGCTAGATAATTTTAGGGAAGAAWTTTTCCATTTCTGTCTTTCTAATGCTTCAGAAGTTAGAGATTTTAAAAAAGGTTGATGATATTGAATGGTCAAGCTGTAAGATACAAATGCTGTAGATGGTATATCCCATGTTTATTGTGTGATTTATCAMATGATAATATTTGCAAATGGAAACATCTTCAGCTGGCAGCAGTATATTTTTATCTGTGTGAATGAGCCAAGAGAAGTGGTATTATTTATTGAACTTCCTTTATTAATACAGGAGAAGAAGTTTCAACAACAGTCACTTACTGTGAGACCCCTTAGGCCTGATGAATGTGAAATCATCTAAGATAAAAARGGAAGAGAAAGAAGCAGTGCTATCTCTTTTCAAGGAGTAGAATTATGGGCTCAGGCACACGGACAAGTTCCCACAGCGATAACAAGCTACTGAAGAGCAAACAACTTGCTTCAAATGTCTCTTTGTGTTCCCTTGGTTTGTGGCAAACGTGAAGTAATTCAAATAATCCTCATCCTCTTTCATCACAYATTTCGTTGAGGACCAGAGAAATGTAAATCACTTCGCACTTGTCACAGGCTAAGAGATGCAGATAAACGCTGCTGCAGTTCAGCTAAATTGGGTAACTCATTATGGCTCTGTGACTTTCCACGTGTCTGTGACTCGAGACCTGGATTGACTTTCTGTGTCAAACTCTGAACMCACACTTTTGGAGCCTTACTCCCATGTCTAAACTAAAGACAAAATGAATGATGCTTTTATGGTTTGTCATTGCCAATCATGAGGACAAGAGCAACTCTGGGGAGCCTAGACTTAAGGGATAGGTGGCCTGGCAGAGGGAAAAAGAAATCAAATGTATTGGAAGAACTAAAGTTCCAATCATCATTCATAAAYTCAAAAGGCCTGCATATTCTGATGGGCAACTAACATTTGGAATATTTGGACAGTGACAATACAGTTGAAACTTTTGGAGGTTAGCCAGTTCTCCATCCCTACTCTTTATTAACATAGTGTTATTCCAAACAGCAATCCCTTAGTTGATGAGATTATGATTGTATCTAATAAGGAATCTCGAGACAGAAGCAAAATCCTAGCAGTGCATCTGCAGCAACTTCTGAGTTCTAATACTGTGATTTTTAAATCATTACACCCACGTGCCCTGTGTTTTTTTGGTTTTTTTTTTGTTTTGTTTTGTTTTGTTTTTTTTTTCTTTTTTTTTTTAATTTGTGGGGAATGAAGGGGCTTGAATCATGATTGTTTCTGTGTTTTGTTTTTTTTCTGTCATAAAATTTCAGATTAGAGTTTGACACTGGGAAGAGAAGCTGGGAATATTAGTGCTTGTTCAGAACACCAACATAATCAATTACAGTTTTTCTTCTTGCAACAAATTGCCATTATTTGGGCTGGTGAGAAAGAGGTCATCAGCTGTTAAATTCTGTAGCATTTTGATGGTAATATAGAAACATAGAATGAATTAGGTTGGAAGGGACCTTAAAGATCATTTGGTTCCAACTCCCCTGCCACAGGCAGGGACACCTGATACATCTGGTTGTCCAAAGCCCCAWCCAACCTGAACTTTAACACTTCAATGTATGGGACATCCMCACCTTCTCTGGGYAGTATATACATTGGTTTTGTATTTCAGAAAAAGAAGATCAGTTTAAAAAAAAAATTAAAAAGCAAACTTTAATGAAAGTAAGTTTATAGTTACTATTTCTGATGAAAGTAAGCTTATAATTATTATTTCCTTACAAATATCCTAGTGTCACTCAGTGAAAACCTTGCACTATGGTTCTTCTTATTGCTTAAAAATACAGGAGCGGTCAAATCCATAAGGTCCATGACTCCTGGACCATCTGCGGTCCACATTCTGCTGAAGTAAGCTCCAGAATTCATGTAACAGCAGTAACAGTTCCTCGTGAGGAATAAATAGTCACACAGGCAGATCACTGACTACAGAAGGTTTATTGTGAAGTCTATTCACYACATTATCTAATTTAAGCTAAACTCAGTGCCTGGAAATAACTCCATTTAACTATCTTTGGGGGGGGGAAAAAAAGCTGTCTGGAAGGAGATTTGCATTTGTTAATGTGCAAGAGAGARTATCTTCTTTTGGGTGGATACAATGATTTATTTCAGAACTTGGATTGGTTGTTCTTCTGAACATTCTGGACTTACTTAAGGCCCTTTCYTTTCTTTCCCAGACTCCATCTCCAAACCTCAGTCTCTCATACATTTTAGTCTTTATGATGGGTGAGATGTGTGTCATCATTTTTCTTGGCCATATATTTTTGTCTTTCAAGATTAGGTGAGATGGAATTACCTGGGGGAAAAGACAGAAAGTATCAGAGCTTGAGGGGGTGAGAGGTAAAAGCTTTCAAAAGTGGGACTGGGGGAATGGAGCTCAGAGATGATGAAGGTGCTGTGAAAAACCAGGAATGAGCAGCCCAGGTTTAACATGAAACAAATGAGAAACTTGCTTGGGATTTAACAGCATGAAAAGTTGACTGCATTTCAAAGATCACTGAGTTAATTGTAACATCATATGAAAGCAAAGTTCTACTTGCAAGGGTGCATGGGTAAAGGGGAAGTTGAAGGTGAAAAAAAAAAAATTCTTACTTTTTCTGTGCTCCTTGGATAAAAAGAGTTCTCAAATATCCCTCTGGACAAAAAGAAGTCACAAATCATAATTCCCTCTCTTATGAAAATGTAACTTTTATGGATTTTAAAAGCCTGTGGTCTTATTTGGAGAGCTAAATACAAAGGAAATTCTAGATAGTTCTCTTTCTACTAAGAGCTAAGTTGATTTCCCATCATTACTTTTCCAAGAAAAGCCATCTGAAGTTTGTGTACTTTGACTTTTTCTCTGTTTTTGTCTCTGCATTTGTGTCTGTGCATACATACACGTATTCAAGAAGTGCAATTATATGYTTGTGTGCATGCATATATACATCCATGTATATATATATATGTAAACACACATGAAGAGAGAGATATATTCCTAAGCACATCTATTACCTCAATAAACAGAAACTTCCTTAAGGAAGTCTCATTCTAATTACTTTTTATTTGCAAAATATTATTGCAAAATACATTTCAAGGGGAAAGGCATATCATACTGATTTGGCAAGWACAAAGCCAGTTGATTGTTCCCAGTTGCCATGAACAGAATTTCTCCCCCCCAATTTCACTCTTGCTTTTGGAAGGACCTTCTGAAGTTAAGATCGCACATGTGGACTAGACCTATATTTCAGCAAATGAGTTCTGTTAGCAAAGTCATTAGGTTTAAATTTATGTGAACAGGAGACCAGGAGCAGTCTACTRGCCCCAGTGGATTCCTTCAGTTTACATTCACAATTTGTGTAAGTTATGATAACAATCTAATTAGTGGTTTGGACGTACAGTTTTCCACTTGGCAGATAGACTACAATAGCTCTTTCAGAAATTCTACTCATTATGTCTTATTAGTATCAGGCAAGACAATATAAATCTCATTTCACAAGGGATTTATAAGAGCTCCTACTGGGAAGTGAACCTTTTACAAATGACCCTTTTTTTTTTTTTTTCTGTGTGTCAGCTGGATATTTCTGGATWAGTGTCTTTAATATCAAGTATAGTACACAACAGCACCTGAAAATGGCAATGCCTGAGAAAATAGAGAGCATTTCTTCAAGCTAAAACTGCATTGGTTTAAAAATAATCCTAATGTTAATGTGTTGCCAAATTACTGTATCAAAATGAAAATGTCTAGTATATACATCCTAATCAAACAGCAAAATTCCAAATGTCTTAAATGTAAATCTCTTCCGCATATAAAGCTGAACATCTTGATTCTGGATAGGATATTTGTTTTTAGGTTCAAAGACTGTTTTTTGTTCTATTGAATTAAGTTTCAATTGTTTTTTCTTTAACTGAAAATTCATTAGCCACCAAAGATTTGCACTTCTGATCTGTTTTTAGAGAAGCAGGTTTTGATTTTTTATTTGTCCTAGAATTGTCTTGTATTCATTCTGATTAGCTTTTATGGGACTACAGTAAGTCTAATTAAATTTTGATAWAGTGTAAACTATTCCTAAGATGATTCTATGCTGTATAATGAAAAAAGTAATTGGAAAACACTATTAATTCTACTTCTGATAGTACTTTGAGTAAGAGCAGTCGTACCATAAGCACAAGTTTYCCATCCCACAGAAAGGGTTGGMTCCTTCCAAACCACTGCCAGAGGGMAKCCCAGCATGGAGTCAGGAATTTGAGCCATCACTTGGTAGATTTGGGGTATGAGCAGTGAGATCCAGGATGAGCTGTACAAAGAATAATTTCACTGTAAGGCATGACAGTGGTACTTTTATAGTAACTTACACTGTTCCTGGGGGTTTTGCTGCAGCAGTGGATTGAATCTGAACAGGATCAGCTATGTTGCATATGTTGGCATGTCATTTAGGTGGGATTCCTGTGAATATGGAAAAGGAATGGGCTTCTGTGTTACACACTGTGYTGGCAGAAAAGTGCACGTGGTTTGGCAAGCTCAGTATTCATGGAGAATGTATACAGTGCAAATCATACAACTGTCCAAACTTCCTGTGTTATGACAAATCCTACAGGAAGTTTTTGCTATTTGTTTTTAGGAACATAGTTCTTATTGCACTGTAAGAGATTATGTACATTTTGATTGTAGTTCCCATTTCAGTGTCAGCAAAACAGTACATTTTTCTGTATGGAAACAGAGAGATTAAGATGCTTTTGCTTGCATGGGCCAATGACTCATGCTGTACTTGAGGAAGAGGTGAGTTTTCATTCTTTGATCACTCTGAGCTCAATAATAATTTGCAAAGCCAAAAAAGATAAGAGAAAAAAAAAAAGTAGGAGTTCCTAATCTGTTAAAACTGGGTACAGTGGACTTAAAAACAATGAAGAATAAATGCATGGAGCCAAAATTGGGTTACATATAAAAAACTTTATTTGCAATAAAACCTTTGACTGCACTTATGGTAAAGCACATGCGAGAAGACAGATTTTCCCCTTGCTCTCAGAAGGGGATGAAAGGAAAGTCTGTAAAATCAACAGGGGRCTCATTTTACCTAACAGAGGTGATTTAAACAAAAGGTCTCAATTGTCTCATGTCATTGATATCTTTTACCCCCAAATTTTTTCAGCTTATTTGTTCAAATTGATGAGTGTTTTGTTGTACTTTCTAATATTTCTGTGATGGCACTTAATATTCATAACCCACCTGATTGTCTAGGAAAAGCTGCAAGGTGTAGAACAGAMATGGTTTCTGGAGACAATCACTGAAATTGTCTTGGGGTATGTTCTAAATATAACTATTTTTTTTTTTATGAAATCTTTTCTGGAGATGTGCTTTCAGTTGCAACTTGCTTTGAAACTGCAGGGTTCCTGAACAGCTCAAAAATTTTTCCTAGATCTTTTTTATTATAAACCAAGGCTCCTTTGGCATACTGCGTGTTGTAAAGGAAGTTTATTTTCTGCTAGATAAGGAAAATACATTAAGTGTGTCTTATAAGTGCATGCATTGATTTTAACCAGGTCTTGAATAACATAATAACATAAAAAAGTCAGGGGTGGCTGGAGCTCCTCTCCTATAAGGAAAAGCTGAGAGAGTTGGGGATGTTCAGCCTGTAGAAGTCAAGGCTGCAGGAACATCTTAGACCAGCCTGCCAATATTAAAAATTAGTTTAAAAGAATGACCAGAGAGTACTGTAGTGACAGAACAAATGGTCCAGGTTTTAAACAGAAAGAGAGTAGATTTAGATCCAGCAGAAGGAAGAATTTTACCCTGTGAGAGGGTTGAGGCACTAGAACAGGTTTCCCAGAGGAGCTGTAGATGCCCCATCCCTGGATGTGTTCAAGGACAGATTGGATAGAGCCAGGTCTATCAGAAGGTGTCCCTACCTGTGGAGGAAGGGAGGGAGGGTGTGCACCTTGATCCTCTTTTAGATCCCTTTCAACCCAAACCACACCAAGATTCTGGGCTTCCATGATTTTATTGCAACATTTCTATGCGTGTGTGGTACAAACTCAGTTTGCTGGAGCAGTTGTAAAGAAGGCTTAATGAATACTGCAGCATCATTCTAGTCTGTGTTTTTAACAACACAGCATTATATAACAGCAATTTTTCCCCTTTTATTTCAGCAGTGAACTACAAGTTTTTACAGTAATGCTTCAGGACAGAAGGAGGCCACTGCAGACGTTCCCAGTAACACACCCCTAATGTTTTCAGTGCTTCAAAGTGCTTGTCTAACACTTTTTTGATTGATCACATCTGTGATTTCTGGTGCCATCTCAGTTGAGCCATTCTCCATGTTAATCACCTCTTTGTATTCTGCTGATTGTCATTATGTCCCTCAGCCTTTTAACTTCTAAAATTCTGTGTAACTTTGCCACATTTCTAAATGGTCTCTTTTCTCTTGAATGTTTGCAGTGCCCCAGGAAGCACGAAAAAGGATTATACTCCTGCATGCTCTATTTAGACAGTATTGAAGCCTGACTTCCTGCACATGAACTCAGGATGGATGGCAATGAGAATCCAGGTTTCAGATTCTCTGCCTTGAGTTACTTGACAATGCCTAGTAAAAACTGCCATTCTACATTCCTCTGCTCAGGCAAGGAAATTTCCATCTTTTCCCTGGGTACACAGAACCCTCATATTMAAATTCAGAGGCCAAATTCATACCTCATCACATTCTACAGCTTTCTCTTGAGGGGAAGTGGAGGGGCAGGCACTGATTTCTTCTCTCTGGTGACCACCAACAAGACCCACACGAAAAGCATGAAGATGTGTCAGGGAAGGTTTAATTTGTATATTAGGAAAAGGATCTTCACCCAGGGGGTAATTGGGTGCTGGGACAGGCTCCCCAGAGAAGTGGTCACAGCACCAGGAGTTCAAGAAGGGTTTGAACAATGCTCTCAGAATCATGGTGTGATTCTTTACATGTCCAGTGCAGGGCTGGGAGTTGGACTTGATGATCCTGATGGGTCCAACTCAGAATATTCTATCATTCTGTGATCTGAATATCTGCCCCATGTGAGGCATCTACTCTTGTCCCCATTGTGTTCCTGTAAATGCTACAGAGAGGATTAACTGGGGAGTTGTTTTTACTCACATAGACAAAGCATCAGTGACCATGTGTTCCTGTCCATGAGGCCATGGCTTCCAGACTTTGTCTACCAGATACTCAGCTCTGTCAAGGAGTTTACAAGTCTTGTAGAAGCAGTGTCTCTGTGARAGGCAGCAGATATAAGTCACAAATATTTATATCTTGGAAAGTATTTTCTGCATTCATTTCCTGTTTGTTTTTCATAAACATTTCATGTTTACTATTCACTAAATATTAATAGCATAGCTATTATTCAAACTTCTGTTTTGGTTCTGTATTTATTTTTAGAATAAATACTTAGGGCTGTATCTACAAATGCACTTTCCCAAAATAATTTGTTTCAAAGACTCCTTGAATCCTTTCTCTCTATTTTTCAGTATCTTGTTTAGCTTACTGTTATTTTAAAATATAAATAATGAATAAAAGTCACCCTTCTATTCCAGTAGCCTTTATAATATTTTTCCCTAACTGTATCTCTAGACATCTGTAGTTCAGAAATGAACTTGAAGCACTGTGGACTATCTTGTACTTTGGCTACTTGGTAAACTTTTGGCACCAGGAAAAACAATGAAGGAAATTTGAAGTTCACTCAAATATTAATTGCTTGTTGTCCATGTGGATTCTTCWCCCCACTGAACTCTTTCTACTTATAATTATGATCTGAAAAAATATTTTGTGAGCAAAGAAGTGCAGAACATGTAGTCTAGTGCATGTTTATTTTTCATAACTCTGAGTATTACCCTGTTGATTTAAAATACCTATGTTTTCTTTTTCCCTTGTTTGTAAACTGAAAATTTCAGAATTTTCTCCCAGTTGTGACCTAATCAGTGAATCATARTAAGAGGATTTTGCCACCTTCTGTTTCTTGTTCCTGATTAATAGTTTCTTTATCTCMCAGAGGTTTATGTGGTTTGCAGAAGCTCTGGAACAGTTTCCAGCTGATCTTTTGATCATGCAGTTTTCAAAAATGTTCTCTTTTCATGTCTGGATTCAATTTGGCTTCTAAAATATGTTGTCAGTGGCTTCAAAGGCCACAATGAGCATGATTAGATGGTGTTTGTTATAGATGTCTAGATGGCATTTACCTCTAAATGGCAGGGGAGAGCAAGCTCTGCCTCTGGGGCTGTCCCTCCCTRTGCTCTGAGCCAGCTCACAGCCACACAAAATCCAGCAGGACAAAAGTCAGGATGCATGAGTTCAGGCTTGGGAGGTTTTAACTACACTGCCATGTCTCCCCTTTTACAGTGTGTGTGATCAGGCCTCTCTCTGCTTACAAAAGACAATATTAACAGCTTCTTTATGATCCTGGTCCCTGTCGTGCCTCCCTGCTCTGCCAGCCTGTGATGTTCCATKCCAAYATTACTGACAGGAAGCCTGGCAWTGCAGGATGGTGATTCCCATTAAAYCTRTGGAGGCCCCTCMWATCCCTCAGGAATTTAGCTCTTAACAATGACCTGCATAACACATTCACACGTCCCATTTTTTGGATACTCCAATGCATTTGAACATCCCTGACATGYTGGTTGACTTCCAGGCCATGTCCAGTCATTCTCCAGAAGCTTAATTTCACACTATGTGCTATTTCTTGACAAATAGCAAGKCTCTTAGTCAACTCTTACAAAACTGTAAATTGTGACTTCCTTACTTAAGGCTGCAAGTGTGTCAGGGATGACTTTCCCTGGTTTGTATCACATTCAGACAACCACAATGTTAGCAGTAGTTAACTATACATCAGTTTTGAGGAGTCTGATT
Organism: Malurus melanocephalus; assembly: GCF_030028575.1. Taxonomy (NCBI): domain Eukaryota; kingdom Metazoa; phylum Chordata; class Aves; order Passeriformes; family Maluridae; genus Malurus; species Malurus melanocephalus. The sequence goes on along the minus strand of NW_026623297.1, from coordinate 152,312 downwards.
TGTGTCTTTCTCATAACATCTATTACATCTCTTACATTATATTCAATGTGGTTGTAGCCATTGATTTCTCTTCAAGGTGTGGTGAGCTGGTAAAATCTAGTGGCTCTCTGTATCTCCACCTATTATATTCTGCAGCAGTCATTTGCCAGTGAGTCTGAACATCACTCATTTCAGTGAAAATGAAAAGGTCTTCTGTGCAACAGTAGCTGTGATGAGGATTTACACTATTCCTTCGCATTTTTTTTTACTGGTTAAGAGGGTTGAGTTGAGTTTGACTTAGCCCAAAACTTCTGTGACAGCCATTTGCTTCTGTTCTCAAAGAACCCCCTTTGCACAGTCACTCAACAGAGCACTTTGTGCATATTCATGCTTTTTAAAACAAAACTACTGTATAATTTGAACACGATTCTCATTTCTGGTCCTTTATGCCAAGCCTGTTTCCAAACCATGTCTTTCTGTTCTTGCATAATGTAAGTTTTCCCACCAACTTGTGAGCAGCTGAGGAGCCAGAGCTAAATAAAGCTCAGATAAAGGCTATTCTATGTGATCTAAGTAGATGTGAACTGGCAATTTTATAGTGCTCTTGCTTTTTCTTTCCGTGCTGTATAGGATTGTGAAAGCTGAATCTGGCAGAAACAATGCATTGCTCACAACTAAGTCTTGAATTTAAGCTCAGTAATTTATGTGGGTGCAAGAGGATGCCTGTGAGAGAGATGAAATAATTTGGTCTAATGGCAGCAGTGTCTCCAATTTGGGGAATTTTAAGACTTGTATTTGTAACCCTCAAATGAAATGCAACATATGTTTCACCAATGGATTAATAAACTAAACTAAAGCTTAGCCAAAAATCTATATAAAGTAGTAGAAATATTAATATATTCTATAAGTATTGCTTGAATTATACACTGAAACCACTGTTAAAAAATTAAAATGAGACCTGTACAGTTTTAAACTACTCTTAAAATACAACATCCTGTTACTGGATGGTTTACAGACAAATTATTGGACTCAATAGAGGGGAAATGCTTTTGCCTGTGTTACACAGGTCAGGTTTGATGATCRAATGGTCCCTTCTGGACTTAAAAGCTATGAATCTACTCCTTTTCAACAACATTCACAAGAAAGGTCAAATTTCCAAGACTGGAATATTTCACTGAAGGACCAGAAGCTCTCTAAGATGTCTTTAAAATAATGAAGAGGTTAAAAAAAGACATAAAATAAGGCCAAGAGAAGGAATACAAAATAAACTAAACTAAGGAATTCCTGTCTTCTGCCCACAAATGGGAATAAAATGTTAAGTATCAGAGCATGGCATGTGCTTCCAGAAGTACTTACATATCAGTGAACTCCATCACAACTTAAGCTGGTCTGTTTATGCATTATCTCTCACCTAAATAGATCCTGAAATTMTTTSCTGAGASGAAAAATGTTTTGTGAMTTGWATGTGTACAYGTCACCACATGCAAATACATTAGCATAATTAAAGAGTTAYAGTGACAAATACCAGGATCAAAAAYAGCTACTAATGATATTACTACAGCCAGGTATTAGCATCCATCCTCCCATACTGCCCCACAACTGAAACACATACTGAACAACATTTTCATTTTTGGAGACGTAATCTCAGGAGCCTTCTCAACGAGGATCACTCTTAACAAACAGGGAACATGCTYTTAAGGCACCCTTTTAGATTTTGTTTCTAACTGTGCCTTATTTTATAAAGATATTATAAAATATTATTGTACATTAAAAATCACATTCTACAGTTTTAACTTTAGGAAGATATTTGGTTGCACTACTGAAAAAACCCACAAAAATTCCACGCAAATGTAAACAGTAAAAGCCTATACCGTCTAAACAATTAATAATTTACATTTCTCATAGATGACTTATCTAATGCAAACAGCATTCCTTTCCCTACATTTTGATGAGCTCAGCAWCATTGCCACATTGGCTAGTTTATAATGAAGGATTTCTAAACTGTAATAAAAAGGGATATATTAAAATAGTACACATGGTATTTATTAATTCCCTCCATCAATATGATCTGTRTTTTGTGCCCCATTAACCTCCACCACCAGGCAAGGGTTTAATTTCTAATTTATACAACTGTTTTCCGATCAGCTATCTGTGATGGAAGATAAGGCAAAAGTAGTGAGACATGATCTTTGGAAGAAAAAATGCTGAGCTGGAGAGCACAGTGAGAGGTGTTTCATTTAGCTGACAGTCTTGCATATAACAATCCTTATCCAAAGACCCAAGAGCACTCACATTTTATAGCCAATATGTTAGCTCTCTGTATTCCTTATTGAAATTCAACTATGGCTGAAGAAAAAAAATCCAACATCCTTGTGAATGTACCCCAAGATGACACAGAAAATAGGAGTGCAATAATCTTCATATCAGTGTGAGAAATATAGGAGCAATTAGTCAAGTGAAATTTCATCAAGATCCAAAAAAAAAATATGGCTCTCTGCCACTTGAATCTAGCTGTAGTACAATTACATCTTACTCCAAGGATGATATGCCTCAGAATTTCTGTAATACAATATTGTGCTTGTATTTAATAAAACATACTTTGTGTTCTTCTACATAATTATTATTAATAGTAACTAATTACTGCACATAAATTCCCTGTTATGACTGTGTTGGAGTTTTACTTGCAATGCAATGATCTGTGAAGTTTTTTAAAGAGTTAATAGTTTCATTTCTAAATTGAAGAAATAGGATTTTTATGAACTGCTTATTCTACTAAAGCAGCCCAAAATGATGCTGTCAATCAATCKATGCTGTTTTTCAAGGTACCTGAACTAAATCCATTTTGGTTCATATTATACAGAGTTTCAAAAATCAGATGAAGAATGGAACTCTTATTCTGTTTAAATAGAATTCTTTTTTTAGAACTAGCTGCGGTAACAYCATAAAATTTCTTGCTGGGTTCCTTTCTGTAAAAACACAAAGCAGGTTTTATACAACTTCTCTTCCTTACATGCAACTTCCCCCCTCCCTCTCCTTCACACACCCATATTTAGGAAAGGGAAATTCTTGACAGCAAGCCCTCAGTGGCAATGACCATCTGGCTTTATGTTCACTGGTAGGTGCTAATTGGCAGTGGTGAAAAGTGCTGGTAATAAACGCTCAACCCAGTGTAGCCAGCCCTGTTTCACTGAAAAAGAAAATTCTTTGAACTTTACAGAATTTGTAACAAATAGAGCTTTTCTGAGTTACAAATGTTTAGGTTTTTGTCAATGCTAGGAACATACTGGCCTGACTGTGAGAAGCTTTATAGCAAAAAGAAAAAAAAAAAGAATTTTAGTCCTGGTACACTTTCAGCCATTAATGTAGTTTTTCTTTTAATAATTGCTGCCCCAAAGGAACACTTTTGGTGTTTGTTTGTCTACAAGCAGAATTATGTTTCAGAGAATACAATAACCCTATACCTTCATAGGATGCCCTGATTTTATGGGATATGTCTCAAATATCAAGGTTGGAGAGTAATACAGTAAAGTGAAAATCACAAYGCTACCTTGTACATGTGTTTTGAATATGTATGTGCAATGTATGTGCAATTCTTTCCCCAGGTTTGAAATTAGTACCCCTGGATCCWTTAAGCCTACTCAGGATAGGGAGCAACTGGCAGAATCCCATCCATTGGATATGGTTCTGACTCAACAGATATATTTTTTCTATTAAGATATTAATATTAATACAGTATTACTTAATATAGTAATATTAAGATATAAGGTAATTTGAAGGAAAGATCCTAATTTGCAAGTRGGCAAAATCTGGATATTATTTATTTGTATTTCTGAAATGATTTCACTTGGTTTTATTCAAGAATTCACAAGTATCTTGAAACAATTTTATTTTTTCCTAGTTTATAAAATAAGCTGAACTTCTTAGACCTGAATCCTAAAAAATGAATTTAAAATGTTCCAAAAATTATCTTTACTGAGACAGTTATATTGTCCTGAAAATTCATAGCATGACCCTCTGCAAATTGTATTCGACAAAACTRTATTTATTTATATTTTATTTATTTATAGAATATTACTGCTAAATACTAAACCAAATAAAAATATTTTAGAATGTAATAAAAAAAGAAATAGTGACTCATTTTGAGAGCTGATTGTGATTTTCAAGTGATTCTTGTTGCTTATCAGTGTTCTACAGGCACCTTGGGATTTCAAGTTAGAAGTCTAAGTTTCCCATGGAAAAACAGAGATTAGACAAAATTTTCAGTTTCTATTTGCAGCAATGCCACTACTCCTCTGCCCTTACTAAATCCTTTCCTGCCTTATGCTTATCTCTCTGCGTCTAAGTTCAAGCCATAAATAAGTTAATAGATGTAAATTCAAAATTTGTGACCTTTTACTTCTTTAAGTTATTTTGCAAATTTCAGTCATTACAGGGATGGTATTTAATACCTGTAGAACATATTGAGAAGCCATATCTTGGCTGGTAATTCTAGTTGCTACTGACATCAAGAAAAGAGACTGTATCCTTCATTTCTTGTGCCATTATGGATCTGATCCTTAAAATTCTCAGCTACATCTYGGTTCCAGAAGACTAGAGAAAGAAAATCAATTGCTAGCTTTATATATTTGCAAAGTGACACTTGCTAGTAAAGTTGTCARAATCTCATGTTTCTCCAGTTGGAAGGTTTATAAAAGCTACTTCATCCATATTAAATTCTAAAGTGAAATAGATTTGTGTGGGAGAGAACTTAATCTCAGTTTAACATCAGTGCAGAACCCCAAAGGATCAGAGTTCATGCCTAATTGAGCTTTTGCAGCACAGTCACGATCACCTATATGAGGAGATAAAAAAGATGCCAGAACTTCAAAAGAGAARATACTTTATTCTGCTCTGCTCTCTCTCCCTCTTGCTTCTCTCTCCTTGCCATTCCACCCCCTTTAGAGCAGTAACACTCTGCATTTTGCACATCCCCACAACAGATAAACACAGACCTACTTTCTTAGCAATGACCTTATTTATCAATACCTGAAAAGTTTAAAGTTATGTCTGGCCATAGTTTTATAACTAAAATGGTAATGTTTTTTGCAATTCCCACTGAACTCTTCCTATAGAAAAGCCTCAGTTCTGGCAGTTGGGAAGAGCACAACACTGATTATTTGTATGGTTACCACTATGGCTCCCACTCTATAGCTGAGTGCATGGCTTTCTCCACTTATAATGTAAAAATCAGCCACTTCTGTTCAGTCCATAAAACCCTCTTATATTCTGTGGAACAGGCAAAAAATGAGGATCCTTACCACCCARTTCCTAGAAGCCTACTTTAGATTGYTCTGTTACTTAAMAAACTCCAGGACRATTTTTCTAGCGATAGTAACTGACCAAGATCAAGCARSGTTATCGCAGCAACTTCARTATWTTTTTTTCTCTCTTGCACARATCAAAAGTAATATTTTGCAGTAAAATGAAGTGAATCCAGTATAAAAACATGGTATAATGCTTTCCACTGAATTAATGAAACTGTGTGCTCAGACTGTTTTTTTCAAAAGTCCTGCTTTCAGCCACAGCACAATAATGTCTCGCGATCTTCTCACCTGTCCTCTGTTCCYTGCAGAAATGTGATTATATCTGAAGCTGTCAACTGGAAATGATGGCTGTATATTGGAGGTAGGAAATGTTTTGCAAGTCCATTTATTCCAGGCTAGAAAAGTTGGTGTTTCATGCTTTGCCCAAGAGGCTTTGCACTGAATATCTGAAATGACTTGCTGRGTCTGTCTGAAATACAAGAGAAAAACACACTTGTTATTTCTCCTCATGTCCTGTCTCGTCTTGGAATGAATGAATGTGTTGAATCAATCCAATTGTTAGGGAATGATTGAAGAAGAAGTTCAATCAGATAGCTTTTAAGGTAGGAACAATGGGGGATTAACACTGACAAGCAGGAATCAGCGCCCAAAAACAAGAGAGTCCCAATTAAGTACAAAGAGCACATTTTTTGCCTGATGCAATGCAAAAAGCACTTCCTTCCCAGATCCAGCATGTAATATTTTTGTAAATAGTTGTACAAAGAGT
>NW_026623297.1:108048-146081 GCF_030028575.1 Malurus melanocephalus | reverse complement strand
CTTGCTTACTAGAGAAGAACAACTTGAGTTAACCCAGTCAGTAAAGCAGCCTTGATGCTAAACTGGTATTATTAGAACAAACTTTAAGTTTCTTAAATATAGAGTAAAATATTTTCAGGGATCTAAAAGAACAATTAACCTTGACAGTGATTGTCACATTTCAGTGTCAACACTTGCCCAACTTCTTCGGCTCTAGTTTGTGAGCTAATGGTGGCATATAAAGATTTTACTTAATGCTTTTAGTAGAGAACTTAAATCGGACAAAACCATCTAAATAAAAGAAGAAGGTGGTTTAGTGGGCCTCCATAGCATGTTGCTGTAATGCCTTCCTTGTGAAATCCTTTTCCATGTCGAAAGTAATCTAACTGATGCTGAGCAGGACGCTGGGGAGCCTTGCACAGAGAGCAGTTTTACACTASTTTGATGGGACTTAGAGCAAATAGCAAGTGTCATAGAGGTTTTTATTCCTAGATTTTGAGGGAGCTTTTAGAAAGAAAAGAGTAGCATAGTTGTTTGAGAAAGGAAATAAGAAAAATCTGAAATAAAAGTGGAAAAAATCTGCTGTCTTTCAACTGCCACAACACTGGYAACTTTGTGATTGATATTCAGTATGCACAGTCCTAAAAATAAATCAATGCACATTTTGAATGCTGTCTGTTTGGCTACATGTCCTTGTACATTCTTGTATTTTTAAGTCCTGATAATGAATCTTCATTCTGATTTTGCATTTATAATGGGTTTAAAGCTTTAAAGTCATTAGGATTAACATCAGTAAAAACAGTTGAGATCCATATTATGAATAAAATGAAAATTTAAAAAAAATGTCTGGAGTAGAGATGTGCCTTGAGTATGTAATTTTTTTTTTCTGTTTTCCATTGACTTACAGTCTATTATTAYATGTTGCTGGTAGCAACCTTAAAGCCAAAGAATGGCTTTGTACTCCACAGTCCCTTTGGAAGTTAAGCTGCTCAGAAGGTTGGCTGGCTGTTACATAAATCAGATTTTACATAAGTCAGTCTTAATAAAAGAGCCACTATAACTGTGCTTTGCTTGGGGGCATGCTATCCATTTGGAAACAAACAGTTTTTTCCAGCCACATGCAAGGAAGTGCTAGCCTGTCCTCAATGCCTCCACAACTGTTTCTAGGGGATTTGATAGTTATAATGCATTGCAAAGTTGTTTGCCAAGTGCACCCAAGTCTCCTGAAAAGTAGCTATAGCAATGGAAGATTATGTCAGATAAGCCAAAGTCAACTGTCATTRCTAACATCAGAACTATTGCACTGAATAATGGTCACTGTCAGATGCAACAGAGCCTTAGCTGGAATCCTTTGTGGTGATTAACAAAAAAGAAAATTATTCATATCTCATTGGCATCATCACATGGATGTAACATCCTGGAAAATACCTGGAGAACAGAAGGCCTGACATCAAACTCTGCATAAATCTCTGCCTCCAGCTTGGTGAGAATGGACATGTTCATTAGAAGAGGACAAACTGAAGAGATATCAAACCCTGTTACAGGTTTCTGATGAGAATGTCATTCATAAATACCTTAAGTATCATTAACTCATATAGTCTGACCCTCTGAAAAATTCAGAGTACATCTAATTCAAGTGCAACTCAAAAAAAACCCACAAAACACCTAGCTTTTTTTGCATGAAAGCTAATAACTCCATGTGACTACAGCCCAGCTTTCAAAATATGCTTAGTTTTATTTTGAGGATATAGAAATGGGGGATCCAATATGTCCTCCTAGAATGCAACACGATTTTGTTAAGAAAYAACAGGAACCTTAGTTTTATTAATTTTTTTTTTCTGTCAAATTTGCTGTCATGGAGTCTCACTTTAACTTTCACGACAAGATTAAAGTATTCTTGATATTTTTACTCCCATTTTGTAGAGGCAGAATAACAGCACTGGAAAACCCATTGATAACATACATTTATGTGTATTTATGCATAACACACATTTATGTGTATTTATTTTTGTCTTATTTTCACTCATTGCTCAKGATGATATTAAAGAAAAACACAACCATTACTGACACATTAACTTTGGAAATATCAGAGCAAACACTGCAACTCTCTCACCTTGCATGAGCAGCACTTGATTCAACTTTGACTGTATAGGTTGAAGAACTGAAGGAATCGTGCAGCCAATGGGACAATTTCAGGATCTGTGTTTTCTAYTATAAAATGTGTGCAATCTATGAATGCCATTTCAGGCTCTCGTTATTTGGATTCTGTTAAAAAAAGATGAATGACTTGAAGTAGACTGAGTATCACCTGTATCCAGGAATAGTCTCAGAGAAATTAATGGGGCTACTTATGACCTAAGGATCTAATTTAAGTCAGGGCGAGGTGACACTGATACTTATTTGGCCAGATATAGCAGGCAATATATTTTTGGATTTTTTTTTTTTTTGAAAGTTAAAAAATTTCTGTCTGCYTTCACCCAAAGACTGTTCACTCTTTCCTAAAAGTGATCAACAGATCAGAGTTGTCTAAGACTGTAAGCTCACAGCCAAGTAAAATTATTAATATAATCAAAATAAATATAAAGATCCTTYTTGTCAACTCTTAGTCCATCTTTTATTTTATTCTGCTCTCTGAAACCTCTCTTTCCTGATCTTGACAGAATATGGAAGTATCAGTTTATTTGAGCTTCAGAGAATGCACTATAAAGTAAAAGAAATTTTGATCTTTTAGCTATAAGTAACATAGACAAGACTACTGATTTCTGWCTGATTTTTTCCTCCTAGTAATGAGAATATAGACTTTGAATATTGTTGGTCGTTGCTGTTGTTTTTATTATGGCTGGTAATTCTCATCAAACAAGGCACAAGGGATAATATTTTGTGAAAAGCTACTCCATGCTTCCCAACAGCTTTCTTGAAYCTTTCTCTTAATTATCTGCCCACCACAGAGGAGAAAATTCTGGGCTTGACAGCTCTGATTCTCCATAATAGCTGTACTTTAGGAAACATAATAGTCGTTGAAAAAACTCCAATGATCTTATGCAGCCATGTTCTTTCATTCTCTAGAAGTACATTAGGCCTATACAAGCTCAGGATGATACTCAATCATTTTATTAGAAAATTTCTATTAGTAGATGGACCAGAATTACATCACTGGATTCTCAAGGGACATTAATGTGATTTTGTCTTTGCCTATCTCTTTCATTAGAAGTTCATTTCTTACTTAACAGCTGAAACAAATGATCTGGCTGACCCAAGTAACCCAGCCACACCCTGAGCATATTTTACTTCACGATGAGTAATTTAAAAAGTTGAATTTTTATGTTTAAAAATCTTCATAACAAACTTCATTACAGAGTATACAGATYCTATTACTTTACATTTCCATCCACTATACTGGTATCTATTTTCACCCCACACAAWTTTTTTCCTGTTTTCTGAGCAGCCACCTATAATATCTATGCATAGAAATGAGAGCATTCAGTCAGACCGTTAATTCTGAGTCAATAAGTGCTTATTCACTAAAGTGAAATACCTTAACAAATCAACACTCCACTGCCTCTAAATGCCCAATTCTTTCCAGCTGACATTGCTTCTGCTTCTCCCTGTTCCCTGTTTAGCAACTCTGCAAAGTTCCTGGGAGGCAGGTTAAGAAGGTGGGGAGGGAATCTGCATTGCAGAGGAAATTACTTCTCTGTTGGCAAGATCTGCTTGAAACCACTCTTCTTTTGTCGTGCTGATTAAAATGCCAGCTCACGCAGAGAGAGGGAAGGCAACAAGGTATTGTTGTTAGTATTTTATACAGCACAGAAAGCAAAGAACTGGTTAAAATTATATTAAATGGCAWTGATGAAGAAGAACTGAGAAACAGAAAATGTTATGTCACTAAATAAACAGCATAGTGTCATTTGTATATTAAAAAAGGGTAACTTATTCCATGTAACTCTATATTTTTTTTTTTTTAAATAATAAAATATTGGACTATAATTTCACATAAATGTCAAGACAGAACACATGTAGACTGAAATCTGGAGTCCATCTGAGCTAAAAGTCATGGTCCAGAAAAAGAGAAAGTAAACTAAGTATTCGGTTTTCAAGGCTCTTTCACATGAAAGCTGAGAAATCCTGAAGAGCCATGTGGAAAATTTCTGCCTGTTCAGAAACTAATTTTTTCAACTTTCTATGCATGGAAATGATCAGAAATAAAGGAAAGCTGTATATTTTTTACTGTAAGCAACTCTTTCCTAAAACCAAGAAAAAAAACCCTGTTTTTATACTTTTTCATRGCCTGTTTGTCAGATTTTTCTTATTAACTTTGTGCTTCATTCCAGGGTAGAACATACCTACTCTGGCATGGAATAAAATAAAAGCATGTACAGGATTATTACAAAACCATGTTTGCATCACACCCAGCTGCCCACTGGAAATTGTGTGAAAAGGAGATAACTTTGCCAAGCTCTTGCTCCTTTTAACAGGCAGAGTGAAACCCCACTACCTCCACAGCAAAGGAGCTTTCACAGCCCCTACCAAATCAGCCATTGGGTCTGGCAGGCTGTCCTTAGAAAATATCCCAGCASCAGGTAATTTGGTGAATTCAGTCTCCAACTGATTATTGTGCTCTTTATAAAAAAGATCAACCCACATGGCAGTTTCCTATACAAAGAAAATTATAAATATCGTGTTAGCTCAAGTATAGATTTTTAAATTTGCTACTTATTTTTCATTTTTAAATGGTCTATATATGTACTCGGGAAAAAAATGTTTCACATCTGCAGAGGAAAACATAGATGGCGAAAATATTTTATTTTTTTTTTTAATATGTCAAACAAGGCATTGCAAAAATGAAACTTCATGTAAAAGTCTGTAAACTTTGATGGATTAATATTGAAAGGGTCTGTGTTTTGTCTCCTCACTCTTTAAATGCTTTACAATTTCTATCCATGTCTAGCATAATTTGAATAAATATTTATTCCRAATATTCTCAGCCAAAGCATGAGAGTTTCCAATTTTGGAAAGTGAATTCTGTGACAAATTAAAAGCAATATCAGCAATAAAAAAGTTGGATTAGTTTGACTCTAGCATTTTGTTGCTTTCATTTTTTACTCTTTATTTATCAGAAAGTGGTTTGGCTTTCTCTCGAAATGAATTAAAAGAATGACACACAAGTTCTGTGATGTATTAAATGGTCTTCTCAAACTCAATTATTCTCTTTTTCTGTGGGGTTTTACTACAGATATTTTGATATATACAATTTAAAGTCCTGTAGCATCCTTTCACTAAGGATTTTGACCCTTTCACTAAGGGTCAAAATTTAATATAAAAATAAGTGCCACAGTCAAATTTGTCACATGATTTGTAAAGAACTACAGCTATGAAGGAGTGGGAGGTTGGGATCAAAAATATATTTTCCTTGGCTTGTAAGACATGCTGGGAGAAGAAGGGCTGACACAATATTATGTCAACAAATTTGGTATTTGGGCATTCTGGATATAATTTAGTGCAAATAAAATTTAAAAAAAAANAAAAAAAAAAAAAAAAAAAAAAAAAGCTTCTGGCAACTGATATTTCGGCATTTGAGGTTGTCCACACTCAGGTGTGCCATAAAATATGTTCTGTCAAACAGCTGAAAAAGGAAAGGAAGGAAGGAGAGAGAAATGACCTTTTCAGGTTATTCAGACTCGCACACGAAGCCAGTGAAGCAGAACCACAACTCATTGACTTGTTGGACTCTGTCACAGTTTGTCACTTTGYTCAAGTGCAACTTCATCCATTTTGTACCAATGTAAAATCAGAAGTTGATGCTACAGAAAAAGTATTTTAGATAAAGAGTAATGACAGATGTACTTTACAGAGATTTCTCCTGTAACATTTTTTTTAAAGGAAAAGCCATATTCCGTACTGAACATGAAGTTAGTTTTACCACCTCTAGGAAAAATAACACATTGTGATTTTCTGGTTCACTTACAGTGCTCCTGCACTTTTTATGTGCAGGATGATCATGGTCTCTATTTGATAATTAATAACATCTGACTTCCTTACATGACAAATTATGTTTCTTAAACAGAAGATTTTTCATTTCTGCAAGTTTTGCATGAGTCTTTCAGGAAAAGTTTTCAAATGCTTAGCTTTGTGCAATTTTTGAAATTGTTTCAAGCATGTAGGAGAGCAGATTATCTTAACTTTTGAATCTGAAAGAACATGGTTTATTTAAAATTCAACCTTCTTAAGCAGGGAATATATAAATAAGAGAATTAGTCTTACAGCATGATATGTAACGTGTTTTGAAGTGTAAAATGTTTGCATTTTTATAGGGTGATTGTCTATTGAAAGGTGTTTGTACTCCAGACTTGATGCATTTAGACTCCATAAATATTCAAAGAAATACCTTTGCTGTGTACTTTTAACAAGTAAAATAATATCTTCATTTTTAAATTACAGGGAACCTCAGACATGAGGAATTTAAATGATCTCAACAAACACCACCAAAGCAGAGACAGGAATTGAATCCGGATCTCCTGAATGTTAATTATTTGGTTTCATTTGCAGAATTAATCCTTTAATGTGTTACTGTTCAGCATCTTTCATTTGACATTCCAGCAGTTGTTTTGGCTCCAAATAGAGCAGACTTAGCAAGCAGCAAAAAACTGTTTATTCATTTCAGCAATTGTGGAAGGAAGCAGCTGGCTTGCTATTATTCAAGTAAATTCTATTTTTCTGGACCTTGGAACTTTCTTTTTTAGACAGACAATGAAATGACAAAATCAATGTGCATTATCCATGTTGCTGTGTCATGGCTGTTAATTTGAAGAAATGGGCTCACAATTAGCAACCACATTTTCTGTTGAACAATACACAACATAGATATGGTCAGTATTTTAGGAAGACTGCATTGTTGATAAAAATTAAGCAAACCAGGTAGATTCTATCTTAGCTAAATGCAGCTGCTTAAATAACGATAGACATTCAAACTATGCTATAGAACGAAATCATCTAAACGCCCACGATGTCTATAAAATAGGAACAATAAATAAGAGGCCACGTGAGAGATATCTTGTCAATGTGTGGAGCAGAGGTAAAAAAATGAAAAGGAAAAATAGAGATATCTAAGACATGGTTGGTTTAGTATGTGKTACATTTAATAGGTAGTTATTTTTAAAAACTTGCTTCCCTGTAGAAAAAAGCCTGCTCAGTAGTTTCATTTATCATCTAGGAATTATGTTGTTGTTGTTTTATCTACCTGTTTAAGTGTGCTCTTTCCTTACTTGGATACAAATTTTGACAGTAATATAAGATTTTTAAGCCTTTTCTGTCAGGTTRGAAAATTAGCTCATAGAACAACATCAGCATTTGCTGACATCAGGTTTCTGGATGGAGTCAGTGGTTTTCTTTGTAGTGACCACTGCAACATTCAAACACAGCTTTTGCTGCTGCCACTCAGATTATGGCAGAAGGAAATTTCACATCAGTATCTCACGATACTTACACCGAAGATTCAAAATCATAAGCCTGTTCTCCAAAGTATAAAAAAACTTTACAAATAAATTCCTTTTCCAATTTTTGAACTTACATTTGATGATTATTTAACTGCAGAAATKATCCATATTAAGAAACATTACAGAAAGGCAAGAAATTGATGGGTGTGATCTGAAGGAGAATGAAAGGCATGCCTAAAAGCAMGGTGTGGATCATTAAAGGGAAATAATTATTAATTAGTTTGAACATTTTACATTTTATTTTTATTATGATTTTATTATRCAGGAATTTAATCAAAAATATCCAGTGGGAGCTGGAATCCTGTTTTGCTATCTGATTATATTAAAAATATTACCTTTAATAGAAGGAACTCAGGCATATGCTATTTATAAGGTAGAAAGGAGTGAGGAATTTCAACCCAAAAAAGGTTGTATTTTCAGGCATTTTGGTCAATGCAGCATTCCAAATGTTGCTGTGAGCCTTTGCAGCAGACTAAAGATGAGGAAATTTAAATGAGCCCTTGCTACCAAGGAGTCAATTAAAAGTGTACAGCTGTGAAAACCCCACAGGGATGAAGGGCAGCCTGAGTTAAGGAGGAGATCCAAATTAAAACCAGTTCTCAAAACTGTTACTGAYTATTACTTTTTTATTATTTCTAAATGCTTTGCATTCTCTATGTTTCAAGTAACACAGAATAAATTAAAAAATTTATGGARAATACAGTTCCAAAATTAATACAGTCCACAGAATATAGTTCCTGATTCAAATTCACAACTTTTAGAATACCAGGAATTGTMGGGATTTCTTCCAGGCTAAATCCAGTCCAGAACTTTGGCAGCTACAACAGGTTAATTTCTAGTTTTATTGACCAGTGGTCAGTGTGACGTAYTTGGGCTGAGTCCCATTTTCAGCCACGTTTAATCCCCTAAATTGAATGTGTCATCTTGTCATGGCCTCASTGTAGAAAGGACAAGTATAGATTTGATTGCACAGAATCATGTGGTTCTTGTAAACAAGACTGATGGTTTTTGGTACTTTTTTCTTTCATCAATACTGAAGTACACTTGAGCACCAAAATGTATGCTCTCTCTCTCTCTCTGTGTTGTTGCTTCTAAAATGAGATGCACGAATTGACGCCCAAAGACTGGCAGAGCAAATCCTTTTTCATCACTTCTTCCACTGCTGTGGCCAAGGAGGCAAAATTAAAGGGATCCACAGATATGAACAGCCTGTGCCCATCCTCTCACTGGGACCTTAATACTGTGACAGACTCTGTTCTTCTTAGCTCCCTTGAAAACTTTTCTTATAGTTTTACCTTGACCGTTTTCACATCCTGTCCTAAAAACAGTTACCATAAATGACATTTCCCAATTTCACCATGTACCARCTTCATTGTGATTCCTCCTCTTTGTCCTATAGCTTGCAAACCGTTTTTGGCACCAAGGCATTTTCTTCCTTTTCTTTGTCTAAAGGGATGTAGACCATTTTCAACCAAATTCTTTATGTATTTCTCATTTCCTTCAAACAGGGCAGTACTCTTGTAACTATTAATTTTCCACCAAAAACAAACAACTGAACAAAACAAAACAAACAAAAACAAACAAACACGCATACACACAYRCACACACACACCTCTGAAACAAAACAAAAATCCACTGTAAAATGTGATATTGGTGAATAATTGCCCAGTGAAAGATATTTTTCTGATCATGGAGTTTGGGGGTCCAGGCTGTGGGTGTTCTACAGAAATTTTAAGAGAATAACCATAAGATCCTGAGACCTTTAATATCCAGGGGAAGATAACTCAAAGAAATCTTTTCCCTAACACAAATTCCTGAGAATGTCTCTGGAAAGAACCAGTTCAATGACACARGCTTAGGATTAAGTTTTTCCAAAAGTTAAGTGCCAGTGAAAGACATCTGTGAGTATGCAATTTTATTTTTAGGGAGATAATTTAAAGATATTTTAAAAGCAGGATATTAGCWGTGGAAAATTACTGGCCCTTGAACTGAAATAAATAAAATATGACCTCCAGTACCAAATAATTCCTCCCATGTTACAGCTATTCAAACAGAGAAGTCAATTGGTCATTTGTTGGGTGTTCAKCCCACAAGGAAATAAGCTTCCAGCTATGGCTGATCAAGATTTATCTGTTTATAAATACATAATTTTAGTTGGCAGGCTTTCTTGATCAAACACACCCCTTTTTAGAAGGAAATGGCATATTTCCATAAAAGTGACAAGTTATAGTAATCTTTCTCAGACAGGCTTCCATTCTACTGAGTGTTTTAGTCTGATGGTCTGAACATGGGAACTGAGTGYCAGATCTGGTGAGGTCCTGTGAATAGTGCTATGTGAATAATTGTACTTCAGTACTTGAAAAATGAAAAAAAGATTTCGGTAGTTTAAAAATGAAAATTAAATTTGAAGTTGAATAGAATGCAAGATTCTTTTTCCCTGCCTCCAAGGAGAAAAAAATGCTGAATGAAAGACTACATCCATAGTGAATGTCAGAAGAAAGGTCCAAGTAGATCTGTGTCAGATAATCCTCTTGTGATGTGAGAAATGGGAAAATACTGGACAACAGATCAATTTATGCATTGCCATATTAAAGAAAGAAAAAAAAAACAAACAAACAAAAAAAACCCCAACAAAACAAAACAAAAAATACAAACAAACAAAAAAAAAAGCCAAACCAAGAGGAGTTTAGATTCAGGGATTTAAATAAAATTTTTACATAGACTACAGTTGGATCTCTCATCTGTGGACATCGAATCACTGGTGTATTGGATTAGGATAAGTAAGACACACACTCTTGTTTTAACAGTTTTGTAAGCCTAATCACACCCTAGTTGCTTCCATGAAAAGCAGCTGTATCTGAAACCATTCAACAAATTCCATCTGAAATTTGTCAACATCCAGGAAACACCAGTCATTTGGATCAGTTTTTATAACATTAACAAGCCCTGACATCTATGCTATATGAATTCCAGGAGCTTAATTTTGGATTAGCTGTAGTTTGATACCATGGACTGATGCCCAGAAGTTTGTTGGGTGTGATGCTTGAATGTATCTTCCAGTTTCGTTTCATCACAAAGGAATCCAGTTTGCATCTTCTCCCACTGCTCTGCAGTGCGAATCAAGGTGTGGTGTGTGAATCAGAAATTCTCTCCAAATTCATAGTCTTGATCAGAATAAATATGCTCTTGTGAAAAGATGCATGCTCCATCAACTATCCTGTTTCTCCCCAGGTAAAGTGTTATTGCAGTCAAAACAGGGTATAAATTCCGTAGGTTATACTCCTTAGTTCCTTTTCTTCTATAACCTTTTTTTATTTTTTTTTAATTTGTTTTTTGTTTCTGTTTTTGTTTTATAATCATCACTTTAATGCAGCCTTTGGTGTGAATCTTCTCAAACCTGAGCATCTTTTGACCTTGAGACCAGAAATTACCTTTGGTGAGTGTTGATTAGTTACTAAATATGAAATAAGAAGGAGCCAAAGAGGAAAGCAGCAGTTTCAGATACAAATAGATTGTTTTGCTTTGACAATTAGAAAAAGGACAGAAAATTTCCTTGACTAAGATGCATCAAGAAAATTCATAACTAGTACAGAAAACTTGTTCAGATTAGAAAGGTTTCGGTCAGAAATTGAAGACTAGTTAGGGCTGTGAGGTAACAGAAGAGGACAACCTAGCCTCTTAAATAACACTMATTTCCAGCAAAGTGAAATGACTGCTAGGCACTGATTAGAATTTGTTCTCACAGAATACAATCTGAGTGTTTAAATCTTGCACAGCAGAAACAAAGAGAGGCAATTKCCTGCAAGTGTGTCCTGCAAGAGACAACAGACAATCCCCTTTGTCTGCAGCTGGGGTGGGAAGGACACCTTGAGCCTCAATGTTTTGTAACCATCTATTCATGCACATGCCTGGAGAGGCTGGAGCACTTTTACTGCAGCAGAAGTTTATGAAGGGGGTCCCCAATCCACYGTCATTCCCTGCAGAAGCTCAGCTTTTATGTCAGTCAAAGATACAAAGAAAGAGGTACAGGAGGGGCRTCCGTGGCGTGGAAAAAGGGAGTGTGGAAACTGGGAGCAGTGTGGGCAGGCAAAGGAGGCTGCAGGTATGGGGCTGCTGCCCCCCTGACAAAAAGGAGAACAAAGAGAAAGGTCCCTGCTCTCACTTCTGTACTTCTAAAATTTCTTGGAGTCCATCTCAGTCTCTTTTCATTGCACCAACTCAAAACCAATTAATATTTTATGCTCCCTGGTTTGTTTGGGTTTTTTTTKGACTTTTCCAACCAGTTCTCCCCAGTTATTCCAGGACACTTGGCAGCTGACACAGAAATGCTGCACCAGTCTTTGTCTTGAAGTCCTTAAACACTATTTCTGTAGGCTTTGCATCCTCAGCAAAGCCCACAAGCCCCCATAACTCACCTGATGGCATGCAAGAGCAGAAACTTAATTTTTTTTCATAAAATTGCCAAACTAATGAACTATCACACAGCCCTCAAGGCATTATTACACAGTTTGAAACTAGTAAAACGCAGAGGACGATAATCACACCTCACTGGAGACATCCCTTCTAACCCCACTCTGCTTGCCCTCACATCTCTGGAACTGGTTCTGCCCAACCAGCACTACAGCCCTCCACCATCTCAGAACTGTGTTTTTTACCATAAAGAAGCAAAACTGTGATCTTTATCTGGAATCAGYTTCACAGAAATTATCATCTGTTTTGGGGGAATTCCCAAAAACAGGATAAGCAGGTCTAAAACTAAGGAATACCTTTCTCATTTCTAACATGGTGAACAATTGYGGGGTTTTTTTTGTTTTGTTTCCTATTTTTCTATTACTGAAAAAATCCAAGGTTTTGAAGTCCAATGCAGCAAATCACTGAACATTAAATTAAAGCACATAAATGCCACTGTTGAAATCAGTGGGACTGTTTGTCAGAAGGGTGAATCTGTTGCCTTGGATTATGAGAAGAGAAAAAAATCTATTTTATTTATAGTGTTTTCATTTTTTTTCACAAATTGTGCAGAAACTAACTTGATCAAACACCAAAACTTACATTTTGTGAATTTAAAGCATAAAATAGTGGTTTTTAAAACTAATATTAATAACATTTTCACACTTCTAATCAACAGTTATAATTTCAGGATATTTGGTGTTCCTAGCTGTCCCTATTATTAGAAATTGAATCAAGTAATTTTACACAAACAGAGAATGAAGCCACCCTGTTTCTGGCCTTTCTGATGATGCAATAATTTGGCTCTGAAACCATAGGAAAATTTAACTGGAAGAATAAGAGCTACACAGACTGCAGCAGTGATACATAGGAAAATGAGAGGGTTCCACATTTTACAGACTACTTCTGTATTCCTGATGCTTCACCAACTAATATTTTAACTACTGTTATTTTTAAAACTTTTTCATAGCAACTGCTGTAGTAATTGTGCTGAACATTAACTAGCACAGCAACAGCAGAGTGTATAACTTGCTGCATTGTAAATCAGGGATTCCCCCAGGCAGCCATAATTTGTCTGTCCTTCTGGTTTTGTCTACTWTAACTTTTCTATTTTAGGGACTACACATGTGCTTTGTGTTAGAGCAGGGAAGGCACAGCAGACYAAACCACAGTCTATGGTGACTTTGCCTTTTGGGTCGTGCCCTTCTCTGGTCTTGGAGGAMGATGGTCACATATGAAAACAAATTATGATTCAGAGAATCCCTACAGAGAGATTAACCAGAGAAATGTGGTTTTCACTGTGCCCTCTCCCAATGTCCAAAGCCCCAATAAAAATAGTCTTGCACTGGTGTAATTAATTGGCTCTCTAATCCTTGCTTTGCCCACTACATACAAAGTGGTTTTGTAAATTCAAAATAGACATGGTCCTGAACCACAGTGTTTATAAGACATGGCATCTAGGGATGGAAAACAACGAATACATCATCTGGTACCTCCCCAGCAGGGCAGGGTAGCCTGGTTAAAAATGCCTCAAATAACACGGCTCTGACCACATCCCGAGCCACCCAGTCCATCATCCAACTCATCCTGCTGCTGTAAAGCTTGCCTTGATGTACTTGATAGACTSTTTCACAGCTTCTCACACTGCCTGAGCACAGCCTTTCACATACAGACAATTGCTCACCTCTTGTTTATGTTTCTATCTCATTACTGTTCTTTTGAATTGGGGAAATTTGTGTAAGTGAAATTTCTGTATTAGCAAACACAGCCCCATGATTCAATTTTTGATGTTTTCCTCACATCTGGCAATAGCACWGCACTTTCACTACACAACTGCAGCACTGGATTTCTGAGTATTTGTTCTAAAGACTGAAACCACAGGTTTTGCTACTGGAACAATGCCACGTGATTATGAAGAGGGCAGGATCTTCTTAGCAGATGAGGGGAATACTTGYACATCCTCAATAATGACATAAATGATCTTAACAGGCAGACAACATATTTCCGAGATAAACTATTCACTTATCTAGTTGCAAAAAAAGACTGACACTCCTCTTTCATTTCCTCAAGGTTGTAATTTAAAGGATTAACTTAATGCTGTTTGATACCCYGTCCAGAGACTTCTTGAAAGCTGAAGTTGTTGGCTCTTCAATAAAGAAAGTATATTAAAGCCTTTGGTTTTGGGGTTTTTTCATCTATTTTTCTCTTTTTATTTAAATGAATGTGTTGGTGGTTCAAATAAATATCTGTCTAGACAGATGTCAAAAGAGAAATCTAATGATAAAGACTTTCTTCACGATAATGATAAAGCAGATGGAAAAAAAAAAATTGTGGTGTAAAGAACACCCAAGTTCTGAATGCAGTGCCAAATCTTTTTGTTTCAGCTACCACACAGCAAAGGGCAGTCAGTCAATCAGACCAGAAGCTCTCTTGCACAGCGTGTGGATGAGGGGAGGGTGTGGGTGTACAGTAAAATGGTTAGAAACCCAGCAATGGATTTTGTGGTTTTCTCCTTTGAAAGTTATCATCTGCTTAATGCTGGGATTTCCGAAGACCTCRGGGGAAATAGATTGTTCAGCTCTCACCACACTGGGGGCTCTTTTCTTGGAAAGGTTTTGTACAGAATCTGAAAGGATCAAGATCTCCTGTTCTCCCCAAAGCTCCCCATGGCTGCAGAGCAGCCAGGAACTGCTGCAAAACACTGGGGATTTGTGTGCTTCAGCATCCCAGCACCTGGGTGTTAGCTGTCTGAYAGCTGAAAAGGGATTCAAAGCTGGATATGTACCTAGGAACATCTTTAAGCCAAGGGGAGAATTAATGCTTTAACCACTGTGACACAGAAGCGTATCCGCTAAGCCTCTTTGTGTGCTGGAGTTGAACACAGACAGCTCTCTTCCAAGCACGCTCCCTGCTAAATGCCAGAAGAGTTTCTTTACATTTCCTTCATCTTTCCCTCAGGTTTTGGACCYACATTGCTGTCACAAGAAATGTAATTCATTCCTGAAAGCAGATTATGTCTCACTGATGCMAATCACAGCATATACCAGCTCTCTCTGTTTGAGATCCGTCATGGAGTATGTCTTCCACTACTAGGAGTAAGTAAAAATACAAACTAACTGTAGCCCAGGACTCGTGTCCAGAACTGATGATGTCATCACCTTTTTCAAATAAAATGTGGAATCTTTTAATGGRCAATAAAACCAGTATTGATTTTTAAATACTTTGCATCAAAATGCATTTGCAGCTCTAAAACCTGCAAGTGATTTGTGGCCAAAATGCTTAATTTTTACCAATGCTTTTCATTTCACCTTAAGGTGATAATTGCATTAAATGATGGTTGTAGGCTTCAGACAGAAAATGTATAGATTAACATTTTGAACATTTTGAAGGAAAGAAATTTTCTGTCTACAGCTGTCTTCAACAAYGGCCAAACCACTTATTCTTCTGTAGAGAAATGATAGCTAAGAACTGAGGCCACWAAATGATTCCTTTAAGGCATAAAATATCATCCTTGCTTAACTAGTTATTTGTTTGTTGCTTTATCTCCTTTTAAAATAATGAACCAAGAAGCAATCAACTGGAAGCAAAMTCATGTAAAGGGAAAACTAAATGGTATTCACATTGATAATTTGGGATAAAAAAGGGAATAATTATTTTAATAAAAYATATTTCTCATTCTGAGTTAATAGGAAACATCTGATAGACATGATTACCTAATATTAGACTTTTGACCATTACATTTTTATTTCCTGCTCAGTGATCAGGATGGGAAATATGTTATGCCATATTTCATCTCTATCTTCAACAAACAGCTAACTGTTCCATTTATATTTTTCTATTGAGAGATTTCAGTAATTATTTAGTAGCAAAAATATCATCAAAAATACATTCCTCTAGAGAAATTAGTAATTTGATTTTCATCCATAACTAACYGTACAGATTGCTGTGACCCATGTACTAATCGTAAGTCAGGCACATGGAGTTGATTTCAGGAATAAGATACACTGATATGCCTTGTTTTTCAGTCAAACCTATAAAGAAATCCCTTAAGAGGTTTGCATTTGAAGAAAGAAACATTTATTCCACCCGTTTTTATAGGTGAGCCAAAGCACCCAGTCCATGTCCCAAGAGGTATTGACATCCACGTGTAATTAGAAACAGAAACGATGTTACTGCAAACAACAGTGTTCCAAAGACATYATGTTTCTATATTTACCTGTCCAAACCCAGTCCTTCAGGAGCTGAGGAATGTAATTTAATTGASACTCCTTTTCTTCCTCCAGAGCATTAATTTATCATGTAATTTTGTGGCTAGTTTGAAGCACAGGTTCATGTTCAGTCAAACTCTTTTGCTTAATTAATATTGTCTAAATTTGATCTTGGATCAAAGAGAACGCACTGTATATAAAACAAGAGAAATAACACTTCCTYGTCCTGGAGACTTCTCATATAAACTCTTCTAGTTTCACAGTGGGTTAGGGTCCAATTCCAAATGACAAAAGCAAAAAGCTAAAATATTTCTAATGTGAAAACACCACAGAGGACCAAGTTTCATTATTATTTACTGTTATTTCATTGTAACAAACAAGATCTGGCAGCTTTCTCCTGCTATTAGCTAGCATATACTCCTGAGGGTCCGTGGGGGTCATCCAAGTGGTGATTCTGTTCCTTTTTTGTTGAGAGAGATTCCAGAAGATATTATTGAGAGATTACTCACCTGTTGGATCAGTTTTTCACTTTGTGTCTTGTCAGCACTCCARTGTGTCCACGGAATTTTTAAAGGGTAGACTGGGAGTTACTGCAGGACCTGAGATGCAGTTTGGTGTCACCATTTCTCCCAGTGCAGCTGACATCAGAGTGGCAGTGCCCAGTTTGTAACTGAAACTGGAGCAGTGTGTGAATTCCCACCTCAAAGGCAGAGTTAACAATTACATGATGTGTAGATCTTCCCTTCAACTCCTACATCTGTTGTAAGAGTGTCTCTATGTCACTATTTGAAAGTCACAATGTCAATAGGAACTGCAATGCCCAGTGGACAACTAATTGTGTAAAAAAGATTTACAGATGAAGCACTCGAAAGAAGATTGTTTTTTAAGTGTCTTTGAAACAATTTTGTATTAAATACATGGACATATTATTACTTGTGCACTGCATCTACTGCAGGTACTGTGCTAATTCAAATACAGGTACCGCTAACTTTAGTGAAGGCCACACAGCTCCTTTTGGGGTTGCTCACAGTCAGATAGAGACAGAAAGAAAGAGAGAATTCCTGCTGGTTTTCAGTGTATTGTCATCAGAAGAAGGAGGCAGTCTTGTAACTTTTAAACCTGGTTTTAAGTTATGGTTATGGCAAATCTTGGACCACCCCAGCTTTAAATTTTATAAACATTTCATTTTGCTTTATGGTTATAATGTTTAGAATTTGTTACTGGTGCTAGTAGCTGCAGATCTACTTATTTATGTCGTGCTCCTGCGTTTACATTTCACTCTATCAGTTAAACTTAAACCAGTTCACACAATATGTCAGAAGTATTTAGTGTTAGAGTTCTTAGATTTACAGGCTCTATGATTTCATTACAATTGCTCTGCATCTGCAGCAGCTGTAGCAAATCAGACTATGGCTCATAGACTTCACATAGCAACTCACAATTAATTTGTACTTCTTTTAATGGGCTTCTTTACTGTACATAAAGCATGCGTGTGTACACAGCAACCTTTATTTTCTCCCCTTTTAAAAAAACTCACCATCTTCCTCTTTAGGAAAGAATAATTATAGAGATTCTACACTGGCAATCAAATACTCTTTACCTATAGGCATGTTTTCAGGCATTTTTTTTTTCTTATCTTCCAACATTTACTTAACTGGGGATTTTACTACTGAAACAAACTGAGGTTTGACAGAGATCTGTTGTCTTTGCATTATTAAACAGAAAACAAGCCGTAAACCCACCTTGTTTACTCTTCAGAGACCCTTGTACTGTATTACATGAGGGCTCCATAGCCCTGGGCCTTTCTGTTTGCACTGCTCTAAGACTGAATCCTAATATTTGAACATCTGTGTTGCCATCCTTCTACCTACTGTTCAAAACTGCAYAGGAAAAAGTCTTCCAAAACACCCCTCGAGGCAAGACTGTGTGCCTATTAAATTGAAAAGATGCTGAGGTATAGAGCTTGACTGCCTTGCCCGAGGCCATGCATTTCTCTTGGGCTGAAATTGCGTGTACCTTTCCACCACTCGCCTCGCTACAAAACTTGTTGTGTGAGGGTGTAAGGACTGCAATCCTCACACAGCAATTTGAGAATTATAAAGAGAGGATTCACCCTGCGAGAACAAAAACTTAGGGGGGGAAAAATCAATCTCCTGCATGTACACATAGGTGAATTTTCCTTTTCTGCTCTTAGGTTTCTTTCCAGTGAAGAGCAAGCAGCAGCTCCAGCTTCTGCTCCTGTGCCTTTCCTCTGCAGGCAGGCAAGGAGCCTGAGGCACCCACACAGCCCACCCTGCTTGAGAATCAGATTTCAGACAGAAAAGCTTTGTCCTTGGGCACAAATATGAAAATCAGCTTGTTTGGGTATTTCTGACTCCTCCGGAGCTCCAGCCCTGGGTCACGTTGTGCTTGTGGGGAGTTGTGTAATGGTTGGGATGTGTGGGGTTAGAAATGCAAGTGAGCACATGTGAGCTCAGGTTGGTGGGGGAATTGCCCTCGTTTGTATGGGTGAATTTGTTTGAACAGACYTGCTGCACCCTTTGTCTTATCTAAACACAAAGCAAAGCCCATCGTTTTTARCAACTTCCTTGTGCCTTCCYTCCTCCARTTCCCCTTTCCCTGGCTGGAAAATRAAAGCAGAACTTAATTGTTGGGAAATTTTTGAATTTGCCACACTAACCTTATGGTACCATCTCAGGATAACTGAGGTATACCTATCCAGGCCAGGAAAATTAATAAATRACATCTGACAGTACCTTGGAGAGGAGTTCTGGAGAGAGGCAAGATTTGAGACTTTGCACTAATATTTGCTTTACTCACAGAACATGGTTCTAGCTTTCTTAGTGCGAACTCACATTTGGATTTTTATGTCCTTTTTGAAAATACATATAAATTAGAAGAAATGTTAAATTTTCCACTACAGGATCCTTCAAAGATAAARTTCCATTTGGACTACCTCAGAATCAGAAAAGTTTGCATTTTGTAGACTTATGATGAGAGAGAATGAGTCTTTGAGAAATGTCTTAATTGCATGTTTGTGGGGTGCTTTTGGTTTTCTTTTTTTCCTTAGGAAAAATGCAAATATCTCCACAAGAACTCACAGAATCAAAACCAAGGGAGAGTCCTCACTAACCTTAACAGGCACCAGATCATGCTGCTTTACAGCAGATCTTAATGGCCAAAGGCAGAACATTTTTCTGCCTCAGTGCTACAGAAAGGTGCCAGTAATAACAATCCCATCGGGTGGATATAAACCCATCCTCGCTGAGTCTGTGCTGGGAGGCAGAGCCTGCATTGCCTTCTCCACCGACAAAATCTCAAATACTCGTGCTGAGCTACTGCCAGACAGCTGGCACATCAGCATAAAATCCACTGCAACCTGCAATTGTGTGCACGAAATGGAGCAAAGAGCTGTGTGATCCGGCTCCTGCTCCCCTGGTTCAAGTGCTGCTGGCGCAGTTTCCAGCTGGTTCAAAGCCAGCCCAGGTATGTGAACGTGACCTTCTCCTGGAGAGCTGTCAGGTAGACATGACCTGCTCCCTGCTCCTGATTATGCAGCAGMCTCCAGGAGTCCTTGGGCACTCTGATGATTTACCTCTGTCCTTTCACCAAAGCTGCATTTTTTTTTCTCTGTCCTAGTAGTTCATATATTTTATTCTTCTTGAAGAGATCTGTCTTCTCCCATCCATGTATCCTGCTATTACCTTTATTAGCATTTCATTATATTATTGTTCTGGGTTCTTTTCAGTTTGCTGGCATACAGACATGTCTTATTAATTCTTTYTCTCCAGATATTATCATCTCTGGTTGACTACCAATTTTTTTTAGTGCATTATTGTCAAATGCATATATTAGTTTTCATKTTCCTTTCTTTGTGATTCTTTTTTCTGTAAAAAACAATGAGACRTATAAAGACTTAACAAGACTTTAATTCTTCATCCTATTAAAAAAGTGCAATTGTTAATGTCTAAAATGTACCTTGCACAATCCTAAATGATTTTATGCATGAGATCTTAATTACAGAGAATGTTATTTCTTAATTAATGTATTCCAGACATCTGTAGGTTTGATTTCTAAAAATCTAGTTCTTGCCATGGGTATATTTTTAACTTACACATGCAAGAAAGAGATGAAGTTTTCTGGTACTTGTTAGCAGTGTAAGAGGTAGCTCCCTGGCACTTTTAAATCTGATGCTGTTAATCATCACAGTGCCATGATCAGGCTTATATATATATATATATATATATAATTTAATACTGCCCAATACTACAGGCATCTAGTCAGAGATATAATTTTATTGAAATATATAGATGACCTAAGATTCAAGACTTACGGACATTTAAAATGTAAAGGGGAGAAGCTACTGTATAAAAGCATATTGGGGGGGGGGGGGGGGGAGGAAAAAAAAAAAAAGAAGAAATAAAAAGCAGATAATTTTTCTTTAAAGTGAGAAAGTATATACAACTAAAATCTTTTTACYCTGATCCACTTAGGAGCATGCTGTTTAATGACGYCAAGTGATAATGTACTTAAATGGTTAATGCAAGGCTTGATCCTCCTCTAAAACTGAGCTGGGAACAAAAGCTGAAATGACTTTTTGAAAGGGAGGGACAGAAGGAATTCTGACCCTTCTCCTGGCGCTTTACAACGTGAAACCACAAAGCAATTGAGGAATCGGTGCACGGCACGTGGATTAAAACGCTTCCTAGAAGCAGCCAGCACTGCACATTGCCTAAACCCTCCCTGAACTTTCTCCGTGAATACAGCAGCCTGACAGCCCGGCTTCCCGCTGGGTGGATCCTGCAACTCCAGGAGGGAATGGCACTTCTTGTTTTTAATTAGCAAAGGTGAAAGGTGAATTAAAAGTAGCTGTTTGGCAAGTCTGAGCAAGGGGCTGAGTTCTGAAGAGCACCAAGGAGGAGGGTGCTTTCTCTTTTTTTTCCTGGATTTTTTTTTTTTTTTTTTTTTTTTTTTTTTTTTTTTTTTTCCCTGCCTCCTTCTCTGAATGAATTGCCTTGCAGGAGGGACTGAAAATACAGCTTCTTCCTGAATCCACTGGCAGAGTTACTAAAGACAGCTCAAGACACAACACTGCAGAGTAACGCCTTGGAATGTCCTCGCACTTTATAAACAATTGTCCTAGGGAGGGAATATTTTTACATGACATTTGCACAGCTTGACAAATGGCTAGCTGAGGCTGTGTGCTGCTCTGATGGACGCTGAATTTCCCACAGAGTTACCCCACAAACTGACCAAAGAGACAGAGATATAACTGCACTGGCAAAGTAGAAGTGGAAGTTGGAGTCTTAAAAACACCCCACCAAAACAACAAACAAACAGCAGCACTTCAGTGAAGAGAGCAAGAAAATTCTCTTGGGCAGGATGGCATCTGCCCAGGACCTTCTAATCCTGGCACTCTATGGCTTGTTACTAGAGTTACCGGCTGGATGTCACACAGCAGATACGAGGCAACCAAGGTTACGTCTGTCACATAAAGGTAGGTCAGTGTGTCAGCTTTTTAAAGACTTTATGCTAATGCAAGTTCATTGGCTTCACTGAATGTATTGCACCGGGAGGAAATGATGGTCCTTTGATAAGAGTAAAATGTTGGTGTTCAGAAATCTTGTGAATTGTTTCCTTGTATTAAACTGCATCCTAGATTAAGTTTACTGCATTCTGGAAGACTTGAGGTACTTGCAGTGATGATTTKAGACTACGGAAATATTCCTCTACCTGAAAGTGTGTTAGATTTGCATGTCATTCTCTCTTACTCTGCATGTTCTAAGAAGGCTGTCAGGTCTCTTAAGAGGGAAAGAAATGGAGAAGATAAGCTGAAATTATTGCTGAATAAATGTGCACCTTGAACAATTAAATGTCTGTTTCACTTTTAGAATTCTRTCTTTCTGCAAATATAGCTAAGGCAAAAAGACTGAATTCCTGTGCAACCATATGATTCATTTTCTAAACTAGCAAGTGTCATCACACTATAATTAAAATGAGTAACTGCCAGTGTAAGTCTGCTTGCAGTTTAACTGAGTTACCCAAAGAAAAAATGTTATTTCTTTTCTGACATATTTATGTGGAAAACTTATAACATGTGATTTAGACTCTTCCCTGTGATTTGGGTTTAATCCTGCATATATATGTAAATACCTGTGCACAGCCATGGCATTTCAGTTCTCTGCAACAGGACATAYATTTGTAGATTATATACTTACATAGGTAAGACAGATAATAATTGCAGTAGGAGAAAAAAATGTAAGTGTGCAAGAAAAGCTGATGATTGCCAAAATGTTTTGGTATTACCTTTTATGCATAGATGAAAAGAAAATACCTTTTTGCTGACAKAGTTGGGAATGAGCAAATTCCAATTTACTCAAGAACATTTCAATRCAAGTGATAACTAAGCTGCATCAGTGTGAAGTACATTAGAATAGCTATTTTAAGAATGGCTAAGATTTAAGAATTAGCAGCAGCGAGAGCTCTATGTGTCTACAGCTTTACTCCAAACAAGGTTTAGTTGTGTTTTATATAGCAAGCTAAATTACCAATTATGAGGAAGGGAGAAGCTGAATAGGATAATTGGTCTGAATGTCTTGCTAGGAAGCTATAAGAAATAGGGTTTGCATTTATATGGCAGTGAAATGTTTTAGAGAAAGTATTTGTCATGAAAAGCTGTCTTGTAAGTAAACAATTAATTGCTTTAAATGAAATAAATTATATGACCCCTTTTACTATATAAACCACTTTTCTTTCAACCTGTGGTTTCAGAGCACAGTAAGAATGAGTGCCAARTGCTGATTGTATAATTCTTTCACATCTCTTGCTGTTGAAAATGTGCATTTGAACATTGATTTATTTCTAGATGTAACTACTAGGGCTATAATKATTGTTGATATTTGTTTGCTTGTGATGGGGTAAGGGAGATGAGGAAAGCACAGTGAGTGAGACAAATAGAGCCAGTGTTGTGTTGGTTCAGGACCTGGGCTTAGCTGGCAGTTTTGGCAAGCTCCCCATTGTGGTGCTGGGACTATTAAYTGCTTCTTTGCTCATTTGTAGCAGTAATTGCTTTCTGATGGCTGGAACCAGGGTACATTTCACCATTTCATTGCCTACTACTTCTCTTTTCAGCAGTGAGCCAGGAATTTACCATAACACATCATAACTCTGATGTCTTCAAACAGATCTTAAAACTTCCATTTCTCACAGAGGGCCAAACCTTCCCAGCCTGGTGGCAGCTCCCTCAGATCCAATGACACAGAAATATCTGTCCTCATAAATTCCCTACCACAGTCACCCACATCACCATCTTATATTTCACCCTGTACAATTCTCTGTCACATTTTTYTCACTCAGGAAATGTGACTGATTTTACAGGCAGTGTTGCAGTCAGGGATTGCCTGACCACATATCCCCAGCCAAGGGTTGGAAGTGGCATACCTGCCTGCCACCCTGGGAACAGCTACACCAAAAGAATGTCGCGACCACGCATGAAGACAATGAGCAAATGTCGCTGCTGTCCTCCCAAATCAAACAGGAACAGCAGGAGGGTCCCTCATCTTAATTGCCTTTGCTCCAGAGAAAGGCTGCTGCGGCTACCAGAGCTGTGGGGTGGTTACAAAGAGTGCTCACTCACTCTCTGTACAAAGTTGCTTCAGCCTGTCCTGTGAGTTGTTGTTGTGGTACAGAGGACGAAGCCCAAATGTGTAAATTTTCAATGTGGAGGAACTGTAACCTCAGTTAAAAATTTCCCTGCAAAGACCAAAGCAGGCCTGCTCCCTGCCTCCCTTTGAACTGTGGATGTTGGTGCCTCATTGGGATTCCAAGCAAGACAGGCCAGTGTCAGTTGGAAAGTTAAAAGCTACTGTGTTGAATATGATAAGGTTAGGACATCAGATTTGTTTTTGTTACAGAAACATATTTAAAACCAGTCCATTTTAAAATCTTGTTTCCTYAAAGAGTCAAGAGAAGGCTTCAACAAATTAGAGATTCCTTTGATTTTTATAAATTCACAAATGATCCCTTTAAATMGCTTTAAAAGTGGTGCTCAGTGAAAGCAAAGTAGTGATCTGACAGGGGATGGGAACCTTTTGCTCTCACAGCAAATCAGACCTTCACCTGCAGCCTCCAAACCCACAGCAACGAGATCAGGTCCTAACCCGTGCAGAGAGGTCGCCTGATGGATAGGAATACCACAATCCCCCTGCCAATTAAGGGATGGATTGAGCAACCCCTGTTTGACTCCACGGCCATTTACTCTGCTTCAGTGGGAGTTAATGAAAGTCCTGCTTTCATGAACCACCGTTAAATCTGTCAAGTCAATGCAAACTGTAATGGTGATTTTTGCTAAGGTAGATGATGGTCTTTATTCACAGTAAACCCAAATGTGGATTTCACTTTATGAGATGAGAATTGGTCCTGTAACYACCTAGCAGTCATTTTATGGTTCTAACTTCATTTTTCATAAGTTAATCACGGTTTATATCCAGAATTTGGAGGTGATTTCCTCAAACCATCATCTTGTGTCTATTAGAAAATTTATATTGCAATTAGTACCACTTGTGGTATTAGTGTTATGATTGCACTCAAGGTCAGTGCTTGAAGATGACTAACCAAGATCTGTGTACTCCAATAACTTCATGTTGATTTGTASAGATAAAAATGTGTTACAGCTTGCTTAATATTACAGAGAAATAGATTTCTACATTTTTAAGTTATAGGTTGACAACTTCATTTAAAAATCATTAGGTCACTTTACGTACAGTACAGACCCTGGCTAATGAGGTGTTAATGGAAGCCGAGCTTCAGCCCCTATTCTTTATAGGCTGCTGGTTAAATTCTTTCCCAGTATCCCACAGTTGGAGTTCTYGCAATGGGAAATATATAATTAAGGTGAAATCAGCACACACTGCGTGTTAAAAAGAAACTATTTACATTACAGATTGAAATGGATTGGGTTTCCAGAGGACAGGAGGGATGTATTTATATTAGCCTAGCAGAGCTACACTGGAAGCATGTGGGCCTTAAAGGCCCATGAAAGATGTAATTGTATAATTCAAGCATTATGYATGGTTTGCTTTGTATTTCTAATTGGTTTAGGATTTTTTTTTCTTTTCCTAGTTCATGAATATGGTAAAGAACAGAGGTAACACAGTATGAAAATGAGATGTTGAGCCTTTAGAGTGGTCTGTACAATTTTGTTGAAGCAGTGAGATCTGGTGCAGTTACACRCAGCAATTTGTACATTTTCAGGGATCTTTTTTCTGTTTTACCCGCTTCGTCCTCTTGAGTGACTTGAGGGATTTTGGTATTACCTGACCTCAGGCTGTGTAGTTACGCACTGGACACTGCTCTGGTCTGAAAAAGGTGTGGTTAAGAAGCAATTGTGCCTGTCTTACCCATTGAAATCTGTATTTTTTACCTGTTGKAACTGCTTGCAACTTTCTAGAGTCAAGCTGTGCCAGGCAGAAGGAGCAGACTGAACTCAGAAGGAAACCATGTGGGTTAAAAAATTTGTTCTCCAAGCACAAATGTTTCAARCACTAGCAGCAAACAGCTAAGGAAGGGAGAGCTGAAATATTGCAGACAAAAACTGATACTCTCCATGTTTATATTCAGATTTTAATATGGAAAGTGTGTAATATAAAACAKTTAATGCAGAAGAATTTAGGTTTGTTAGGGCTGACTAATCATCTTTGAAGGCTGCTGAGGTCTGTTACAGCAGAAAAAAATGTTTAATTGCCATTTGCAGAGACCAGAGTTTCAGCATGTCTGTTTTAACTTTCTTGGTAATTGTAATTTAGAATTTATTGTAATTAAGGGTTTCACCATACTCATCCATGATACCTTACTCTGTTCTCTAGCTAGAGGGCAGTAAAATATACTCTGAGGCTAACAACTACATTGAGTAACAAAATTGGAGAGTTTTTAGACTGGTATTTCTGAATTCTAAAGTAGATAAATATATTTAATGCAAGTATAGTATTTTCAGTTAGTAATCACCTGGCTGCATAAATAATGGCTTCTTAATGACTAGCCATATAACCCATAACTGAATCACAATTGATTCAATCTCATATGTGAAAATGTTTTCTGGTTCTAACATCTTTCACTGGATTTGAATAACTAGGAAAGACCAGTTTTCCTACCAAAGTAAATTCACATTCAATAATTTTTTTAATTCATGGTAGATATAAATCACCTTGAATTTTTACCAGTATAAGGACTTGACATGTGGTCTTTGCTTACCTATAATCCAGAGAAGTGTATGTATGAAAAAGATAGAGGATATTGTATATGTATACACACACATGCACACACAGACACACACATATATATATAAATATAATAAGTATATGTACTTGTGAAATAAGTATGTGTGTACATATGCATAACAGATTGAAGTTTTTGTTTCTTACATTGAATCAAAGAGCAGTATGATTCCAAGGGTTTAGGAACCAATGGCCTTTATTGTGGCTCCACATCTAAATGTGCTGGGGTATAGGGACTGATAACCAGAATTATGAGTGTTTGGAAAAAACACATGACAAATTATCTCTTAGAATTCTCGAGGCCMCATAGAATTCAATGTCAGCTTAGAAATACCTTAGGAAAAGATGCTCAAGTATCTATCTCTCTCTGGGCCACCTATGAGGCAGAGAGGAGAGCTTTTGCATCTCCCATTTGACAGGCAATGATTGTCTACCAACAGTTAGGACAAAATTTCCATTTATTATCCATCCATATCACAAGGGGTTACTGCTGGGAAGTTCAGGACGGCTTACAAGTCATCCTGGAGTGACTTGCTCCAGAGACAGGAATATTTTGGCAGGGAATTCATGGTAGTTCCTTTGATAACTGCATTTCCTTGACAAAGTATTGCTGTAGCAGAGCTCTGAAGYGATAAGTGCCACCACCGGGGATGCAAGAAGCCGACAGTTTGCTGCCTGACATCAATCACTTCCCTGCTCTTGCTTGAAAGAACTAAGTACCATCTGAAGGTGCAAGACCAGAATATCCTGCATGTTGCTGCTTCTCTGCAGCTAACTCCCTGCTTTCAAAGTGATAACACCATCTGCTATTTTAAACTCTTCATCAGATATCGCACTCATCATTATTTCACTGAAAGCAGGCATTATATTTTACTTAAATGAGAACAGGATTAATGCTATTTGCAGGATTTACAGGATGGTGTGCAAGGGTGAGCATCTGTGTCAGGCTTTTTGAGAAACTTTTGGTCAATAAATATTCTAAAAGTGTGCAATGGAAATATTACATATTATTAAAACTGCTTGCCTGTTTTTCTTCATGTAGCCAGGCAAATACGATGAAGTTACAGCATGCAGACAGTGYTAATTACAAAAATCATCATTTCTTGAAGAAATTCCTAGCCCGTAGGGATAAAGATAATAATCTTTTTCTTACAGGAAAAAAAAAGCCCTCTTAAGTATATTATTTGAAATGTTTTGTGCAGGTTAGTTAATGTTTGGCATTTATTTAAGTCAGAATTAAACATGAAAGAACATGTTGAAAAGGAATGAAAATATTGCATTATAAAAAWATCTGTAGTCTACTTTGCCCATCATTTCAAACTCCTGTTAAGAAAGGACTTAAAKGATTCTGAAGACACAATATTTGAGAAGTTTTTAAAATAAATGCCATATTTAAATTGGTAAAAAGTTTAAATTGTATCACCAAGATTCAGTTTGAGGAACTGAATCTACTGAGTTTACTGTATACATTGAAAGAAAGGAAACCGTCATGATTCTTCTCTCAGGGCACAGTTTTAGAATCAAATATTGCCAACCTATAGTTTCCCCACTTTTATCATCTCACATTGAAAAATTCCTTTTTCCCTTGATCTTGGTTCTTATCACCCTCAAGGCTACAAGTTCTTATTTTGGAAGAGAGATTTCTCCTTTTTAACAACTTCAATTGAAAGCTGACTTCAATGTGCTTCTCCTCTAAGCATCTTCTGTGAGTTTAAGCTATAAATTGATATACTTTCACTCCTGCTGCATCCCTTTGGCAAACGGTTTTGTAGCAGTCTAAAGAGTATTTTTTTTTTCCCTTTCAAAACAATGTAAAGCAGGAATGTATCATTATGTATTCAGTTTTTTCTTACCCTGTGATGATTTTCATGCCTATAATCACTCAAACAAAAGTATTTTGTGATCAATTTTGTTTGGTATTTTTTTTTTCCTTTTTTAAGGCACAATATTACAAACATAAAGAGTGGTTTCTCTGGTTTGTCTCAGGGTTTCTTGGTGACATTCTGATGCTGGACCTCTTGAAAGGATTCATAAATTGCAGCACATTACAATCAAGGATCCAAATACACTGTTTAGCTGCACTGCTCTTGGTGAATAATCTTGCTCTTGGATGTATAATCTTAGTGACGAATTTTTGTTCCTCTTCYAGTCTACTCATTTTACCTGCAATGYKCAGGACCTCCAGAATGTAATGGCATGTCAAAAGTTCCTTTTACAGTCTCTGCAAGTATGTACAGGAGGTCTGCAACCACAAAGTTGCCAAAGGGATGCCTGCCAAACATCTTGGTCCTGGCATGACACCCAGCCTGTGTGTGTAGCCAATAGCTGCAAAACTTGGGCCGCCTGTGTAGCTGAAAAATCATTTTTGTTGAAATAAAAGCTGAATCTCATCTTTAAATTATTTTTTACTAGTCTCAGGTGGAAGCAGAGAACTGGCAGTTGTTTATGTCATGTCTTGCTACCCTGTCTCGCTAGAGCACTTGGTGCACTTTATTGCCTCTTCTGTCAATCAGAATCTGCTCAAATCTTATTAAAAGTCAACAAGAGTCTTCCAGTTTCCRTGTAATGACCTAAGATTTGTTCCTGAATGCAGTGAAATGTTTCAGACTGAAACATCACTTGCCCTGTGGAAGTGCCAACCTTTTACATCATAAACTCCACAATAACAGAACCAGTTCCATCATTTTGTCTCCRCCTTCCATGGAGAAACACTGCCAGAACCCTTCCTGTAACTCACCTTCTGTAAATCTGTTTCTGACTGGCTGCTGGTACTTGGACCTCCACTATCAAGGAGTGGATTAAAAACTGGTTTTGAAAACTTCTACATGTTAAAAAGTCAGCACAAAGGAAATTCTGTAATGGTCCAATGGCAAGGACTAGTTTGCCATAGACATGTAGCATTCAAAAATTATGACATCATTCTTGGTTGAATTTTCATATTAGAAACCTAATTGTGAAGGACACTTTCCAGTTAAGGAAGATGATATGACAAACATTACTTGTCT
This sequence comes from Malurus melanocephalus, assembly GCF_030028575.1. Lineage (NCBI taxonomy): Eukaryota > Metazoa > Chordata > Aves > Passeriformes > Maluridae > Malurus > Malurus melanocephalus. The sequence goes on along the minus strand of NW_026623297.1, from coordinate 116,676 downwards.
GCTTTGTGTGATCTATTGCAATATAATTCAAAGGATCTTTATGAATATTTAATTTCAAAATACAGAAAAATAATTAAAAGCCACAAATTTCATTAATGAAAAATAAAAAAGTCTCCAAACTCAACCAAAAAATGTCTACTAGCCAAAAATGGGAGAAAGACAAAAATAACACTAAAAACTTCTCATATGTCTTTGGCCTGAGCAGAATATTCATTATTTATAAGAATTTAATGACAAGCAATATACAGCACTCTTCAGACTGTGATTTGGCAGGAACAGATAAGAAAAAAGTTGTTTATGATCCTTGTAAAATCACGTTGCTAGCATTTTTACTTATAAGTAAWGAAGAATTTCAGGTTTTAGGAGATTTGCTTGTTCAGCACTTGCAGTTTACATTCTCTTTTTATTTTTTTTTTAATCCCAAAAGATATGTTTACACACAAATATAAAATATTCTCAACCAGATCTTTCTAGTATGATGATGGGCAATTTTTGTTTTCCTCAAAATAATTCTCAAAACCAAGGGACCAGTGCTTGGAAGAYAGGCATTCACTGAAAGAAGATTTAACTCCCCTTAACATTGTTAATGTATCTGTTCTCTGCTTCTTCTGTGTTTATTTTCATCTAAAGGATTCCTGACTTCATACTGTGAAGCAATTGAGGCTTCTGTGGGGAGTSAAACAATGGGGTTTTTACTGTTGCTAAGTTCGCTTTATAAGCTTTTTCTTACRGCACATTTGTTTAATAGGCCTAGTAAAGTGCTGAATGCAGCTGTAAATATATCTTTTATTTGTTGATGTGCAATAAACATCACAAGGGTGTTGGTCTTTTCTTATTCTGATCTTCCTGACACTGATGAAAGGAAGTTGTACAAAATGAATGAACAGTGCCTTAAACTGATTGCAGAAAACAACAGTCCCCATATACCTAAGGGTTAGTACCTTGTTTCTCTTTTAACAGATGGTTTCTCCCAGCAGTGTTACTAAAACTTAATAATAGMAAAATAATAGGTTTCTTGATGTGCGGGAATTATTCCAGATAGCACTATTCACTGGGGTCATCACTGAAGGTCGTTTTTCATCCAGAAAGMTAAAGGTTAGCAAGTGTTGCCCAATTCTGTGAGCTCCTGCAACTCTTTATTTATGATTAAGCTAAGTGCTCTCCTGTGAGTGTGTGGTAAAAGCCAAGAGTAAAGGAAAATAAACCCGTTCCTTTATATATTAAATATTTCATCTCAGTTGATTGAGAATGGTATGATGCAAAGCTTGAAAATATGTGCTGTCTGCGAGCCCAGAAARACGTAAGCTGTCTTGGAGATCTTGTTCTCATTAATGCTGTTGTTGAAAAAATGTCTTGTCTTTACGTGCCTGTGTTTGCATGCACTAGGTCATTATTCTCTGCTTATCTTAGGCATGGCYATGTCCTCCTGCATATTTTCAGGTTGCACAAGCATCTGGGATAGTAGTAATTTCTAAACAYATTACTGAGAAGGTGTTGAAGTATTCAGCAGGTTCAGCACTTACTATAGCTCATAACCAGGCTGCAAACAGTCCCAAGCACTTTACTGATTCTGTAGTATTCCTTGTTGAGTGACTGCAGCTTCTGTGGGTTAACACTCAAGCATTGCAGTGGGTCATTTCATTTCTAGAAGACTTGAATTCTTGCAAATATAATGCTTCACATTTAGAAGACAAAGTTACAGTAGAGTGGTTCTCTCTCCAAGCTCTGAATACAGTCCTTAAATTCTGCTGCTAAATATATGAAACCTTTATTGCAAAAAACAGAAAAAAAATAATTAAAAAAGAGAACAGAGGCCTTGTTTCACTCTTACTAAATACAATAACAAGCCTCACATAAACTTTTGTGACTAAAAAGTTGACAGGATATTCCTTACTCCTGACTTTACTGTCTGAAAGAAGTGATTGGTTTGATTGTTTCACCTTGAAGTGTATTTCTGTCTTGAGTTTAGAGGGAGAATAACAGTCAGCTTAAACTAGAGTGCTCACATTTCCATAAAAAAGGTAAGATGGATTTGGGATGAATGTCTGATGATAGTTCTAGCATGTTACACACGCAAGGATAAAACCCCTTGGCTGAGAATGACTGCAGGGTTTACAAGCTGCAGCACTATTGCCTTGATAAAGTATGAGTGAAGAAATTATTGCTAAGTYGTGTGTCTTTGGTCTAATAATGGTCTGAAAGAAGAGGATGGAGGTGTAGTCATCTGAGCAGTGACCTGAGCAATGCAAGTTGCTCCCAGAGCTGCTGGGCACAGCCATCTCTGGGCCACAGGAATGACTGATGTGCTCTGCACCTGCTGGCATGCACAATATGCTGATTTAGATTAAGCATGGCATGCTTAGGTTAAGCAGCTTTCAGAACAGTTTAAACTAAATGGATGTACTATTGTGCTGAAATAGGTGAGCCACTCACAGCTGCCTGCCATAGCTCAGCTACTCCTTGGCTAAGAAGCAGTAAAAAACAGGTTTTGGATACAAGCTGTTATTTCCACTGCACACAAAGGGGTCTTAAAGACTGTATCCTAAAACTTTGGTTCTAAAAGTATTTGATTTTTGTGCGTGTGCTTTTAATTGCGCAAATTGCTTCATTGATTACAAGTTAAGTTGGGTTTTGTTTGCAAGATCAAAATCTAAGGCACAAATTCTTTGAGGTCATCTCTGCAGTGTTTGATTAAAAACAATCATGACAAAAGTTTTCCTATTTTGCCCATACTCCAGGCATTACAAAGCAACTTGAAACTGAAAATATTGATTCATTTGTATTAATTTTGCTTTCCATTTTATTCTATGGTTAAAAACTTATGGAAAATCTTGAGAATTACAACTTACTGCGCTCCTTTGTCATAAGGAAAATGGTATTTTCAGAAGATGCTTCTTTGAGKGTTTTATAGAGTGCTGTAATAAGTGTGGGTACATGTCATTTAGAATTGTGAAATAAATTTTACAAGTGCTATATGTAGTCTCTGTAATTTTCTTGACATGGAACAACCCCTTACTTTCTTAGGAAATGTAACAAATTATTTCACAATATCAGGTTAATGGATTATTATTTTTTGTGGTTTCACATTTACTGCTTTAATGTGTAATAGCACTAAAATCCTTGAGCTGTAAAATTAGATCTCTGGGCTGTTGAAAACTCCTCATACTCTTAATTTAAAAGTAAAACAAAACAAAAAACTTACAGCATGGAGATTTGAAAACAGTAATAACTAGTGTTTAYACATTCCTGTGAAACAGTTCCTGAAGTGTGCTGTGAATTTGATAGCAGCATAGAAATGCTTTACCTTGGGATTGCTGAAAGGTAACAGATGTATTGACATGAACTGATATCTGATACCATTGCCTGGGAGTGTTGCAGGATCCGTGGGGAATATCTSAGAGTGAAAGTTGTCGTGTCTTAGCATGTTTTATATTTTAAATGGTGCATACTATAAATTAACATGCAGAAAGTAAGTTCCTAATCTATGATGAAAAGATGCTTCAGAGTTTTGTTTTTTTTTTAATAAGTCATACATTATATGCAGGACTGTCACACTCCTTCAGCCTTGGGGTGGTTTGGCCTCTGCATTTAACTGTTCACAACATGGTGGTACATTTCTATAGGAGTCGATTTCTGTGCAAATTTTGTCTCAGTGGTTTTGCTTTGTAAGTGTTTGGTCCTTCAGTCTGTAAGGTGTGCTCTTGCCAGCCGTTGTAATTTTGATGGCAGAGGTTAGCTATTACAACTATTCAGCTGTTCAGAACCCACCTGAGCCCCATAATTATGGCTGCRAATGCATTACAGTAGCACAGGTGAGAATGTGTTTCTGAGGCATCTCGGAGTCCTGCAGTTGGTTTCACAGGGATTGTAACAATGCTCATACTCACTACAGGATTGTTTGCAGACTTTTAAAATGCATCTGAGAGCACTAGAGGATGGAGGTAGATCCTGAGAGCAGGTTCCATAATTGGATTTGAAAGCCTCCCTGATCTTAATGCTGTTGATTTGACRAGATTTGCGTTTAACCCATCCGTTCCTTACTTAAACCTGTTCTGATTTTTAACCCTCATAAAGACCTTACACCTGATGAAAATGTAGAAGATTAATCCAAATGAAGACCTCACAACTGCTGGCTGATGCCTAGCTTAGGTGGTGTAATCCAGAGAGCTGATACGATGCTTATAAAAGTTGTAGTACTCATAAAACTTGCCTTTAAACCAAATCTTTTTATATTTAAACTATTGTTTTGAAAGACAAGGCTTTTTTTATCTAATTGAAAGATTTTTTGGTTGGGTTTGTTGGACAAATAATGTGCTAATAATCTATTAGATTTGAGAAATATGGATTCATTTGAAATTTTATGAAAAACTTTCGGCAAGCTCCTGGGACGCTCCAGTTTTTAAGTCATGATAAATCTCATCATTTCCTTCCCAGTAAAATTATGCAGCCTACAAGTGAGAATAAAACTTTCTTCCAGCTACCCATTGTTTTGTCTCGTGAGACTGAAATGCCTTTGAGTAGCGTGACTCTGGCAATGAGAAATATGAACAAAGATATGCCTCAATAGCAGAACATCATCAAAGAAGATAAACTTGAAAAATGAAAGATGTATTCCACACTCCTAGATCCTTATATCACATATCCCTTGGTTTTTTCCTGTTCTTTCCTCTACTGAAGTAGTCTGAGATGTTATTTTCTTTAYTGACAATTTTTTTTAATATCGTCTCATCTTAAATCATTTATTTTTCTAAATTCATACTCACCCTTCCTCATCCATAATGTTTTCCTACTGCAGCACATAGAAGGGTATCCCAGCCTAAAGCCTCCCTTATCTCCCTCTCATGTAACTTCCAACAGTATTTCTTCAACTCTTTTTATTCATTAAATACTTCCTTGGCTCTCTGGGTGGGCCAAAGGTACCAGAGGGATGATTGTTTCTGCATGTGCTCGTTGATCAGTTAGTTTGCATGTGTTAATTGACCAGTTACATGCTAATTATATTAGCTGGATAATGATTTTGTTCTTTGTTAAGGGACTAATGGAGTATTTCTATTTCTTAGCTGCTGATTTTCAGGAAACTTGGAAAAGCTTGTTTTTTAGACTGCCCCTACTCCTCACTCTTTTCCCCACAAAATTTAAAATTGGTCAGGGGGATCTCAAGTGTCATAGGGAACATGGATTTTGTCATCAGTCTGGTGCTCCAGAACACCTGATTTTCTAAGGAAATTAGACTTGTTTGTATCACAAAACAATCAAATAATTTTTATTACGATAAATCATTCCTCTCTTTTGGTCCTTCCAAACTGGTAATTCTGTGGAGAAGTTCAGATAATTACTGACATTTTAATGGCAACACAATTTTCTTCTCCAATAGTTCCTATGGGAATTTCAGTCTCCTGTGTTGTAGGTAGCTGTTCCTAGAAAATTCAGATGATATCCAAGAATGATTCAGCCTGAAGCTATTTTCTTATTTCATGAGGTAAAGGCACTAAATCTGTGCACTTAAGGATTAAGAGAATWAAAATTAATAAAAACATGCGATTTTGTTCTGATGTTTTTTGTCTTTTAACAATAATTGGAGAAAGTGCAATAAATGAGTACKCAGAACATATTTTCTGTGCTACTGCTTGCTTTCAGACAGGTTAGAATTATTATTCTAGCTCTTCCCTCCAGGATTTTGACATGCTTTTATTCCCAGGGGACTCTTGTAGATGAACATACATGTGGAACTTTCTGGAGAGAGAATATTAAAACAAGAAGCCAAGGAATGAAGAAAGGTGCCAGATCAATATAGTGCTAAAGGAAAAGAACATCCGGAAAAAAAGACCACATAAGGTCTATGTGACTGAAAGATGAAAGAGTCCTCACTAGATAAACATTTGGACTGGAAGTTTTAAAGACCAGATTGCTGGGGTAGTGAGAAAGKGCTYCATCTACCCTAAAGCAAACCCACTRTATCAGTATCAGCAAGYTCTTACCAAAAGTCTTGTTAACATGAAAATTTCAAGAAAGAAAGTGATCAGGCTGGCATCTGAAAAGTGTGTAGATAAGTAAGATAAAAAAATTAAATCTRTGGGTATTTGAGCACATTCTACTTAAGGAGTAATAATTAAAAAGCATTATTTACTTTGTATCATCTTGGATGGTGTCATTCTCAGCTCTGAGTGATGAACTGGAAATAAATTGTTATATGCATTGCTAACAAGCARTTTTATTTATCAGTAACCTCTAAAGACTTTAAGTCTTGCATTTTATTTAAACTGCTTTGAGATAGTTAGATAAATGAACCTTTTTCCTTTTATTGATTGTGCTGCAAATGCATTCCAGAAATTCTAGTGTGCTGATGAAACTAAATTTTTCCTTAGGCTGCTGCCATTTATTCTTTTGTAATGTTTRTCCAGATACTGTTAATTAACTTCAATTTTGCAGATAGTTTAGGAATTTTAAAACAAGCCTTGTCCTATCTCAGTTGTCAGAAACAGCAATATACTTTGAAAGAGTAAATTGCCGCTGCCTTTCTTTTTTGCCTTTTTTTCTAAGCATGGAAGAATGGCAGAAGCAAGGGGCAGACTTCATGCTCCTCTTGGTGTAAAATGGTTGGATACCTATTTCCTTCTTCTAACCTTCTACTATATCAAAAAACCCAGAATTAAACTGACAACCRGGTTTGGTATCAAAAGAAATATTCTTCTATTCCAAATTTTTCGCCTTCGTGGTGCTGACACTACAATTTTAATTTAACAAAGTTCTGCTAAGGCAATCACTGGCAATGGGCTTTAACTGCCTTCCTTTGATGCTTTTTATTTACAACTGTTTTTCTGTGGTGTTGTTTGTTACAGCAAGTTGGAAATTTCTGTGCTCTGTAGCCTGTCCTGATGTCTGCAATGCCAGTAACTCCTGGGAGTCCTCCTAAACCAGGCACTTGTTTTGGGGTTACATTTAGTTTTGTGGAGCTGGATTTCAATACGAATTGGCAATGGCAATGAGAACAGAGACACCAAATTGTCAATCAACTGCAGAAGACATCAAAAACTCTGACTGGTGTGCATTTCCAACCAGTAGCAGTTGTAATGCTATTAACCTAGTTAGATAAAGAGAAACATCCACAAATTTTTGGGAAAATTGCCTATTAATTAAAGCATTTAATATGAGAATAGAAGACATTTGTTGGCAGTGAGGTTGTCTAACTTTCGGCTTCCAAAGCTGTCAACCTTTTTCAYAGATGAGCTTTACTTTTTTATTTACTCCTTTAAACTTCCATTGCAACCTGGAAAAAGTCTAAAGAATTCCAGTGACAATAAATTGTGTGTTAACTCTGAGACATGGACAACCAACAACTGAATTTGTATTTAAATGATTCAACTTCTGATCTGAGACAAATGTCTCAATCTGCAATAAATTCCTGGGTAAAGTTATATGGCTAAGTTACTGGACTGTATTTCTGATGTACTCTTCAGGCTATCCAGAGTTTAATAACAGATTAAACTTTCTTCTGTCCTTGGATAATGAAGAAAGAGAAAAAGACACAACTGAACAGAACAATAGATCATTCATGACTACTGAATAAGTGGCGTGGTTTTGTTTTCCCACACTGAGCATTTCTAAATTGAATATTCTTTTGTGTTTGGTGTTTGTGTTAAAAGCATAGATTCCCTTGGTTAAGGATTTTTAATGATGACTGATGATATAAGAATATGTGGGATTTGTTCTGAGTTGTTAAAATCAGTGCATAATGAATTCAAAAGTATCTAATGAATAATGCATTGTATTCTATGTAATTTTAAAATTAACTTGTYGCTCAGATGTTGATCAAATAGCTCTACAAAAATATTCTATAGAAAAAGGGGAAGAGAAAGGACAAGGCATTCCTTCTTGAATATACACCTTATTTGTATTAATTGTATTAATTAAAGCCAGCCTTGAACAATGTTTTAGCTGTATGTCACTTGAGGAAGCTCAAGTTTAGCAAATCCTCAGAACATGTGTTTGGGACTTCTGTGAACATATCCTCTGATGTTTTAGTGCTTCAGTTGGCTGAGTCTCTTGTGATCTTTTCCAAATTTTGAGGCAACTTGTGGTTTTAGGAGCTGAATTGGTTTTATTTTCACTGCATCYTCACTGCAAAATCAGGAGGGAACAAGTTCACATACCACAGCCCAAACTGGGTTTTTCACTTCATTTGCAGTGATCCTAACTTGGTTTCTTGTATGAATGAGAATCTAGGAAAAGCCCACATTAATGCTCTAGTGAAGATGTATGAGGTGTGATCTTTTAAAATTCTACTTCTTTCTTTCTGTTCATAGTTAATTATCTTGGAGGTGTTAGAAGTCTGCTGGTGAATTTGTGGTTATTAATCATATTCCAGTATAATATTCCATTTTGACTGATAAAATAATATGATTAAGGAATTGTTCTGGATTTTAATGAATCCACAATCTGTTTCTGGTTGTTTGTGATTCTCCATTTGAACTGTTCCTGTAGTGATTTGCTCTTAGGACTCTATGGACCTATAAGAGAAAAGGAATGTTCTGTGAGCAGCCTCTTAAAAAAATTCAGTGGTGCAGGATGAAAGGAAAAGGAGAAAGTACTTCCATTTTGTCTCCTCTCCATCCCCCTAAAAAAAAAAAA